>NC_053390.1:379304622-379626807 GCF_905171765.1 Bufo bufo
AGGCATTTGAAATACAGCCATTTGAAATACAGCCATTTTGGACAAAGAAATATTTAATTCAGGCCTACACTGATTCAGAACGTGCGAGATACACCCTCTACATACAGGGGTTTGATTCAGGCATTTGAAATACAGCCATTTTGGGCAAAGAAATCTTTAATTCAGGCCTACACTGGTTCAGACCGTGTGAGATACACCCTCTACATACAGGGGTTTGATTCAGGCATTTGAAATACAGCCATTTTGGGCACAGTAATCTTTAATTCAGGCCTACACTGGTTCAGACCGTGTGAGATACACCCTCTGCCTTTGATTCAGGCATTTGAAATACAGCCATTTTGGGCAAAGAAATATTTAATTCAGGCCTACACTGATTCAGGCCGTGTGAGATACACCCTCTACATACAAGGGTTTGATTCAGGCATTTGAAATACAGCCATTTGAAATACAGCCATTTTGGGCAAAGAAATCTTGTGATTTCAGGGAGAGAATAGGAGAGAATCTAACTCAGCGATCTACATAGAAATAGTTGTGTGGGTGCAGGGCATAATCGTTTTACCCTGCGCTGAGCCCATTGACCAAAAAAAAACAACTTATAATTCTGTTAGTTAGGTGGGCGGCGGAGGCAGCCATTTTATGCAAGCTCAGTGCACCAGCACTGCATCTGAGCATTTTGAACATTACAAATCACAATTTTTTGAGCAATCTGCAACATCTGGATTAGTCAGTGTGCAATTTAAGCTTAAAATACACCCATCATTTTCTGGGGTTTTAAAAACACACTTTTTTTTACAAAAACCACTATTTTCAGGCCTTGCAGCATCAGCACGTGTGAAATTACAGGCTTATATACTGCTGTGAAATTCAGTTGTTAAACACTCATTTGGGCAAAAAAAAATTACGTTGGCAGCCTTTGATGCAGATATCATTGTGAGATACACCATTAATACATTTGGGTTTGATTCAGAGATTTGAAATACCGCCATTTGGTGCACCAATATAGAATTCAGGCCTACACTGGTTCAGGCCGTGTGAGATACACCCTCTACATACAGTGGTTTGATTCAGGCATTTGAAATACAGCCATTTTGGGCAAAGAAATATTTAATTCAGGCCTACACTGGTTCAGGCCGTGTGAGATACACCCACTACATACAGGGCTTTGTATCAGGCATTTGAAATACAGCCATTTGAAATACAGCCATTTTGGGCAAAGAAATCTTTAATTCAGGCCTACACTGATTCAGGCAATGTGAGATACACCCTCTACATACTGGGGTATGATTCAGGCATTTGAAATACAGCCATTTGAAATACAGCCATTTTGTGCAAAGAAATCTTTAATTCAGGCCTACACTGATTCAGGCCGTGTGAGATACATCCTCTACATACAGGGGTTTAATTCAGGCATTTGAAATACAGCCATTTTGTACAAAGAAATCTTTAAAGGGACTCTGTCACCACTTTCTAACCCCCCCTTTTCAAAGTATTGTTATCTGCATGGCGCCCCTGTGATTATAAATGTGTTGTTAGAAGTTAAATTCGCCGTCTCCTTTTGATAAAAAGAGCTTTTATCTAACCTGTCAATCTTCTTGATAAGGTGCCCAGGGCGTTTCTTTTCGTCTCAATCTGCCGCCCGCCGCCGCCACCGTTGGTGCCCAGCTCCTCCCCTCATGCTTTCAGCGCCGCCTGAATGTAATCAAATACGCCTCCGGCTCTCTCTCAGTGCCCCCTCCTCCTTTTCAAAGATCCCGCGCGTGCGCACAGGGCTGTGCCTGATGCGCCCGTGCGGACATTTACAATCAGCCTCATTGAGCGAAGTGCGCATGCGCGCACTTCGCTCAACCTCCTCATCAGACGAGCACTGCAGCCGGCTGGCTGCAGTGCTCGTCTGATGAGGAGGTTGAGCGAAGTGCGCGCATGCGCACTTCGCTCAATGAGGCTGATTGTAAATGTCCGCACGGGCGCATCAGGCACAGCCCTGTGCGCACGCGCGGGATCTTTGAAAAGGAGGAGGGGGCACTGAGAGAGAGCCGGAGGCGTATTTGATTACATTCAGGCGGCGCTGAAAGCATGAGGGGAGGAGCTGGGCACCAACGGTGGCGGCGGCGGGCGGCAGATTGAGACGAAAAGAAACGCCCTGGGCACCTTATCAAGAAGATTGACAGGTTAGATAAAAGCTCTTTTTATCAAAAGGAGACGGCGAATTTAACTTCTAACAACACATTTATAATCTCAGGGGCGCCATGCAGATAACAATACTTTGAAAAGGGGGGGTTAGAAAGTGGTGACAGAGTCCCTTTAATTCAGGCCTACACTGATTCAGGCCGTGTAAGATGCACCCTCTACAAACAGGGGTTTGATTCAGGCATTTGAAATACAGCCATTTGAAATACAGCCATTTTGTGCAAAGAAATCTTTAATTCAGGCCTACACTGATTCAGGCCGTGTGAGATACATCCTCTACATACAGGGGTTTAATTCAGGCATTTGAAATACAGCCATTTTGTACAAAGAAATCTTTAATTCAGGCCTACACTGATTCAGGCCGTGTAAGATGCACCCTCTACAAACAGGGGTTTGATTCAGGCATTTGAAATACAGCCATTTGAAATACAGCCATTTTGGGCAAAGAAATCTTTAATTCAGGCCTACACTTATTCAGGCCATGTGAGATACACCCTCTACATACAGGGGTTTGATTTAGGCATTTGAAATACAGCCATTTGAAATACAGCCATTTTGGGCAAAGAAATCAAAAATTTAGGCCTACACTGGTTCAGGCCATGTTAGATACACCCTCTACATACAGGGGTTTGATTCAGGCATTTTAAATACAGCCATTTTGGGCAAAGAAATATTTAATTCAGGCCTACACTGGTTCAGACCGTGTGAGATACACCTACTACATACAGGGATTTGATTCAGGCATTTCAAATTCAGCCATTTGAAATACAGCCATTTTGGGCAAAGAAATCTTTAATTTAGGCCTACACTGGTTCAGGCCCTGTGAGATACACCCTCTACATACAGGGGTTTGATTCAGGCATTTGAAATACAGCTATTTGAAATACAGCCATTTTGGGGAAAGAAATCTTTAATTCAGGCCTACACTGGTTCAGGTCGTGTGAGATACACCCTCTACATACAGGGGTTTGATTCAGGCATTTTAAATACAGCCATTTGAAATACAGCCATTTTGGGCAAAGAAATATTTAATTCAGGCCTACACTGGTTCAGACCGTGTGAGATACACCCTTTACATACTGTCATTCTATTCTACTATTAATTAAACACCCATTTAGGGCAAGATCCTAAATTCGAAAAATATGAGGAGATCGTCAAATAAGGGAGGTGGCCCAGGTCGTGGTGCTGCTGGTGGAGCTCCTGTTGCAGGGAGAGGACGTGGTTGATCTGTGCCAGCTACACGCAAAAGTGAAACCCCTTCCTCAGGTGCGAGTAGGCGAAAAAACCTGCAGCGGTATTTGGTCGGGCCTAATGCTGCTCTACGAATGGTGAGGACTGAACAAGTACAGGTGATAGTAGATTGGGTTGCTGACAGTGGATCCAGTTCCTTCACATTGTCTCCCACCCAGTCTCCTGCTGAAAGACCACAGTTGCCACCTGCAGCTGATGTCCATCAGTCTTTCACCTCACCCCCTTGCAAATCAGCCAAGCAGTCTGAGCCCCAAGTCATGCAGTAGTCTCTTCTGCTTTTTGATGACTTTGTTAGCAGGGTTTTCCAGGGCCATCCACCTAGCCCTGCCCCAGAAGTGGAAGAGATTGAGTGCACCGATGCCCAACCACGTATTTTTCAAGATGAGTACATGGGAGGACCGTCGCAGCACATCTCGGATGATGACGAAACACAGGTGCCAACTGCTGGAGCTTTCGAAAGTGTGCAGACCGACAAGGAAGGCAGGGGTGAAGACTGGGTGGAAGATGATGTGGAGGACGATGAGGTCCTCGACCCAACATGGAATAAACGTCATGCGAGTGACCTATGTAGTTTGGAGGAAGAGGTGGTGGTCGCACAGAGCCACCAGCACAGCAGAAGAGGGAGCAGGGTGCAAAAGCGGAGCGGCCGTCCTCTAAACAGTACGCCCGCGACTGCCCACCACAGCAAGAGACCGAGCACATCAAAGCCAGCTCCAAGGAGTTCCCTGGGGTGGCAGTTCTTTAGACAATGTGCTGACGACAAGATACGAGTGGTTTGCACGCTGTGCAATCAGAGCCTGAAGCGAGGCATAAACGTTCTGAACCTGAGTACAACCTGCATGACCAGGCATTTAAGTGCAAAGCACGAGCTGCAGTGGAGAAGACACCTCAAAAACCAAGAAAGATCTCTGGTCCTCCTGCTTCCTCTTCTGCTGCAGTCGCTGCCTCTTCATCCACCTCTGAAGTGACAGTGCCACCTGCCATCCCGCAAACAGAGGATCTGCCAGCAACACCAACACCTGGGTCACCAAGCATCTCCACAGTGTCCCAAGGAAGCGTTCAGCTCTCCATCTCCCAAACGCTGAAGAGGAAGTACCCCCCTACTAACCAGCGATCCCTAGCCCTGAATGCCAGCATTTCTAAATTACTGGCCTTTGAAATGCTGTCATTCCGTCTGGTGGAGACGGATAGTTTTAATGGCCTTATGGCGGTGGCTGTCCCACAGTACGTCGTGCCCAGCCACCACTACTTTTCAAGGTGAGCCATACCTTCCCTGCATAACCAAGTAGGGGACAAAATCAGGTGTGTACTGCGCAATGCCATCTGTGGAAAGGTGCACCTGACTACGGATACGTGGACCAGTAAGCACGGTCAGGGCCGTTATATCTCCATAACAGCACACTGGGTTTATGTAGTGGTGGCTGGGCCTGAGGCGGATAGCAGTTTGGCGCATGTCCTTCCACCACCGAGGATTGCAGGGCGCTGCAGTTTGCCTCCTGATGCTTCCTCCTCCTACTCTGCTTCCTCATCCTCTACCAGCTCCTCATCCGGTCAGCGTAACACCTTCACCATCAACTTCAGCACAGCCAGGGGTAAACAAAAGCAGGCAGTTTTAAAACTTATCTGTTTGGGGGACAAACCCCACACCGCGCAGGAGCTATGGACGGGCCTTGAACAACAGACCGATGAGTGGTTGGTGCCAGTCAGCCTCAAGCCCGGCCTGGTGGTTTGCGATAATGGGCGAAATCTCGTAGCAGCTTGCTGGCGCATGTGCTGAATTTGGTGGTGCAGAGATTCCATAAAAATTACCCTGACATGTCAGAGCTGCTGCATAAAGTGCGGGCCGTCTGTGCGTGGCCTTTGGCCTTCCCGCACACCACCTCATATGCGACGTGCCCACAAGGTGGAACTCCACCTTGCAAATGCTGGCCAGACTATGCGAGCAGCAGCAGGCGATAGTGGAGTTTCAGCTGCAGCACGCACGGGTGAGTCGCTCGGCGGAACAGCACCACTTCACCACCAATGACTGGGCCTCCATGCGAGACCTGTGTTCCTTGTTACGCTGTTTCGAGTACTCCACCAACATGGCCAGTGCCGATAACACAGTTTTTAGCGTAACTATCCCACTTCTATGCCTCCTTGAAAAAACGCTCCTAGCGATGATGGAAGAGGATGTGGCACAGGAGGAGGAGGAGGAGGAGGAAGAGGGATCATTTCGTAGGGTTTCCGGCCAGTCAGTCCCAAGTGGCTCCGAGCCTGGGTTCCTGCACCCACAAACCCAAGGTACACAATTGTCCAGCCAGGGCACAGTTCTGGAGGATGACGAGGTGGAGGATGAGGAGGAGGAGATGGAGGAGGAGGAACCATGTTCACAGCAGGGTGGCACCCAGACCAGCTCATGGCCATCACTGGTGCGTGGATGGGGGGATACAGAGGACACAGACGATACACCTCCCACAGAGGACAGCTTTTCGTTGCCTCTGGGCAGCCTGGCACACATGAGGGATTACATGCTGCAGTGTCTCCTCAACGACCGCCGAGTTGCCCACATTCTAACTTGTGCTGATTACTGGGTGGCCACGCTGCTGGATCCCCATTACCAAGACAACGTACCATCCTTAATTCCGTCACTGGATCGTGATCGTAAGATGCGTGAGTACAAGCGCACGCTGGTAGATGCGCTGCTGGTGGCATTCCCACCTGACAGCGGGGGCACAGTGGAAGCACAAGGCGAAGGCAGAGGACGAGGAAGAGGTCGCCAACGCAGCTGGGGCACCGCCAGCACCTCAGAAGGCAGGGTTAGCATGGCCGAAATGTGGAAAAGCTTTGTCAGCACGCCACAACAACCAGCACCACCAGCTGATATGGAACGTCTTAGCAGGAGGCAGCATTTCACCAACATGGTGAAGCAGTATGTGTGCCCATGCCTACCCCTACTGAATGACGGGTCTGCCCCCTTCAACTTCTGGGTCTCCAAATAGGGCACATGGCCTGAGCTTGCCCTTTACGCCTTGGAGGTGCTGGCCTGCCCTGCAGCCAGTGTATTATCTGAACGTGTGTTTAGCATGGCAGGGGGCGTCATCACAGACAAGCGCAGCCGCCTGTCCACAGCCAATGTGGACAAGCTCACATTCATTAAAATTAACCAGGCATGGATCCCTCAGGTCTTGTCCGTACCTTGTACAGAATAGACATTTATACCGGCACTAACTAGCCATTGTTATACTGCAGCGCAATTGCTCATGTTTGTATTTTGGATATTTCACACTCTTTTGGAGTGTACCTTAATCTTTAAAAATTAAATTAAAACCAAAAACCTGTGTTGGCTATCTCGTCCTCCTCCATAGCCGCTTCCACCTACTCCGCTACGTCCACCGCCTCCTCAAACTCCTACTCCATATGGAACTTCACCTCATAAATCAAATTTTTTTTTTTTTTTTGTACATGTTTTATTTTATATCATTTCACTTAATTGTCATTTCCATTTTCGGGTGAAATTTACCAATTTTTGGGTGTATAGTACCACTGATATACCTAGTAGACAGGTTAAACAATAAAAAGATTTGTCTGTTACATTTTATGCTCAAATTCACAAATTATTTTATGTGATGTACCACTGCTATACCTAGTAGGCCGGTTAAAAAAATAAAAAAATTGTCAGTTACATTTTCGGGTGAAATTCACCAATTTTTGGGTTTATAGTACCACTGCTATACCTAGTAGGCCGGTTAACAAAAAAAATAATTTGTCAGTTACATTTTCTGGTGAAATTGAGCAATTTTTTGGTGTGAAGTACCACTGCTATACCTAGTAGACCGGTAAAAAAAAAAATGTTAAAAAATTGCCAGTTTCATTTCCTAGTGAAATTCAGCAATTTTTTGGTGTGATGTACCACTGCTTATACCTATTAGCACGGTAAAAAAAAAAAAACATTTGTCAGTTACATTTTATGGTCAAATTCACCAATTTTTGGGTGTAATATACCCCTCCTCTACCGGGTTGACAGCTTAATAAATTTCAATAATTTTTATTTTACATTTTTGGGTGACAATAAACAATTGTTTTCTGTCATAGACCCCTGCTCTACCATGTAGACAGGTTAATTAATTTCTGTAATTTTTCTGTTACTGGGTACTGATTCTTGGGTTGACATTATACAATTTTAGACGTAAATAAACCCCTGCTCTGCATAGGTGACAGGGAATAAAATTTCTGAAATGCTTCTTTAATTGATTAGTGCCACCTCCTTTGATTCAATGCTTAAACTTAAAGAGGACCTTTCACTAGATTAAAAAATCTAAATTAACTATACAGACATGGAGAGCGGCGCCCAGGGATCCCCCTGCACTTACTGTTATCCCCGGGCGCCGCTCCGTTCTCCCGGTATAGCCTTCGGTATCTTCATATGTTAGGCTCCACCCAGTGGAACCTGCCGGCGTCTCATTCTCCCAGGCTGCAGCGCTGGCCAATCACAGCGCTCAGCTCATAGCCTGAGAGGCTTTTTTTTTCTCTCAGGCTATGAGCTGAGCGAAGCGATTGGCCAGCGCTACAGCATGGGAGAAGGAGACCCCGGCAGGTTCCACTGGGTGGAGCCTAACTATGAAGATACTGGAGGCTATACCGGGAGAACGGAGCGGCGCCCGGGGATAACAGTAAGTGCAGGGGGATCCCTGGGCGCCACTCTACATGTCTGTATAGTTAATTTTGATTTTTTTCTCTAGTGAAAGGTCCTCTTTAAACAAGTTGTACCACATTTAAGCTTCAATACTTTGTCCCACATTTCCGCTATACTCTTTTGGCCAACATTTGCGCCAAAATAGCTTTTCCCACAATTCCGCTTGACTCTTTTGGCCCACATTTGGGCTTCTGTAATTTGTCCCACATTTGCGCCTCAATAGCTTTTCTACATTTCTGCTCGATCCCAAATTTGGTCTCTTTTTCTCACGCTCCCTCTCCGGCCTGGAACACTGATTCCCAGCCACCTGTGATCACCATGATAGTCGCATAAAAGAACATCGAAAGTTGATAGAGCAGATATCAAATTGGATCGTGAACATCACGGGGACGTGCGACATGGTGGGGCAGTAAGTATGCACACGCTTACACGAACTAACTGACAGGGGTCAGCCCCTGCAACTTCTGGGTCTCCAAATTGGGCACATGGCCTGAGCTTGCCCTTTACGCCTTGGAGGTGCTGGCCTGCCCTGCAGCCGGTGTATTGTCTGAACGTGTGTTTAGCATGACTGGAGGGGGTTATCACAGGTTATATTTCCCAATGTTTTGGGGTGTACCCTAATTTAAAAAAAGAAAAATTAATTTTAAACCAAAAAGCAGTGTAGGCTACCTCCTCCTCCACCGCCACATCCACCTACACCGCCACATCCACCGCCTCCTCAACCTCCTACACCATATGGACCTGGTCCTCCTAGATCAAGATTATTTTTTATTTTTACGTATTTTTTGTTATTTTAAGTCATTTCCCTATCCACATTTGTTTGCAGAGCACTTGCCATGCTCTTAACCACATTTTGACGACATTTGCAGCCCTCTAGCCCTTTCAATGACATTTTTACAGCCATTTTAGTGCTCAAAAGTTCGGGTCCCCATTGACTTCAATGGGGTTCGGGGTCAAGTTCGTGTCCCGAACTCGAACTTTTTTCCGAAGTTCGGCCGAACCCGTTGAACCCGAACATCCAGGTGTCCGCTCAACTCTGCTCAAGAGCAATTCACCTGGAAATGTTAGAGGATATGTCATCTGACGCATTCATCAAAGCCTTGAGATGTTTCATAGCCATTAGAGGAGCTTAGATCTGACCAAGGATCTAATTTTGTCAAAGCAAAGAATGAATTGAAAAAAGCTCTAAAAGAGATTGATAAAGAAAAGGTAACTGAGTATTTGCTAGAGAAACTGTGTGATTTTCATATGAATGCTCCACATTTAAGCCATACAGGAGGAGTTTGGGAAAGACAAATCATAACTGTAAGAAATGTGTTAAGTTCAGTGTTGAAAAAACGCTGGAAGAATGGATGATGCTTCACTTCAACATCAACGATCCAACAAGTTTGGACCCTTTAACTTCTAACCATCTGCATCATCTTAAGTCTGATTGCATACAGCCACCGCGTGGCAAGTTCACCAAAGAGGATTTCTATGCCAAAAGGAGATGGCGAAGAGTTCAATATCTATCAGAACAGTTTTGGAATAGATGGAGGAAAGAGTACTTAACCAATCTTATGCTAAGAAGTTAATGGCAAACACCCAAAAGAAATGTCCAAGTTGGTGAAATAGTGCTAGTGAAAGAAGAAGATTTACCTAGAAGTCAATGGAAATTGGCCAAAGTTCTAGAAGTTCAAAGGATGAAGACAAACTAGTAAGAAGAGTGTTGTTACAAATAGGAGACTGAAAACTTGACAAAAAAGTTGTAATGTCCTATACAGAAGTTAGTTGTTCTACTTGAGAGTGATAAAAGACACTTGGAAGTTGAGAACATGATGGAAAATTCCTCAAATTCATGTTTAAGTCCTACTATTGAGAACATAGAATTATAGGTAATTTTGGTGGAAGTGTAGCTGGCCAGCTAAGACCTGTCCTAGGTTGCTAACATAGTCCTGCCAATAACCTTAATACAGTTCCTATGTTTGTGTGTTAAAGACAAAATCAGAGTTATTTACAGTGACTTCATGTTTGGATGTCATATAAATGTTATATGTTGTGTTCACAGAAGCAGAAAATATAGTATGCCTTTAAGATTTATTATATAATGTAAGGTAAGCTCAATGACACAGCACAAACAATAGAAAGCATAGAGTTAAACTATTGTTGCTGGGCAGGAGCCTCACACACAGCCTGTGTGGGAAATCCCCCTAGCAGGAGCTGCTAGATAGAGATGGCCTTGCGGTTCGCCCAGCGGTCGGTTTGCGGCGAACTTTGCGCTTTCGTGATTCGCCGAACATGCGAACATAAGGAGATATTCGCGTCCGCCATATTCTTTTACATTGTGAAGAACTTTGACCCATGATGACTTTACATAGATCAGCCCTTGGAGGTTGGTCCCCGCTGTTGCTGCCTGCTCCAAGATCTCTAATGTTATTGGTTGGGAAGATTACGATGATGACGGCGAACTTTGCGCGTTCGCGATTCGCCGAACATGCGAACATAAGGAGATATTCGCGTCCGCCATATTCTTTTACATTGTGAAGAACTTTGACCCATGACACATCCATCAGGTGGTACAGGACAGCCAATTGAGACGTTTCAGCCCATGGACATACCCCCTACATTATAAATAGACCCGATCAGGCCGCCATTTTACATACAGTCTTTTGTCAGTGTAGAGAAAGGTTGCTGTGTGGAGCAGGGACAGACTGTTAGGGACAAAAACGCTATCAAATAGGTCCACAAAAGTCCTTTTAAGGACTAGTATAGGTGTACTATTGATAGGTGTGCAGTACAGAGGGGTGTAATTCTAACATAGAAAGCATATTATAGTGGATTTGTATTGTGCAGCTACATAGAGTGACAAACAGTATTGGAAAAAATAATTATAACTGGTGTGATATACCAGTCGCCCCCCAAAAAAACTGATGGCATCGGATCAGGAAGAGGAGGTATCAACGGTCCCCACCCAGCAGTCTGACGACAGTACATAGATCAGCCCTTGGAGGTTGGTCCCCGCTGTTGCTGCCTACTCCGAGATCTCTAATGTTATTGGTTGGGAAGGTGACGATGATGACGTGTTGATGGACGTCTCGTGGGTGCCCACAAGAGAGGAAGAGGAGGGGAGTTCAGAGGGAGAGATGGAGCAGCAGATAGGGAGGAGAAGCAGGCAGAACTTACAGTGCACAGGAGGCAAAAAGCAGACTACAAATGTATCTGGAGCGAGCCATCTACCATGCACGGTCACATCTGGCCCTCCCAGGACGCTGGCACATGGCTCCGCAGTGTGGGATTTTTTTAACGTGTCCGCTGCTGACAATAGTGTTGCCATCTGCAGCCTTTGCTGTCAACGCATAAGTCGTGGTAATTCGAACATTACCCTTGCCACTCATCTCTTCCTCCTGTCGCAAAAATTGTTGGCAACCATCTTTTCTAATCGCATCCAACTTCGGTCTGGTGGAAACAGTTGCTGTAGTAGGTCGTGCCTATTTTGCACATGCGCGTACACGAAAATTATATTGCTGATATTTCGCATTGAAAAAAATAATGAATGGAGATCATAAATTCAAATAATACATCTGATATGTCACTGTCCATGTTGTGGGACTATTTGTGCACTTCTAGTAATTATTTCTTGGCTGCAAATATGAGCTGAAGGTTTTTCAGGTTCGCCTGCCATTAAAATGAATGGGACCCGCCGCGAACTTGCGGTTCGCGAACATTTGATCACGTTTGCGCTATCGCGTTCGTGAACCGTCCCGGCAGATGTTAGTCCATCACTACTGCTAGAATCATTACACCAGAGGAGAGGAGCTGAATAGACATTCACTCCACTGAGTGCTGTGTTTTATGGAAGCAGAGAGGCCAAAATAGGTATTTAGAACAGTTATATAATGTTCCTATTGTTAGTATTGTGATTAGAACTGTATACTGAACCAGTTATATGTGTGTTTACTTACAGTTCCACCAAAATTCACAGTTCTACCATACAAATTGCATACAAACTACTGAGCCATACAATCATACAATCCAAACAAATTGCATACAAATGCGAACTGCTCATACCAGATAATAAGCAATTGTATAGAGCAAACTGCAAACCAAGAAGAGCAAGTGAACTATTGGTTAACCTCAGATATACATCTCAGAGAGATCATAAAGTGCTTACATAACTTAAAGGGATTCTGTCACCCGGTTTTGGCCTATAGAGATACGGACATGCACGGCTAGATAGCCGCTAGCATGTCCGCAATATATCTGTCCTATAGGGCTGTGTGGTTTTAATTTCTTTAAAAAAGGATTTTATAGATATGTAAATCAGTCTTGAATGTGTCCAAGGGGCTGCACTAACCTTACTTGTGCCCAGCCGTGCCCAGCCACGCCCGCCTGTGAAGGAGCCCAGCACCGCCTATGTCCTCCGAATCTCCTCTTTTCATCAACGATAGATAGCCGTAATCTTGCGATGCGCGAGATCGCGCATGCGCAGTGCCGGTATAGTGTTCCTTCCCTGTGCTGGCATCAGCCTCAGGGAAAGAACTGCGCATGCGAGATCTCACGCATCGCGAGATTACGGCTATCTATCGTTAATAAAAGGAGGAAATTCGGAGGACATAGGCGGTGCTGGGCTCCTTCACAGGCGGGCGTGGCTGGGCACAAGTAAGGTTAGTGCAGCCCCTTGGACACATTCAAGACTTATTTACATATCTATAAAATCCTTTTTTAAAGAAATTAAAACCACACAGTCCTATAGGACACATATATTGCGAACATGCTAGCGGCGATCTAGCCGTGCATGTCCGTATCTCTATAGGCCAAAACCTGGTGACAGAATCCCTTTAAAGTGAGAGTACAGATACTCAAGAGAGAAATATATCCGCCATTTTATGTTGCATGACAAGATTGAACAGTTGAACCACCATCTTATGCATACCGCCATTTTGTGATACTTTATTCAACATGTGTTTTGTACATGGACTATCTGCTGCGGAGGCGGAAGTGTTATATGAAGAAAAGTTGAAGTTAATAAAGAAGTTATTTCAAGCATTTGGTGTGCTCTTTAAACCTACTGCTTCCATAGAACAGCGCTAGAGGAATTACAGAGTAATAGACAGTCTGGTTAGACTAAAAGTCAGAGATATCAAAAGTCAGAGATATCAAAACTCTTCTAATGCCACACCGCAAAAGGCACTTCATAGTGCTGCGCCTGCCACAAGAGTGTAATAAACACATCATATCCAAACACATCCAATTCCAAACACATCTGTATCTAATTCTATCCTGTGTGATACAGCCTGCTGAGCAGTGTATCTAATCTCATCACTGACCGTCTGCAGGCTCTTCCCTCACCATCTCCAGAGTGCAATAAACAGTGTGAATCAGCAAGCATATCCAGACACATCTGTATCTAATCCTATTATGTGTGTCTGATACACAGCCTGATGTGTGTGATACTGCCTATTGAAGTGTGTATCTAATCCCATCTTCTATGATGCAGCCTGCTTAGCTGTGTATCTAATCCCAATTTGTATGAAACAACCTGCTGAGCTGTGTATCTTATACCATTTTATATTATACAGTCTGCTGAGCTGTGTATCTAATCCCATCTTGAATGATACAGCCTGCTGAGCTGTGCATTTAATCCCATATTGTATTATACAGTCTGCTGAGCTGTGTATCTAATCCCATTTTGTATTATACAGCCTGCTGAGCTGTGTATCTTATCCTATCTTGTATGATACAGCCTGCTGAGCTGTGTATCTTATCCCATTTTGTATTATACAGCCTGCTGAGCTGTGTATCTAATCCCATTTTGTATTATACAGTCTGCTGAGCTGTGTATCTAATCCCATGTTGTATTATACAGTCTGCTGAGCTGTGTATCTAATCCCATTTTGTATTATACAGCCTGCTGAGCTGTGTATCTTATCCTATCTTGTATGATACAGCCTGCTGAGCTGTGCATCTTATCCCATTTTGTATTATACAGCCTGCTGAGCTGTGTATCCAAACCCTTAGGCACATGACCATATCCATTTTGTTATATACATTTTTTGCAGTCCCATTGAGTTCTATGGATTTGAGGTCCTAATTTTGAGGACCAGAATAGGACATGTTCTATCTGTACTGGAACTGACATAAAGATGTAGAAAACACACTGATGAAGTCCATGTGTTTTTCATATCTGTAATTCAGTTTTGCGAAAGACAGAACATTTCCTATTCTGGTCCTCATAATGGAGATCTAAAACCCATAGAATGGGACTGCAAGAAAAAAAAGTGAATTCCACACGGACAGTATTCTTATTTAGTGGATCCGCAACTTGCACACGCAAAATAGATACAGTTGTGTGCATAAGCCCTATCACTCATACTGAGCACCCATAACAGTGACATTCATGGTGCTCCCATAACAGTGACATTCACGGTGCTCCCATAACAGTGATATCCACAGTCCTCCCATAACTGTGACATCCACGGCAGGGGTGTACATAGAAATCATTGGGCCCCATTGCAAGAATCTGATTTGGGCCCCCTAACTCCGCCCACTACCCGGGTTAAGTATACCTGTATGAGGTGCCCTGGCATTTTGGGGGGCATTATAGGGTTTGGATAACCCAGGCATCCTCAACCTGCGGCCCTCCAGCTGTTGAAAAACTACAACACCCACAATGCCCTGCTGTAGGCTGATACCTGTAGGCTGTTCGGGCATGCTGGGAGTTGTAGTTTTGAAACAGCTGGAGGGCCGCAGTTTGAGGATGCCTGGGATAACCTCATTAACTCCTTGCTGCTGATACTTAGTTTACCATGAGAAAAAAATAGCCATTTATCATGAACCACCATATAGTGCTTCTCCCATACACTATGCACAAATAATAACATAATATGCTATACAGAAAAATAATCCTGACTTCCGGTTCCGGCGCTCGTATGTGAGGCAGCAGGAGACGAGAGCTCCGCACCGGAGAGCCGATCACAAAGCCACGAGCGTTTCCATAGGGGTGCAAACCCCACTCACCTACTTCATACCTTCTCCGGAGTGGATGGAGAAGTACCTGACCAGGAGTGGCGCAAGTGTGGGAAGCCCGGCACACCGCAGGCACACGAAGTGCGACGTTGGGGAAGACAAGATGGCGGGCGCGGCAGATCGTCTCATGCGCTCAGCCCGATCCTCATCCCAACCCCCCCTCATAACCTCGAAGGCCATCGAACCAGTGGTGGATACGGACAGTACTGACCAGGAGCCTGAGGTATTGCAAGGGCTGGGGGTTGGCTGCAAGGCATTGGCGGTGGAAGTAGCTAAACTTTTAGCCCCGGATATTAAAGCCGCGCTTGAGGCCACGGTGGAGATCACGCTGGCGCAACTGCAGGCGGACGTTTCTCTGCACTCGTCCCAAATTTCAGAACTGGAAAATAAAATCAGCTCGCTTGAAAGCGACCTGGGCCAGTCCCAGATGCAGTTACAGGCAGTGCTGAAATCTACCTCGGGGCTCCGAGATAAAATAGAGGACCTGGAAAACCGGTCCCGACGCAGCAATATAAGAATAATAGGCTTACCAGAATCGGTCCCATCCAGCCAGCTTGCATCGATTTGCGCTGTAGATATACCAAAAGCACTAGGTATCCGTAGCCCTTGTATAGTGGAGAGGGCGCACCGAGTGGGACCAATGCGGACTGACCAAATTAACGCGCAGAATAATGATCAAGCCGCAAGGCCTCGTCCCACAATAGTCAAGTACCTGAACTATGCAGAGAAAGCTGATATTTTGGGACACTTTAAGAAGAGAGGAAAACCAGTCAATGTAAGAGGCTATAAGGTGCTTTTATTTGGTGACTATAACACTGAGGTCTCGAGACGGAGAAGGGCATTCTCAGAAATTTGCTCTACTCTCGTGAGGTAGAAACGAAAGTTTGCATGGTTATACCCGGCGATTCTGAAAGTTTTCAAGGAGGATGGCTCAACAGAGGTATTTGAGACACCAGAGGATGCCGCGAATAGTATGAACTTGCCAACACTGGACAGAGAGGCTGAGCGATCACCTGACACGCTCACAACGTCCAGAAGGCCGTCATCAACGCAGCGGGATATATCAGCTTCCCAAAGGCCTCGTTCGCTACGTCGACGAGGAAATCGGAACTTTGAGGATTGACGCTCCAGGAGAGATTGAAGTGTGAGCCACTTGTTCCGAGATCACTCAAATCCATATGTAAACTGTAATTATGACTGTGAGTTCTCTCGTATTTTATATCTGTTACATCTGATATTCATTTATGCTGCAGTCAACTTCCATGGCTCTCATGGGTTGGTTATTAGTAGGCTGCTAAACTGAACCGCAACCCGATAATTGCCCTGGAATCTCATTTAAACTACCTGTCTATGTGTTGAGCTGGGGAATGACATGGTTCAAAGAGGGTTTCCCCTTTCTTTATACTGGGCAAAGGTATCTCCCGGATAGCGGATAGCGATTGTATCACGATTGCGGAGATTGAGTAAGGGAGGACGAGAGATAGCGAAGTCTCTTGATATACGAGAAAAAGGTGAAGTCAGGAATTTATAAGTTCGTAGTCACCCTTGGTGATTAAGGGAGTTCTCTTATTTTGACATTTTCTACATTTCTGCTCGATCCCAAATTTGGTCTCTTTTTCTCACGCTCCCTCTCCGGCCTGGAACACTGATTCCCAGCCACCTGTGATCACCATGATAGTCGCATAAAAGAACATCGAAAGTTGATAGAGCAGATATCAAATTGGATCGTGAACATCACGGGGACGTGCGACATGGTGGGGCAGTAAGTATGCACACGCTTACACGAACTAACTGACAGGGGTCAGCCCCTGCAACTTCTGGGTCTCCAAATTGGGCACATGGCCTGAGCTTGCCCTTTACGCCTTGGAGGTGCTGGCCTGCCCTGCAGCCGGTGTATTGTCTGAACGTGTGTTTAGCATGACTGGAGGGGGTTATCACAGGTTATATTTCCCAATGTTTTGGGGTGTACCCTAATTTAAAAAAAGAAAAATTAATTTTAAACCAAAAAGCAGTGTAGGCTACCTCCTCCTCCTCCACCGCCACATCCACCTACACCGCCACATCCACCGCCTCCTCAACCTCCTACACCATATGGACCTGGTCCTCCTAGATCAAGATTATTTTTTATTTTTACGTATTTTTTGTTATTTTAAGTCATTTCCCTATCCACATTTGTTTGCAGAGCACTTGCCATGCTCTTAACCACATTTTGACGACATTTGCAGCCCTCTAGCCCTTTCAATGACATTTTTACAGCCATTTTAGTGCTCAAAAGTTCGGGTCCCCATTGACTTTAATGGGGTTCGGGGTCAAGTTCGTGTCCCGAACTCGAACTTTTTTCCGAAGTTCGGCCGAACCCGTTGAACCCGAACATCCAGGTGTCCGCTCAACTCTGCTCAAGAGCAATTCACCTGGAAATGTTAGAGGATATGTCATCTGACGCATTCATCAAAGCCTTGAGATGTTTCATAGCCATTAGAGGAGCTTAGATCTGACCAAGGATCTAATTTTGTCAAAGCAAAGAATGAATTGAAAAAAGCTCTAAAAGAGATTGATAAAGAAAAGGTAACTGAGTATTTGCTAGAGAAACTGTGTGATTTTCATATGAATGCTCCACATTTAAGCCATACAGGAGGAGTTTGGGAAAGACAAATCATAACTGTAAGAAATGTGTTAAGTTCAGTGTTGAAAAAACGCTGGAAGAATGGATGATGCTTCACTTCAACATCAACGATCCAACAAGTTTGGACCCTTTAACTTCTAATCATCTGCATCATCTTAAGTCTGATTGCATACAGCCACCGCGTGGCAAGTTCACCAAAGAGGATTTCTATGCCAAAAGGAGATGGCGAAGAGTTCAATATCTATCAGAACAGTTTTGGAATAGATGGAGGAAAGAGTACTTAACCAATCTTATGCTAAGAAGTTAATGGCAAACACCCAAAAGAAATGTCCAAGTTGGTGAAATAGTGCTAGTGAAAGAAGAAGATTTACCTAGAAGTCAATGGAAATTGGCCAAAGTTCTAGAAGTTCAAAGGATGAAGACAAACTAGTAAGAAGAGTGTTGTTACAAATAGGAGACTGAAAACTTGACAAAAAAGTTGTAATGTCCTATACAGAAGTTAGTTGTTCTACTTGAGAGTGATAAAAGACACTTGGAAGTTGAGAACATGATGGAAAATTCCTCAAATTCATGTTTAAGTCCTACTATTGAGAACATAGAATTATAGGTAATTTTGGTGGAAGTGTAGCTGGCCAGCTAAGACCTGTCCTAGGTTGCTAACATAGTCCTGCCAATAACCTTAATACAGTTCCTATGTTTGTGTGTTAAAGACAAAATCAGAGTTATTTACAGTGACTTCATGTTTGGATGTCATATAAATGTTATATGTTGTGTTCACAGAAGCAGAAAATATAGTATGCCTTTAAGATTTATTATATAATGTAAGGTAAGCTCAATGACACAGCACAAACAATAGAAAGCATAGAGTTAAACTATTGTTGCTGGGCAGGAGCCTCACACACAGCCTGTGTGGGAAATCCCCCTAGCAGGAGCTGCTAGATAGAGATGGCCTTGCGGTTCGCCCAGCGGTCGGTTTGCGGCGAACTTTGCGCTTTCGTGATTCGCCGAACATGCGAACATAAGGAGATATTCGCGTCCGCCATATTCTTTTACATTGTGAAGAACTTTGACCCATGATGACTTTACATAGATCAGCCCTTGGAGGTTGGTCCCCGCTGTTGCTGCCTGCTCCAAGATCTCTAATGTTATTGGTTGGGAAGATTACGATGATGACGGCGAACTTTGCGCGTTCGCGATTCGCCGAACATGCGAACATAAGGAGATATTCGCGTCCGCCATATTCTTTTACATTGTGAAGAACTTTGACCCATGACACATCCATCAGGTGGTACAGGACAGCCAATTGAGACGTTTCAGCCCATGGACATACCCCCTACATTATAAATAGACCCGATCAGGCCGCCATTTTACATACAGTCTTTTGTCAGTGTAGAGAAAGGTTGCTGTGTGGAGCAGGGACAGACTGTTAGGGACAAAAACGCTATCAAATAGGTCCACAAAAGTCCTTTTAAGGACTAGTATAGGTGTACTATTGATAGGTGTGCAGTACAGAGGGGTGTAATTCTAACATAGAAAGCATATTATAGTGGATTTGTATTGTGCAGCTACATAGAGTGACAAACAGTATTGGAAAAAATAATTATAACTGGTGTGATATACCAGTCGCCCCCCAAAAAAACTGATGGCATCGGATCAGGAAGAGGAGGTATCAACGGTCCCCACCCAGCAGTCTGACGACAGTACATAGATCAGCCCTTGGAGGTTGGTCCCCGCTGTTGCTGCCTACTCCGAGATCTCTAATGTTATTGGTTGGGAAGGTGACGATGATGACGTGTTGATGGACGTCTCGTGGGTGCCCACAAGAGAGGAAGAGGAGGGGAGTTCAGAGGGAGAGATGGAGCAGCAGATAGGGAGGAGAAGCAGGCAGAACTTACAGTGCACAGGAGGCAAAAAGCAGACTACAAATGTATCTGGAGCGAGCCATCTACCATGCACGGTCACATCTGGCCCTCCCAGGACGCTGGCACATGGCTCCGCAGTGTGGGATTTTTTTAACGTGTCCGCTGCTGACAATAGTGTTGCCATCTGCAGCCTTTGCTGTCAACGCATAAGTCGTGGTAATTCGAACATTACCCTTGCCACTCATCTCTTCCTCCTGTCGCAAAAATTGTTGGCAACCATCTTTTCTAATCGCATCCAACTTCGGTCTGGTGGAAACAGTTGCTGTAGTAGGTCGTGCCTATTTTGCACATGCGCGTACACGAAAATTATATTGCTGATATTTCGCATTGAAAAAAATAATGAATGGAGATCATAAATTCAAATAATACATCTGATATGTCACTGTCCATGTTGTGGGACTATTTGTGCACTTCTAGTAATTATTTCTTGGCTGCAAATATGAGCTGAAGGTTTTTCAGGTTCGCCTGCCATTAAAATGAATGGGACCCGCCGCGAACTTGCGGTTCGCGAACATTTGATCACGTTTGCGCTATCGCGTTCGTGAACCGTCCCGGCAGATGTTAGTCCATCACTACTGCTAGAATCATTACACCAGAGGAGAGGAGCTGAATAGACATTCACTCCACTGAGTGCTGTGTTTTATGGAAGCAGAGAGGCCAAAATAGGTATTTAGAACAGTTATATAATGTTCCTATTGTTAGTATTGTGATTAGAACTGTATACTGAACCAGTTATATGTGTGTTTACTTACAGTTCCACCAAAATTCACAGTTCTACCATACAAATTGCATACAAACTACTGAGCCATACAATCATACAATCCAAACAAATTGCATACAAATGCGAACTGCTCATACCAGATAATAAGCAATTGTATAGAGCAAACTGCAAACCAAGAAGAGCAAGTGAACTATTGGTTAACCTCAGATATACATCTCAGAGAGATCATAAAGTGCTTACATAACTTAAAGGGATTCTGTCACCCGGTTTTGGCCTATAGAGATACGGACATGCACGGCTAGATAGCCGCTAGCATGTCCGCAATATATCTGTCCTATAGGGCTGTGTGGTTTTAATTTCTTTAAAAAAGGATTTTATAGATATGTAAATCAGTCTTGAATGTGTCCAAGGGGCTGCACTAACCTTACTTGTGCCCAGCCGTGCCCAGCCACGCCCGCCTGTGAAGGAGCCCAGCATCGCCTATGTCCTCCGAATCTCCTCTTTTCATCAACGATAGATAGCCGTAATCTTGCGATGCGCGAGATCGCGCATGCGCAGTGCCGGTATAGTGTTCCTTCCCTGTGCTGGCATCAGCCTCAGGGAAAGAACTGCGCATGCGAGATCTCACGCATCGCGAGATTACGGCTATCTATCGTTAATAAAAGGAGGAAATTCGGAGGACATAGGCGGTGCTGGGCTCCTTCACAGGCGGGCGTGGCTGGGCACAAGTAAGGTTAGTGCAGCCCCTTGGACACATTCAAGACTTATTTACATATCTATAAAATCCTTTTTTAAAGAAATTAAAACCACACAGCCCTATAGGACACATATATTGCGAACATGCTAGCGGCGATCTAGCCGTGCATGTCCGTATCTCTATAGGCCAAAACCTGGTGACAGAATCCCTTTAAAGTGAGAGTACAGATACTCAAGAGAGAAATATATCCGCCATTTTATGTTGCATGACAAGATTGAACAGTTGAACCACCATCTTATGCATACCGCCATTTTGTGATACTTTATTCAACATGTGTTTTGTACATGGACTATCTGCTGCGGAGGCGGAAGTGTTATATGAAGAAAAGTTGAAGTTAATAAAGAAGTTATTTCAAGCATTTGGTGTGCTCTTTAAACCTACTGCTTCCATAGAACAGCGCTAGAGGAATTACAGAGTAATAGACAGTCTGGTTAGACTAAAAGTCAGAGATATCAAAAGTCAGAGATATCAAAACTCTTCTAATGCCACACCGCAAAAGGCACTTCATAGTGCTGCGCCTGCCACAAGAGTGTAATAAACACATCATATCCAAACACATCCAATTCCAAACACATCTGTATCTAATTCTATCCTGTGTGATACAGCCTGCTGAGCAGTGTATCTAATCTCATCACTGACCGTCTGCAGGCTCTTCCCTCACCATCTCCAGAGTGCAATAAACAGTGTGAATCAGCAAGCATATCCAGACACATCTGTATCTAATCCTATTATGTGTGTCTGATACACAGCCTGATGTGTGTGATACTGCCTATTGAAGTGTGTATCTAATCCCATCTTCTATGATGCAGCCTGCTTAGCTGTGTATCTAATCCCAATTTGTATGAAACAACCTGCTGAGCTGTGTATCTTATACCATTTTATATTATACAGTCTGCTGAGCTGTGTATCTAATCCCATCTTGAATGATACAGCCTGCTGAGCTGTGCATTTAATCCCATATTGTATTATACAGTCTGCTGAGCTGTGTATCTAATCCCATTTTGTATTATACAGCCTGCTGAGCTGTGTATCTTATCCTATCTTGTATGATACAGCCTGCTGAGCTGTGTATCTTATCCCATTTTGTATTATACAGCCTGCTGAGCTGTGTATCTAATCCCATTTTGTATTATACAGTCTGCTGAGCTGTGTATCTAATCCCATGTTGTATTATACAGTCTGCTGAGCTGTGTATCTAATCCCATTTTGTATTATACAGCCTGCTGAGCTGTGTATCTTATCCTATCTTGTATGATACAGCCTGCTGAGCTGTGCATCTTATCCCATTTTGTATTATACAGCCTGCTGAGCTGTGTATCCAAACCCTTAGGCACATGACCATATCCATTTTGTTATATACATTTTTTGCAGTCCCATTGAGTTCTATGGATTTGAGGTCCTAATTTTGAGGACCAGAATAGGACATGTTCTATCTGTACTGGAACTGACATAAAGATGTAGAAAACACACTGATGAAGTCCATGTGTTTTTCATATCTGTAATTCAGTTTTGCGAAAGACAGAACATTTCCTATTCTGGTCCTCATAATGGAGATCTAAAACCCATAGAATGGGACTGCAAGAAAAAAAAGTGAATTCCACACGGACAGTATTCTTATTTAGTGGATCCGCAACTTGCACACGCAAAATAGATACAGTTGTGTGCATAAGCCCTATCACTCATACTGAGCACCCATAACAGTGACATTCATGGTGCTCCCATAACAGTGACATTCACGGTGCTCCCATAACAGTGATATCCACAGTCCTCCCATAACTGTGACATCCACGGCAGGGGTGTACATAGAAATCATTGGGCCCCATTGCAAGAATCTGATTTGGGCCCCCTAACTCCGCCCACTACCCGGGTTAAGTATACCTGTATGAGGTGCCCTGGCATTTTGGGGGGCATTATAGGGTTTGGATAACCCAGGCATCCTCAACCTGCGGCCCTCCAGCTGTTGAAAAACTACAACACCCACAATGCCCTGCTGTAGGCTGATACCTGTAGGCTGTTCGGGCATGCTGGGAGTTGTAGTTTTGAAACAGCTGGAGGGCCGCAGTTTGAGGATGCCTGGGATAACCTCATTAACTCCTTGCTGCTGATACTTAGTTTACCATGAGAAAAAAATAGCCATTTATCATGAACCACCATATAGTGCTTCTCCCATACACTATGCACAAATAATAACATAATATGCTATACAGAAAAATAATCCTGACTTCCGGTTCCGGCGCTCGTATGTGAGGCAGCAGGAGACGAGAGCTCCGCACCGGAGAGCCGATCACAAAGCCACGAGCGTTTCCATAGGGGTGCAAACCCCACTCACCTACTTCATACCTTCTCCGGAGTGGATGGAGAAGTACCTGACCAGGAGTGGCGCAAGTGTGGGAAGCCCGGCACACCGCAGGCACACGAAGTGCGACGTTGGGGAAGACAAGATGGCGGGCGCGGCAGATCGTCTCATGCGCTCAGCCCGATCCTCATCCCAACCCCCCCTCATAACCTTCGAAGGCCATCGAACCAGTGGTGGATACGGACAGTACTGACCAGGAGCCTGAGGTATTGCAAGGGCTGGGGGTTGGCTGCAAGGCATTGGCGGTGGAAGTAGCTAAACTTTTAGCCCCGGATATTAAAGCCGCGCTTGAGGCCACGGTGGAGATCACGCTGGGGCTCCGAGATAAAATAGAGGACCTGGAAAACCGGTCCCGACGCAGCAATATAAGAATAATAGGCTTACCAGAATCGGTCCCATCCAGCCAGCTTGCATCGATTTGCGCTGTAGATATACCAAAAGCACTAGGTATCCGTAGCCCTTGTATAGTGGAGAGGGCGCACCGAGTGGGACCAATGCGGACTGACCAAATTAACGCGCAGAATAATGATCAAGCCGCAAGGCCTCGTCCCACAATAGTCAAGTACCTGAACTATGCAGAGAAAGCTGATATTTTGGGACACTTTAAGAAGAGAGGAAAACCAGTCAATGTAAGAGGCTATAAGGTGCTTTTATTTGGTGACTATAGCACTGAGGTCTCGAGACGGAGAAGGGCATTCTCAGAAATTTGCTCTACTCTCGTGAGGTAGAAACGAAAGTTTGCATGGTTATACCCGGCGATTCTGAAAGTTTTCAAGGAGGATGGCTCAACAGAGGTATTTGAGACACCAGAGGATGCCGCGAATAGTATGAACTTGCCAACACTGGACAGAGAGGCTGAGCGATCACCTGACACGCTCACAACGTCCAGAAGGCCGTCATCAACGCAGCGGGATATATCAGCTTCCCAAAGGCCTCGTTCGCTACGTCGACGAGGAAATCGGAACTTTGAGGATTGACGCTCCAGGAGAGATTGAAGTGTGAGCCACTTGTTCCGAGATCACTCAAATCCATATGTAAACTGTAATTATGACTGTGAGTTCTCTCGTATTTTATATCTGTTACATCTGATATTCATTTATGCTGCAGTCAACTTCCATGGCTCTCATGGGTTGGTTATTAGTAGGCTGCTAAACTGAACCGCAACCCGATAATTGCCCTGGAATCTCATTTAAACTACCTGTCTATGTGTTGAGCTGGGGAATGACATGGTTCAAAGAGGGTTTCCCCTTTCTTTATACTGGGCAAAGGTATCTCCCGGATAGCGGATAGCGATTGTATCACGATTGCGGAGATTGAGTAAGGGAGGACGAGAGATAGCGAAGTCTCTTGATATACGAGAAAAAGGTGAAGTCAGGAATTTATAAGTTCGTAGTCACCCTTGGTGATTAAGGGAGTTCTCTTATTTTGACATTTTCTACATTTCTGCTCGATCCCAAATTTGGTCTCTTTTTCTCACGCTCCCTCTCCGGCCTGGAACACTGATTCCCAGCCACCTGTGATCACCATGATAGTCGCATAAAAGAACATCGAAAGTTGATAGAGCAGATATCAAATTGGATCGTGAACATCACGGGGACGTGCGACATGGTGGGGCAGTAAGTATGCACACGCTTACACGAACTAACTGACAGGGGTCAGCCCCTGCAACTTCTGGGTCTCCAAATTGGGCACATGGCCTGAGCTTGCCCTTTACGCCTTGGAGGTGCTGGCCTGCCCTGCAGCCGGTGTATTGTCTGAACGTGTGTTTAGCATGACTGGAGGGGGTTATCACAGGTTATATTTCCCAATGTTTTGGGGTGTACCCTAATTTAAAAAAAGAAAAATTAATTTTAAACCAAAAAGCAGTGTAGGCTACCTCCTCCTCCTCCACCGCCACATCCACCTACACCGCCACATCCACCGCCTCCTCAACCTCCTACACCATATGGACCTGGTCCTCCTAGATCAAGATTATTTTTTATTTTTACGTATTTTTTGTTATTTTAAGTCATTTCCCTATCCACATTTGTTTGCAGAGCACTTGCCATGCTCTTAACCACATTTTGACGACATTTGCAGCCCTCTAGCCCTTTCAATGACATTTTTACAGCCATTTTAGTGCTCAAAAGTTCGGGTCCCCATTGACTTTAATGGGGTTCGGGGTCAAGTTCGTGTCCCGAACTCGAACTTTTTTCCGAAGTTCGGCCGAACCCGTTGAACCCGAACATCCAGGTGTCCGCTCAACTCTGCTCAAGAGCAATTCACCTGGAAATGTTAGAGGATATGTCATCTGACGCATTCATCAAAGCCTTGAGATGTTTCATAGCCATTAGAGGAGCTTAGATCTGACCAAGGATCTAATTTTGTCAAAGCAAAGAATGAATTGAAAAAAGCTCTAAAAGAGATTGATAAAGAAAAGGTAACTGAGTATTTGCTAGAGAAACTGTGTGATTTTCATATGAATGCTCCACATTTAAGCCATACAGGAGGAGTTTGGGAAAGACAAATCATAACTGTAAGAAATGTGTTAAGTTCAGTGTTGAAAAAACGCTGGAAGAATGGATGATGCTTCACTTCAACATCAACGATCCAACAAGTTTGGACCCTTTAACTTCTAACCATCTGCATCATCTTAAGTCTGATTGCATACAGCCACCGCGTGGCAAGTTCACCAAAGAGGATTTCTATGCCAAAAGGAGATGGCGAAGAGTTCAATATCTATCAGAACAGTTTTGGAATAGATGGAGGAAAGAGTACTTAACCAATCTTATGCTAAGAAGTTAATGGCAAACACCCAAAAGAAATGTCCAAGTTGGTGAAATAGTGCTAGTGAAAGAAGAAGATTTACCTAGAAGTCAATGGAAATTGGCCAAAGTTCTAGAAGTTCAAAGGATGAAGACAAACTAGTAAGAAGAGTGTTGTTACAAATAGGAGACTGAAAACTTGACAAAAAAGTTGTAATGTCCTATACAGAAGTTAGTTGTTCTACTTGAGAGTGATAAAAGACACTTGGAAGTTGAGAACATGATGGAAAATTCCTCAAATTCATGTTTAAGTCCTACTATTGAGAACATAGAATTATAGGTAATTTTGGTGGAAGTGTAGCTGGCCAGCTAAGACCTGTCCTAGGTTGCTAACATAGTCCTGCCAATAACCTTAATACAGTTCCTATGTTTGTGTGTTAAAGACAAAATCAGAGTTATTTACAGTGACTTCATGTTTGGATGTCATATAAATGTTATATGTTGTGTTCACAGAAGCAGAAAATATAGTATGCCTTTAAGATTTATTATATAATGTAAGGTAAGCTCAATGACACAGCACAAACAATAGAAAGCATAGAGTTAAACTATTGTTGCTGGGCAGGAGCCTCACACACAGCCTGTGTGGGAAATCCCCCTAGCAGGAGCTGCTAGATAGAGATGGCCTTGCGGTTCGCCCAGCGGTCGGTTTGCGGCGAACTTTGCGCTTTCGTGATTCGCCGAACATGCGAACATAAGGAGATATTCGCGTCCGCCATATTCTTTTACATTGTGAAGAACTTTGACCCATGATGACTTTACATAGATCAGCCCTTGGAGGTTGGTCCCCGCTGTTGCTGCCTGCTCCAAGATCTCTAATGTTATTGGTTGGGAAGATTACGATGATGACGGCGAACTTTGCGCGTTCGCGATTCGCCGAACATGCGAACATAAGGAGATATTCGCGTCCGCCATATTCTTTTACATTGTGAAGAACTTTGACCCATGACACATCCATCAGGTGGTACAGGACAGCCAATTGAGACGTTTCAGCCCATGGACATACCCCCTACATTATAAATAGACCCGATCAGGCCGCCATTTTACATACAGTCTTTTGTCAGTGTAGAGAAAGGTTGCTGTGTGGAGCAGGGACAGACTGTTAGGGACAAAAACGCTATCAAATAGGTCCACAAAAGTCCTTTTAAGGACTAGTATAGGTGTACTATTGATAGGTGTGCAGTACAGAGGGGTGTAATTCTAACATAGAAAGCATATTATAGTGGATTTGTATTGTGCAGCTACATAGAGTGACAAACAGTATTGGAAAAAATAATTATAACTGGTGTGATATACCAGTCGCCCCCCAAAAAAACTGATGGCATCGGATCAGGAAGAGGAGGTATCAACGGTCCCCACCCAGCAGTCTGACGACAGTACATAGATCAGCCCTTGGAGGTTGGTCCCCGCTGTTGCTGCCTACTCCGAGATCTCTAATGTTATTGGTTGGGAAGGTGACGATGATGACGTGTTGATGGACGTCTCGTGGGTGCCCACAAGAGAGGAAGAGGAGGGGAGTTCAGAGGGAGAGATGGAGCAGCAGATAGGGAGGAGAAGCAGGCAGAACTTACAGTGCACAGGAGGCAAAAAGCAGACTACAAATGTATCTGGAGCGAGCCATCTACCATGCACGGTCACATCTGGCCCTCCCAGGACGCTGGCACATGGCTCCGCAGTGTGGGATTTTTTTAACGTGTCCGCTGCTGACAATAGTGTTGCCATCTGCAGCCTTTGCTGTCAACGCATAAGTCGTGGTAATTCGAACATTACCCTTGCCACTCATCTCTTCCTCCTGTCGCAAAAATTGTTGGCAACCATCTTTTCTAATCGCATCCAACTTCGGTCTGGTGGAAACAGTTGCTGTAGTAGGTCGTGCCTATTTTGCACATGCGCGTACACGAAAATTATATTGCTGATATTTCGCATTGAAAAAAATAATGAATGGAGATCATAAATTCAAATAATACATCTGATATGTCACTGTCCATGTTGTGGGACTATTTGTGCACTTCTAGTAATTATTTCTTGGCTGCAAATATGAGCTGAAGGTTTTTCAGGTTCGCCTGCCATTAAAATGAATGGGACCCGCCGCGAACTTGCGGTTCGCGAACATTTGATCACGTTTGCGCTATCGCGTTCGTGAACCGTCCCGGCAGATGTTAGTCCATCACTACTGCTAGAATCATTACACCAGAGGAGAGGAGCTGAATAGACATTCACTCCACTGAGTGCTGTGTTTTATGGAAGCAGAGAGGCCAAAATAGGTATTTAGAACAGTTATATAATGTTCCTATTGTTAGTATTGTGATTAGAACTGTATACTGAACCAGTTATATGTGTGTTTACTTACAGTTCCACCAAAATTCACAGTTCTACCATACAAATTGCATACAAACTACTGAGCCATACAATCATACAATCCAAACAAATTGCATACAAATGCGAACTGCTCATACCAGATAATAAGCAATTGTATAGAGCAAACTGCAAACCAAGAAGAGCAAGTGAACTATTGGTTAACCTCAGATATACATCTCAGAGAGATCATAAAGTGCTTACATAACTTAAAGGGATTCTGTCACCCGGTTTTGGCCTATAGAGATACGGACATGCACGGCTAGATAGCCGCTAGCATGTCCGCAATATATCTGTCCTATAGGGCTGTGTGGTTTTAATTTCTTTAAAAAAGGATTTTATAGATATGTAAATCAGTCTTGAATGTGTCCAAGGGGCTGCACTAACCTTACTTGTGCCCAGCCGTGCCCAGCCACGCCCGCCTGTGAAGGAGCCCAGCATCGCCTATGTCCTCCGAATCTCCTCTTTTCATCAACGATAGATAGCCGTAATCTTGCGATGCGCGAGATCGCGCATGCGCAGTGCCGGTATAGTGTTCCTTCCCTGTGCTGGCATCAGCCTCAGGGAAAGAACTGCGCATGCGAGATCTCACGCATCGCGAGATTACGGCTATCTATCGTTAATAAAAGGAGGAAATTCGGAGGACATAGGCGGTGCTGGGCTCCTTCACAGGCGGGCGTGGCTGGGCACAAGTAAGGTTAGTGCAGCCCCTTGGACACATTCAAGACTTATTTACATATCTATAAAATCCTTTTTTAAAGAAATTAAAACCACACAGCCCTATAGGACACATATATTGCGAACATGCTAGCGGCGATCTAGCCGTGCATGTCCGTATCTCTATAGGCCAAAACCTGGTGACAGAATCCCTTTAAAGTGAGAGTACAGATACTCAAGAGAGAAATATATCCGCCATTTTATGTTGCATGACAAGATTGAACAGTTGAACCACCATCTTATGCATACCGCCATTTTGTGATACTTTATTCAACATGTGTTTTGTACATGGACTATCTGCTGCGGAGGCGGAAGTGTTATATGAAGAAAAGTTGAAGTTAATAAAGAAGTTATTTCAAGCATTTGGTGTGCTCTTTAAACCTACTGCTTCCATAGAACAGCGCTAGAGGAATTACAGAGTAATAGACAGTCTGGTTAGACTAAAAGTCAGAGATATCAAAAGTCAGAGATATCAAAACTCTTCTAATGCCACACCGCAAAAGGCACTTCATAGTGCTGCGCCTGCCACAAGAGTGTAATAAACACATCATATCCAAACACATCCAATTCCAAACACATCTGTATCTAATTCTATCCTGTGTGATACAGCCTGCTGAGCAGTGTATCTAATCTCATCACTGACCGTCTGCAGGCTCTTCCCTCACCATCTCCAGAGTGCAATAAACAGTGTGAATCAGCAAGCATATCCAGACACATCTGTATCTAATCCTATTATGTGTGTCTGATACACAGCCTGATGTGTGTGATACTGCCTATTGAAGTGTGTATCTAATCCCATCTTCTATGATGCAGCCTGCTGAGCTGTGTATCTAATCCCATTTTGTATTATACAGCCTGCTGAGCTGTGCATCTTATCCCATTTTGTATTATACAGTCTGCTGAGCTGTGTATCTAATCCCATTTTGTATTATACAGCCTGCTGAGCTGTGTATCTTATCCTATCTTGTATGATACAGCCTGCTGAGCTGTGCATCTTATCCCATTTTGTATTATACAGCCTGCTGAGCTGTGTATCCAAACCCTTAGGCACATGACCATATCCATTTTGTTATATACATTTTTTGCAGTCCCATTGAGTTCTATGGATTTGAGGTCCTAATTTTGAGGACCAGAATAGGACATGTCCTCATAATGGAGATCTAAAACCCATAGAATGGGACTGCAAGAAAAAAAAGTGAATTCCACACGGACAGTATTCTTATTTAGTGGATCCGCAACTTGCACACGCAAAATAGATACAGTTGTGTGCATAAGCCCTATCACTCATACTGAGCACCCATAACAGTGACATTCATGGTGCTCCCATAACAGTGACATTTACGGTGCTCCCATAACAGTGATATCCACAGTCCTCCCATAACTGTGACATTTACGGCAGGGGCGTACATAGAAATCATTGGGCCCCATAGCAAGAATCTGATTTGGGCCCCCTAACTCCGCCCACTATCCGGGTTAAGTATACCTGTATGAGGTGCCCTGGCATTTTGGGGGGCATTATAGGGTTTGGATAACCCAGGCATCCTCAACCTGCGGCCCTCCAGCTGTTGAAAAACTACAATACCCACAATGCCCTGCTGTAGGCTGATACCTGTAGGCTGTTCGGGCATGCTGGGAGTTGTAGTTTTGAAACAGCTGGAGGGCCGCAGTTTGAGGATGCCTGGGATAACCTCATTAACTCCTTGCTGCTGATACTTAGTTTACCATGAGAAAAAAATAGCCATTTATCATGAACCACCATATAGTGCTTCTCCCATACACTATGCACAAATAATAACATAATATGCTATAGAGAAAAATAATCTTGACTTCCGGTTCCGGCGCTCGTATGTGAGGCAGCAGGAGACGAGAGCTCCGCACCGGAGAGCCGATCACAAAGCCACGAGCGTTTCCAGAGGGGTGCAAACCCCACTCACCTACTTCATACCTTCTCCGGAGTGGATGGAGAAGTACCTGACCAGGAGTGGCGCAAGTGTGGGAAGCCCGGCACACCGCAGGCACACGAAGTGCGACGTTGGGGAAGACAAGATGGCGGGCGCGGCAGATCGTCTCATGCGCTCAGCCCGATCCTCATCCCAACCCCCCCTCATAACCTCGAAGGCCATCGAACCAGTGGTGGATACGGACAGTACTGACCAGGAGCCTGAGGTATTGCAAGGGCTGGGGGTTGGCTGCAAGGCATTGGCGGTGGAAGTAGCTAAACTTTTAGCCCCGGATATTAAAGCCGCGCTTGAGGCCACGGTGGAGATCACGCTGGCACAACTGCAGGCGGACGTTTCTCTGCACTCGTCCCAAATTTCAGAACTGGAAAATAAAATCAGCTCGCTTGAAAGCGACCTGGGCCAGTCCCAGATGCAGTTACAGGCAGTGCTGAAATCTACCTCGGGGCTCCGAGATAAAATAGAGGACCTGGAAAACCGGTCCCGACGCAGCAATATAAGAATAATAGGCTCACCAGAATCGGTCCCATCCAGCCAGCTTGCATCGATTTGCGCTGTAGATATACCAAAAGCACTAGGTATCCGTAGCCCTTGTATAGTGGAGAGGGCGCATCGAGTGGGACCAATGCGGACTGACCAAATTAACGCGCAGAATAATGATCAAGCCGCAAGGCCTCGTCCCACAATAGTCAAGTACCTGAACTATGCAGAGAAAGCTGATATTTTGGGACACTTTAAGAAGAGAGGAACACCAGTCAATGTAAGAGGCTATAAGGTGCTTTTATTTGGTGACTATAGCACTGAGGTCTCGAGACGGAGAAGGGCATTCTCAGAAATTTGCTCTACTCTCGTGAGGTAGAAACGAAAGTTTGCATGGTTATACCCGGCGATTCTGAAAGTTTTCAAGGAGGATGGCTCAACAGAGGTATTTGAGACACCAGAGGATGCCGCGAATAGTATGAACTTGCCAACACTGGACAGAGAGGCTGAGCGATTACCTGACACGCTCACAACGTCCAGAAGGCCGTCATCAACGCAGCGGGATATATCAGCTTCCCAAAGGCCTCGTTCGCTACGTCGACGAGGAAATCGGAACTTTGAGGATCGACGCTCCAGGAGAGATTGAAGTGTGAGCCACTTGTTCCGAGATCACTCAAATCCATATGTAAACTGTAATTATGACTGTGAGTTCTCTCGTATGTTATATCTGTTACATCTGATATTCAATCATGCTGCAGTCAACTTCCATGGCTCTCATGGGTTGGTTATTAGTAGGCTGCTAAACTGAACCGCAACCCGATAATTGCCCTGGAATCTCATTTAGACTACCTGTCTATGTGTTGAGCTGGGGAATGACATGGTTCAAAGAGGGTTCCCCCTTTCTTTATACTGGGCAAAGGTATCTCCCAGATAGCGGATAGCGATTGTATCACGATTGCGGAGATTGAGTAAGGGAGGACGAGAGATAGCGAAGTCTCTTGATATACGAGAAAAAGGTGAAGTCAGGAATTTATAAGTTCGTAGTCACCCTTGGTGATTAAGGGAGTTCTCTTATTTTGAGTTGGGGAGGGAGGGAGCTGGTTTTCATAGCACTACAGATAATCTAAGAATAATTTGAGAGTGGGATTAATATATTACCAAGATGGTCAAAATCGTAACTTGGAATGTTAAAGGTCTACGCTCTCCGCATAAGAGGTTGATGGTTTTACGTCATTTGAAAAAATTGCATGCAGATATTGCTTTATTACAAGAAACACATCTAGGGGCAACAGATTTTGGGAGAATGCAGTAGTTATGGGTGGGAGAAGTGATAGGGTCTCCATCTGATGGGAAAAAGGCAGGTGTGCTCATACTGCTGCATAAAAGGCTACATTATAAGGTATTGACGACGGATACGGACGACAGTGGGAGGCTGGTTACCCTAACTATAGAGAACCCTGCAAGGAAATTGTCAATTTATAATGTATATGCCCCAAATGCGCAGGTCCCTTCATGGGGAACCTAGAAAGGCTGATCCTGCAGGATTCCAATAACTTAGTGTTAGTAGGAGGAGATTTTAATATGGTGCATTCGGCTTCTGAGGATAGGAAACGAACCAGGACTGATAGAGCAGATAGACCGGAGGCATCGTCCATGCTTCCTACCATGCTGGAAGCCACTAAATTGACAGATATCTGGCGACACTACAATCCCATGGAGCGGGAATATACACACTTCTCTCACTCTCAATGTGCTTGGTCCCGGATTGACTATTTCTTGGGATCTAGTCTATTGACTACCAAAGTGCGGGAGGTGGAGGTAGAGGAGATGGTAATTTCCGACCATTCACCGGTAATATTGAGGCTGAGAGAAGATAGCCCAAGGGGCCAGGATATTTTATGGCGTCTATCAGGGTATTTGGCTATGGACGAAACTTTTCGATCTAAGCTACTGGGATGGTGTTGGGAATATAAAGACACAAATGGACAGCACCAGGACAACCCGTCCCTATTTTGGGACACGGCAAAAGCCGTATTGCGAGGAAATATAATTTCCTATACCATGGCTCAAAAAAAGGATACGCGATCCAAGTTCTTAGAAGCTACGAAGAACTTGAGAACACTCTATACGGCGTTTCAACAGAACCCCACAGAAGCCCAAAAAACTAAATGGGTAACGGCTAAACATAACTATGATCACTACGCAGAAAAATTGGAAAGGATCCATGCAGACCACTCTTTAGCTTATTTCTTTAAATTTGGAAACAAGTCAGGTAGATTGCTGGCCAAGCTTGCACAGGGGAAGAGACCGCAACTGCCACCCCCCAGACTTCAGACAGTGAATGGGGAGCTAAGCAGTGACCCAAGAGTCACACTAGAGATTTTTAAGAGTTACTATGAACAACTATATGCCCAGGACCCTTGCGACATTCAGGAGGGAAGTACCTTCTTAGATTCAGTCTCTTTGCCGTCTGTTGAGGAGCCTGACCGGTTAATGCTTAACGCTCCTATTACGGAGCAAGAAATCCTATCGGTTATAAAATCCTTACAAAACGGGAAGGCCCCAGGGCCCGATGGGTTCCCGGCAGAATTTTATAAGTCACTGGGCTCAGAGGTGGTCCCTAGCCTGCTACTGTTATTTAATTCCATCATCCAAACCCATACAGTAATGCCTTCAGGAAATCTGGCACATATTAAATTGATACCCAAACAAGATAAAGACCCCACTCTTCCGGGATCCTATAGGCCAATTTCCCTGATAAATCAAGATCTAAAGATTCTCGCGAAGATAATGGCTAATAGACTAGCTAACATTATGCCCAAATTGATTGGCTCACATCAAGTTGGATTTGTGAAAGGCCGTTCAGCTACAATCAATATACGAACAGTCTTGGCAGTCCAGGATTGGCTCCTCAGGAGACGGCAGATGGATGAGGTGGGAAGAGAGGCCCTTCTGGCTTTAGATGCCGAAAAGGCTTTCGACAACGTCAATTGGCAATGGTTAGATCTAGTGCTAGACAAGATGGGAATTCAGGGCCCCTTTAGAGCGTTTGTCCGGGCAATTTACACCGCCCCACAGGCAAGGATCTGTCTTCCGGGTTTTTTATCCACCGCATTCCAACTTCGGAAGGGTACGAGACAGGGATGCCCAATTTCCCCACTTTTATTCAACATAGCTCTTGAACCATTGGCAAGGCACTTACTTAGTTCGGAGGTTTATGAAGGAATAAAAGTGGGGAATAAAGAAATTAAGCTGACATGTTTTGCGGATGATATGTTGTTGTTTCTAAAGGACCCTACCAAGGATTTGTCAAGAGTGCTGGACACCCTGAATAAAGTGCGAACTTTCATGGGTTATAGGATTAATGTGGCTAAGTGTCAGCTGCTGCATATAGGGAGGGGATTGGGAGCGAGATACGATGGTGACCTGATTACGGTAGTGCGTGACTATATAAAATACCTAGGAATTAAAATCGGCAAATGCCCGACCATGATGTATAAGTTAAATTATGACCCCTTGATAGTTAAAATTATTCAGGAATTACAGAGATGGCAAGAACTCCCACTGAGACTATTAGGAAGGGCAAGCCTCATTAAAATGACAAGTTTTGCTAGGCTCTTATATCCATTGCAGACGATACCGCTTCTATTGAAACACACGGACATCAATAAGTTACAGTCCGCGTTTGTGGCTTTTCTCTGGAAGAAAAAAAGGCCCCGTATTGCATATAGGGAACTTTGCCTTTTAAAGTGGGAGGGGGGCTTGCAATTACCTGACGTCTGGGGCTACAACTTGGCAGCACTTTGGCGGTATATTCGAGACTGGGTGTGGGGAACCTCAAACTATGCTGATAGGGCATTGGAACAAGAACTAGTAACGCCGCTTGATCTACATGCTTTGCTGCACACAAAAATCTCATTACTCCCAGATATTGCCAAACAAGCTTCCATACTCAGGGACACAATAGCTGCGTGGAAACATGTCAGGAAGTTATATCAGCTTCCAATTTACATCTCAGCCTATATGCTGTTGTGGTCCCTCCCATCTTTCCCCCAGGAGAGATCTAATAAACTGTTTCAAGATTGGCGTCAAAAAAGTGTGAGGGCTCTAAGAGACTTATTGGACACTAATGGACTAAAGTTACTATCCTGGGAAGAAATGCAGACCAAATACTCCATACCCTCAAGCCAGTACCTGCAATATTTGCAGATAAAGACATTCTGCGCAGCCCAATCAAAAACACTGGGCATTGAGGCAGCCATAACTAGGTTTGCAAGTCTGATGAACCAGGCGAATAACATAGACTCCATCTCCACTTTATATAGAAAGCTGATGAATATCAAGTTAGAAGGGGTTGTGCAGACGGTCTTTAGCGAATGGGAGAAACAGTTAGCTGATGACAAACTTACTTTTAACCACCTGCCATCTGGGCCATTTGCCCCCTTCCTGACTAGGCCAAATTTTGCAAAACTGACATATCTCACTTTATGTGGTAATAACTTTGGAACGTCTTTATTTATCCAAGTCATTCAGAGATTTTTTTCTCGTGACACATTGTACTTCATGATAGTCATAAATTTGAGTCAAAATATTTCATCTTTATTTATGAAAAAATCCCAAATTTACCCAAAAATTTGAAAAATTCGCAATTTTCTAAATTTCAATTTCTCTGCTTTTAAAACAGAAAGTGATACCTCATAAAATATTTATTACTTAACATTCCCCATATGTCTACTTTATGTTGGCATCATTTTGGAAATGTTATTTTATTTTTTTAGGACGTTAGAAGGCTTAGAAGTTTAGAAGCAATTCTTCAAATTTTTAAGAAAATTGCCAAAACCCACTTTTTAAGGACCAGTTCAGGTCTGAAGTCACTTTGTGGGGCCTACATAGTGGATACCCCCATAAATGACCCCATTGTAGAAACTACACCGCTCAAGGTATTCAAAACCGATTTTACAACTTTGTTAATCCTTTAGGCGTTCCACAAGAATTTAAGGAAAATGGAGATCAAATTTTTAAGTTTCACTTTTTTGGCAGATTTTCCATTTTAATCAATTTTTTTCTTTAACACATCGATGGTTAACAGCCAAACAAGACTCAATATTTATTACCCAGATTCTGCGGTTTACAGAAACACCCCACATGTGGTCATAAACTGCTGTATGGGCACACGGCAGGGCGCAGAAGAAAAGGAACTCCACATGGTTTTTAGATGCCATGTCCCATTTGAAGCCCCCTGATGCACCCTTACAGTAGAAACTCCCAAGAAGTGACCCCATTTTGGAAACTAGGGGATAAGGTGCCAGTTTTATTAGTACTATTTTTGGGTACATATGATTTTTTGATCATTCATTATAACACTTTATGGGGCAAGGTGACCAAAAATTTGGTTGTTTTAGCACAATTTCTATTTATTTATTTTTACAGCGTTCACCTGAGGGGTTCAGTCAAGTGACATTTTTATAGAGCAGATTGTTACGGACGTGGCGATACCTAATATGTATACTTTTTCTTATTTATTAAAGTTTTACACAATAATAGCATTTTTTAAACAAAAAAATTATGTTTTAATGTGTCCATGTTCTGAGAGCTATATTTTTTTTATTTTTTGAGAGATTTTCTTATGTAGGGGCTCATTTTTTGCGGGATGAGGTGATGGTTTTATTGGTACTATTTTGTGGGACATACGCGTTTTGGATCACTTGGTGTTGCACCTTTTGTGATGCAAGGTGACAAAAATTGCTTGTTTTGACACATTTTTTTTAATTTATTTTTTACGGTGTTCATCTGAGGGGTTAGCTAATGTGATATTTTTATAGAGCTGGTTTTTACGGACGCGTCAATACCTAATATGTATACTTTTTTTATTTGTTTCACTTTAACACAATAATAGCATTTTTGAAACCAAAAAAATGATGTTTTAGTGTCTCCATGTTCTAAGAGCTATAGTTTTTTTATTTTTTGAGAGATTTTCTTATGTAGGGGCTCATTTTTTGCGGGATGAGGTGACGGTTTTATTGGTACCATTTTGTGGGACATACGCATTTTTGATCACTTGGTGTTGCACCTTTTGTGATGCAAGGTGACAAAAATTTCTTGTTTTGACACAGTTTTTTTTTTTTTTTTTTTTACGGTGTTCACCTGAGGGGTTAGGTCATGTGATATTTTTATAGAGCTGGTTTTTACGGATGCGGCAATACCAAATATGTCTATTTTATTTTATTTTTTCTATTTTTAACATTTTTTTTTCATTCCTTACTTGGGGACTTTTTTTTTTTTTACATGTGAAACTTTTTTTTATTTTTTTATTTTCAACCTTTTATTTTTATTTTTTTTATTTTACACTTTTCGTCCCCCATAAGGTCATACAAGACCTCTGGGGGACATTTACTTCACTTTTATTTTATTTTTTCACTGTTGATTTCTCCTGTAACTGAGGCTGACATAGTAGCCCCAGTTACAGGACAAATACACCCCTAGAGAGGCTGTACAGCAGCAATCCAGCGCTGTACAGCCTCAGAGCAGGGCTGATCGAGGTCTCTGAGAGACCTCACACAGCCCCTGCACTCTCCGGTCCCGGCGGTCACATGATCCGGAAGGCAGGGACACCTGGGCACTGTCCCTGCCTCCTCTCTGGGTTGCCCTGCTGTCACTGACAGCGGGCAACCCGATCAGCAGCTGCACGATTAGCGTGCAGCTGCTATTTCTGAAAGGACGTTTTAAAACGTGCTTTCAGAAATAGAGGTCCACCCATAGGACGTTTATATCCTATGGGCGGACGGAAAGTGGTTAAAATACGAGAAGGGATGGATAAAGTAAGATATGCCATCAGTAGTGAGCATTGGAGAGAAACACAGTTTAGAATAATTCATAGGGCAACTTATGCTTATAACTTGTCTTATGACAACGCGTCGGCGCATTACCTGAGACATTGCCCCAAGTGTGATATGTACAAGGCCGACCTTCTGCATGGGATTTGGGGATGTGTTAAGTTGAGAATGTTCTGGGAGCAAGTATGTGCATGTGTCAAAGATATATGGGGAGTTGAAGTTAAGGATGTACCCCAGCAATGCGTGTTTCAGTTCATTCCCAGGGATCAAGAGGACGCTGACTCCCCCATAGTGAGCACCAAAGGGCCACACGTCTTACTGCTTGCGGCAAAAAAATGTATATTGAGGAAATGGCTACAACCCCAGGTGCCTACACTGGATGAGGTCATCGGTACTATGAAAATACTTATGTATATGAATAGATTAGATGCGGAACGTAGTAAGGAAAAATCCACACAGTCCTTTATTCACAAATGGAGACCATTTATTGAACATTCACTCACTACATATGAGATACAGGAGGTTGTGAAACCATTTGTAGATACTACTTGGTATATGAAAGCAAGAGTGGCAGGTAGGTTAGGCAACCTGTTAATATGACTTGAAGTTTCTGGATTATCTGTGGTGCTATTTTTGAGTTTGCTGGTTAAAACTTTTTAATTGGGAAGGGGAAAAGGTGTCAAGAACAACGAATTGGAGATCTTGAGGTTACACCAATATGAAACGAAATAAAATAACTTAATTGTCTTTATCACTATCCGAAATTTCTTAAGGCTACCTTAGTAGAAATCCAGTATTAACAAGGTATTTTCCGGATCTCAACTCGCTTTTCTTGGGGGGATGGAGGGGAGGGTTAGGGGTATAAAAACAAAAAATGAGATCTAGGCAAAAATTTCCTCTGAAGTACAATGCTTTGTATTAATCCTACATCTTTTGATTGTACGTGTCATATTTTTGTATTTTGACAATCATTGTATGTATTTTCTTACTTTCTGTAAAACTTTACTTGATGCCGGATCTGAATAAAAATTTTGAACCAAAAAAATAATCCTGTTAAGGTTCCATTCAGACGTCCATAGTGTTTTGCGGTCCGCAAAACACTGACGCCGCAAATCGCCGGCACTTAATAGATAATTTCTATTCTTGTCTGCAGCTGAGGACAAGAATTGGACATGCTCTATTTTTTTCCGGAGCAAGGGCCAGAAGTTTGGGGCAGTGGACCGGAAATGCGGATGCGGACAGCACACTCTGTGCTGTCCACATCTTTTCTGGCCCCATTGAAAATGAATGGGTCTGCACCTGTTCCACATAATTGTACACAGTGGGACAGGGCTGCTATTAGCAATGTTTTGTCCCATAATTGCCACAGAGTCAGTGCCACTAGGCACTGTAAGGCCCCTTGCAGACGAGCGTGTCCGGATAGGGTCCGGATGCGTTGCGGCAAACCCGCGCGAGTAGGTACCCAATTGCAGTCAGTTTTGACAGCGATTTTTTTCTGTTCAGTTTTTATCGCGCGGGTGCAATGCGTTTTGCAAGCGCATGATAAAAAACTGAATGTGGTACCCAGACCCGAACTTCTTCATTGAAGTTCTGCTTTGGGTTCAAGGTTGTGTAGATTGTATTATTTCCCTTTATAACATGGTTATAAGGGAAAATAATAGCATTCTGAATACAGAATGCATAGTACAATAGGGCTGGAGGGGTTAAAAAAAAAATTAAAAAAAATTAAACTCACCTTAATCCACTTGTTCGCGCAGCCGACATCTCTTCTGTCTTCTTTTTTGAGGAATAGGACCTTTGATGACGTCACTGCGCCCATCACATGGTCCATCACATGATCTTTTACCATGGTGATGGATCATGTGACGGACCATGTGATGAGCGTAGTGACGTCACCACAGGTCCTTTTCCTGCACAGCAAAGATGAAGACGGAAGAGAAGCCGGGCTGCGCGAGCAAGTGGATTAAGGTGAGATAAATTATTTTAAAAAAAAATTTAACCCCTCCAGCCCTATTGTACTATGCATTCTCTATTAGGAATGCTATTATTTTCCCTTATAACCATGTTATAAGGGAAAATAATAATGAACGGGTCCCCATCCCGATCGTCTCCTAGCAACCGTGCGTGAAAATCGCACCGCATCCGCACTTGATTGCGGATGCATGCGATTTTCACGCAGCCCCATTCACTTCTATGGAGCCTGCGTTGCGTGAAAAACGCACAATATAGAACATGCTGCGATTTTCACGCAACGCACAAGTGATGCGTGAAAATCACTGCTCATGTGCACAGCCCCATAGAAATGAATGGGTCCGGATTCAGTGCGGGTGCAATGCGTTCACCTTACGCATTGCACCCGCGCGGAAAACTTGCCCGTGTGAAAGGGGCCTAAGGGTCCATTTACACGTCCGTAGTGTATTGCGGATCCGCAATACACCCGGCTGGCACCCCCATAGAACTGCCTATTCTTGTCCGCAATTACGGACAAGAATAGGACATGCTCTATTTTTTTCTGGAGCTGCGGACTAGAAGATCGGGGCCACGCTCTGGAAATGCGGATGGGGAGAGCACATTGAGAATGAATGGGTCCACACCCATTCCGGATATTGCGGAACGGATGCGGACCCATTCCACGGATGTGTGAATGGAGCCTTAGAGGAGGCAGATGTCAGGGACACTGTAGTGGGTGGGAGATTAGAAGCTGCTAGAGGCTCTATGAGGGGAGTAAACATAAAAGACAAAAGGAGATGGAGAAGATCTGTTATTAGAGGGAGGTTAGCAGCAGATGGCATGGGCTCTTTTATATGAAAGGGGAAAGAAGCAGATGGCATGGACTTAGTTACTGATGGGTGGACAGAAAGAAATTGGAGGAGGACAGAGGGTTCCATGGGCTTTGTGTGGGTGGTGGTGACAAGGTATACAAAAGGTAGCAGGGGCTCTTTTATGAGAAGGGGGCACAGAAACTGGTACAGGTTCTTTGGGTCACAGAAGGTGGCAAGGAGTCTCTGGGGACTTCAGGGAACATAGGAGATGATAGTGGCTGGAGGCCACAGATGGTTGCAGCTATTCTGTGGGGAGAGTAGTAGAGGGGCATACAAGAGAGGTTCTGTGGGGGCCAAGAGGCAGATAATAGTTAACAGCAGGATAGAGGAGGTGGCAGACAGTAAGTGTAATACCTCAGATTCTTTTCTGCTGCAGTATTTTCCCCCGAACTGTCGATGGGAGGCGTGGCTTACTGGAGGTGGGCGTGGCCTGTGAAGTTCTGTCTGCTTGAGCCTGACACAGAGGGTCGGGACATCAGCAGCGTGTGCTCTATTGTGTACAGAATGGGGGGGACGGAGAGGTTCGGATGGGGGCCCTGACTGAGAATAGGGGAAGCAAGCAGGGCCCAGCCAGGTCTCAATGCAGGACAAGTTAGTGTGCCTCAATACCCGATAAACTGTCTGCAGATGTAGGGGGCGGGGCCTTCCATGCGCTCCGGGCCCCCCCATGCCACGGACCCCATAGCAGCTGCGTGGTCTGCCTATATGGTAGGTACGCCACTGATCCACGGTGCTCCCATAACAGTGATGTCCACAGTGCTCCCATAACAGTGACCTCCACAGTGCCCCATGACAGTGACATCCATGGTGCTCCCATAACAGTGACAACCATGGTGCTCCCCCTTGTGCCATCCAGTACTTAATATTTGCCATCCACAGTACCCCCAGTGACATGCACAGCATAGAGATTAGCCTCTGTGGCTGATCTCTATTCTGTCACCTGCACAGCACTTACATTGCGCTGTGCAGGAGTCAGTACAGGCTTCACAAAAAAGCCTGTATGTGGCAGAGAAGGATGGCTGGCGGTCAAGCACATGTGCACTAGCATTCAGCCTAGTGCACTTGTGAAGAGACTGGCTGGCGCTTTCTCCAGCAGGAGGCAGTAACGTCACTTATGATGATTTGTCTCCTGCTGCAGAAAGGAACAGAAGACAGGAAGAGAAGAAGACTGACTTCGGCTAGAAGGGAAGAAAACCCGTCAGGAGTGATCACGTGACCGGGAGGCGGATCTCCGAATGGGCTGCGCTGTGGAAGGTATGTATGAGAGTACTTATCTTCCCTCCACAGGTAGATTTATCAAGCATATTTTGAATTTTGACTGGAGAACCCCATTAATCTTGGAGATTGTACGTTAAGTCAGCATGAGATAAAATATGATCCACCAAGAGAATATGGCTATTTACCTACACAAAGTGGAGAGAACCCCGAATACCAATGGAAATTGAGAACGTGCATATGAACAGATATGATGCTTTTGGAGCAAGCACCCTGAAATGTTTATAAGTTGGATCCTGCCGAAGCAGTAAGCTACCAAGTTTTTTGAATATATGTGAAGCATTGGCTAGAATTTGATGTGTGTTTAGATATTATAGAAGTAATATGATTTTATTTATATGGGGGATATTATGATTATGTAATGCATAAGTAGAGCTTTTTGATAACTTTGATGACCCATATAGATTGAATAATTAGGAGATCAATGTGATTGTTTGAGATGTATTTAAATATACAGGGTATTTACTCACTCTTTTAAGCTTGATAAACATCCGACTATAAATATGGATCAAAACATCACTTGTTACTGCACTCCTTTTTTGGCTTAGATTCCAAGATTTTTCTTTATTGAGTGCTAGTATTGCTATTAATTTTTAGATTAGAGAGGAAGAATGGATTGATTCCATTACACACTTGCACCCATAGAGTAGGAATATGGCAGACGTTTGTAATTACCTGGTACTGTCCATTGCTTCTGCTTTCAAGTAAAGCTTTCACAGTCATATTTTGTACTGGCCACTCTGGTTAACAGAATCTAAGGGAACCCAGGTTTTCATGCTTCGACCACTGTACAGGGATCTGGTCTTCACTGCTATGAGTCAACAGGCTGCATATACAGAGTAGTCACTGACTACTTGTTGGAGCGTGCACGTGGAAAACATAACCAAATTGAGCAAAAGGTAAATACCGGGTAAAACCAAGGAAAATATCTAAGCCAGGCAAGATCCTAAATTATGTCGTAGGCAGAGCAGAGTCAAATCAGAATGGAACTAAGAGTGACAGGATGACAAGCAAATGAAAAGTGAGGCAGTCCAAGGTTAATTCCACATAGATGTCTACAGAACCTGTTCTATTAAACGCTTGTACAAGTAGAGCCCCCCCCCCCCCCCCCCCGACAGAGTGGAGAGGGTGTCAGCAGTAAGTTTGATGTCTCTGAATAATTTGCCCTATTCTCTGATACGTCAGAACAATGACCCAGAAAAAACAGATCCAGTCTGTGGAGCATATGCCTTCACTCGGTCAGCATTTGGTCAGTAATCCACCATCAGTATTGCTAAAGGCAAAAAAAAACAACTGAGTGGATCTAAACCATAGATGACACATGAATGGAATATTTGCATGTCTTCTATGTTTTCTACCCACTCCTGCTTTTGGCTACCAAATCATAAGCCAATACTCATGGGACCATACAGGCCTTAAAGCTGCTAGACAGATAGGATACATTGTGCATCTCATTTTTCCTTCCTTCTGACAGATCAGAAGAAGTGTCAAATAAATGATGATGTCAGCCAGGCCGAAAGCCAAAATAGTGGACTAGTCATAAAGTGGGGAGGGTGGGAACAGCATGAAGTCCACAGAGTGTACCTATGACATAGTGGTGAGGTGAAAGCAGCATGGGGAGACCACAGAGTGGTCCAATTACAGGGTCTGGAGATGGAAGCAATATGAGGAGGCCACCGAGTGGCACACTGACAGAGTCTGGAGGTGGCGGCAGTATGAGGAGGCTACCGAGTGGCACAATGACCGAGTCTGGAGGTGGCAGCAGCAGCATCAGGAGGAGGCCACAGAGTGAGCCAATGGCAGAGTCTGGAGGTAGCGGCAGCATCAGGAGGTGACATGCTGTGGAGGTGGGTGGCAATGCCAGTACCCGCTGAAGATGGTGGGTGAAAGAAGGAGCACTTGGCATCAGATGTGTGGCATCAGGCAGGTAACAGCATCAGAATAGTAGCTGAGGCAGGTAGCTAGAAGAAACCGGTCTCTTTTGTCAAATTGTTGGTGTGGCACCATGGATGATCTAGTCTGATGCATCAGGCATTGGTGTGTGGAAATCCTGGCTGATCCACGCCTGATTCATCTTGATGCAGTGTCCCACTATGTGCTATATGTGGGCACTTTAAACTCTTGCTAAATGTCATATAAAATGTATTGTGGTATCATGCTGTGATTCCCTTTAACAGGCTGGCAGTGTCATTTACCTTTATTCGTACAGTAAATCATACAATAAATCATACAGTAATCTGTGCCGCATCTACAATTCAACATAGTATACAATTGCAGTCTGTTTTAGAGACATTCGATACTACATGTGTGCATCCACTCACTTCCTACCATTTACATTACTCTGTGTCTCCGGACAGTGATCCCTCCAGGCATCCCACTTCAAGTCGTGTTTTTCAACCTGAAAGGTTCGATGAGCTAGAATATATTCATATGATTTAGTGGTATTAACCGCACTAATGATCTCTTGAAGATCAGGAATATTAGTACTTTTCCAATTTCTTGTGATTGCTAATTTAGTAGCTATTAGTAGGTGTAATACTACAGTCCTATATTTAAATGGAATTTTATCTAGCTCCATCAAAAGCAGAGCTAGAGCTGGATCTGGAGGGATCAGATATCCCACAATCCCAGACACCTTAGAAAACACCTGAGACCAGAGAGAATAAATTCCAGGACATTGCCAAAGTATATGCAACAGTGTACCTTTATGTCCACAATTCCTCCAACAGTTTAATATGTTAGTGTTTGGAAAAAACGTGTGTAACCTAACAGGGGTGTAATACCACCTCAACGTTGTTTTGAGAAAAGTTTCTAGATGTGAAGAGCATTTAAGAGTGGAGATAGCAATCTTATTTGCTGCTGACCATTGGGCTATGGAGAAAGTTGTTTTAAGCTGATTCTCCCATGCTAGAAATGGAGTGGTTTTTGAAAACCTATCCTTGTCCCCCAGAAACATATATAGAGGTTTAATCCCTTTGTGAGCGGATCCTTGGATGGACCAATGAACCATCAATTGAGTATGATTCTTGAGGACAAAAGACGGGTTACCTGACAATATATGCCTTATTTTGATATATGAAAACGCTTCCTGTTGAGGGATGTTATGAGATTGCTCAATAACTTTAAAGGTTTTTAATACCGAACCCGACAACAGGTCTGCCACAGTGGAAAGACCACTATTTTTCCACACCTTAACATTTAAATCTGGAACCAGATATTGAAGAGAATCTATAGGGGTTAGGTGTGCCACTGATGATGGGGCTGCTCGACTTAAATCATGATATCTTTTCCACAGAGCCACTGATGTATAGACATAAAAAGCAGGGTGAAGACTTGAATAGCCATCGTGCAACGCTGCCATGAGAAGAGCGCGTAGATTCCGACCTGGAATTTGTGATTGCTCAATATGCACCCAATGTTTTCCTACTTCTCCTCTCCACCAGTCTTTAAGTTGATTAATCCTAGAGGCTAAATAGTAATCAAACAAGGTAGGCAAACCTAGGCCCCCACATTTTTTATGTCTGCACATGATGCTTCTCAATCTAGGTTTAGCTTTATTCCAAATGAAAGCGTTTAGCATCTTGTTAGCTATATAGTTTTCTTTCTGTACTGAAATAGGCCACTGAATGCTTTTTCCACAAATAAGTGCACCAGTGAAATGCGTATATATTATTCTTTTTTTACTGTAATGCGCCCCTATATGTTTTCAACAGAAATAACTGCAGAAGTGAATTGAGCATATATTTTTCTTGTTGGACTGATATAGGCCACTAGACGCTTTCACTAGAAATAACTGTAGAAGTGAAATGCGTATATATATACTTTTCTTGTAGTACTGATATAAAATACTATGGATAATATAATATAAGCCACTAAAGGCTTTTCAACATAGCACTTGCAGCCCAATAACAAAAAGCTGGAATGACAGAGCTGTCTAATGGCCATTTGGATCCCCCAAAAATTTTTCTCTGCACTTGTAAATCGCTTTCCTATCAATGTCCCTAGCGCCTTCTGACATCTCTCCCTGCACTAAGATGCTGTGAAATGATTCCTCCCTATCCTTTCCCTGCACTGATAAATAGTTTTTTCTGTCTTTTTTTTCCCACAATGAGGTTTTTCCAATTGCTGTCCCTAGCGCCTTCACACGTCTGTCCCTGCACTCTGCATAGGGCTGTGACATCACAGGGCTGGCTTGCTACTGATTGGCTGCATGCAGGCATGTCAATCTGGGTGATCCCGCCTTCCCAGAGTTCCTTGCCCCATGTGCTCAGTCCTCACACGTGTAGCCACCATTTTAGGAAAATTGCGATTCGTTACCACAAAGCGTGAGGAAATTCACATTCGTTGTGAATCAAATTTTTCCTGAAATTCGGATCGAATTCCACTTCGTCAGCTTCGATTCGCTCACCTCTAGTCTTCTTCTCTGTCTTCTGACCTGTAAATTGAGAGATTTGTATAAATAAAATTTTAAAAAATTCTGATTTGATTTGTTTAGAATAGATTTGCTCAGGGGCGGACATACCGCCTGTGCAGCTGGTTCAGCTGCACAGGGGCCCAGCAAGGGAGGGGGCCCATCCCAGTGCCAGCAGAGGCGTTTATTTTTTTAAATCTTATCATATTTTTCATTCTCTACTTCTGCCAGCAGGGTAACCTGGGCACCTTGGTGTGGAGGTTGGGAGGGGGAGGAGTTTCGGCGGTGGTTGGTTGGTCAGATGATTAGCACTTACTGTGAATCTGCTCCTGGATTGTGTCTACACTCCATAGCTGAAGGACCTTCGATGACATCATAGTCATGAGATCTTTTCAGCAGTGGAAGTGGATGTAGGACCTGTGATGAGGTCCCCGTCATGTGACCAGTGCAGAAAGAGGCAGCGCTCAGCAGTGGAGACCTGTGATGCCATGGAATGAATGTAAATGTCAGAGAAATGCTGGGAGATGTGGTTCTCCCTATTATACCTCCTCCCTGCTTAGTGGGAGGGAAATATGTTATTTAACTGGGACTGTATGTTAGAGGGACTGAAGGAAGGGGAGGGGTGTCAGTTACATAGGACTGTATGTTATAGAAGACTATAATTTATGGGGGCACTACAGAGATGATTATAACTCGGGGGGTATGGCAGGAGGTATAATTACAGGGGGCACTGCAGGGAACATTATAAATACTGTGGGCAGCGGTGGAGGGCATTACTACTACTGAGGGCTCTATAGAAGTGCCTTATAGATTATAAGAGGTGCCCTATAGAGAGGCTTTATTAGTACTGAGGGCACTGTAGGGAGCCTTATTACCAATGGGGATACTATTTGGGGGTGGCTTCCGCCTGGCAGTGAGCCCGGTGATGTCACTGGCACTAATAAAATGGCTAGGGCAGCGCTAAAGCCACCCATCAGTGCCGGTCTGTGTTGGGCCCATGTAAATTTATGCCTGCATTATTTAGAAAAAAATGAATATTTGAATATATGCAAATGATCCTCTAGAAGCAACAGGGGCGTTACCATTACACCTAGAGGCTCTGCTGTCTCTGCAACTGCCTCTCCCTGTCTACTTTGACAGGGCCTGGCAGTGAAAATGTCATCCCACTGGGCCATGTTAAAGTGCAGAGGGCGCGGCAGTTACAGAGATATAATATAATAATAAAACATCATTTTTCATGTAACAGGTCAGTCCTTTAATTGTCCAAGTGTATGAGAGAGTCCTGAGGGATAGCTGAAGGCCTAGGGAGCATTTTACCATCAGCTATGGACTTCATTGGGGGGAGAAAGCTGGCACTAAAGTGCCTAGGGTAGCATCAAATCTAAATATGGACCTGGCTCCACAGCAGTAGCAGGATGTAGTGTCACACATCACACTGGTCTGTGTAGGAGGAGGAGCGGTGCGGCCAGGAATCTGCTGTGCTCCTCCTCCTACACAGACCAGCAGAGCAATGTGTGACACTACATCCTGCTACTGCTGTGAAGCGCCAGCGGCTGAACTGTGATCATGAGGAACTAGGTGAGTATATTTTTTTAACTTCCTGTGAAGGGGGCACATATCTGACCATTACTACTGTGAGGGGGCACATATCTGGACATAACTACTATGTACTGGCACAAAGGGGGAATAATTACTATGTGGGGGCATTGAGGGTACTGGGTGTGTATAGTTATGCTTTGGGCAGAGTTAGAGGTGTGACCTAGTATGAAAATAATATATATACATATTGTAAACATATTGACAAGATGTTTTTCTATTTGCACATATATGTTTATATTTGTATGTGTGGTTTGGGCGGGGGCCCAGGTACATCTTTTGCACAGGGGCCCTTTGCTGCCTGTGTCTGCCTGTGTGTGACTTTGAATAAAATATGTTAGAAATATTTCAATTACTCGGTTGTAGTAAAAGAGAATCTTGGTATATACTGAGTTTGAGGTGGTGGTGCTCACGTTGTCAGTGAAGTGATTTGTCTCAGGCAAGAATAGGCCCACTCATTCACAGACATCAGATGAATCACACATGAACAATGTTCTCATGGCCATCAACCAATATTCATTAATGGTCTAATCCCTAGTATGAAACAATTATTCTTCATCTAGAAAAGCTGAGCCAATAGCCAAGAGACAATTCATCTACCATTAACTATTTAGTCAGGCTTCCATTAGGTATTCATAGGCGCATCTCCTCAGACCATTGCTTCCCTTTGGAATCAATGCTCTTAGGTTCTGGTCTTAAGTTTTAGCCTGGTGTTAACATTAAGGTTGTATTCACTCAACAAACTAATAAAATCCTTGGGAGGCTTATCCATTGAATCTGTACATCAATATCCCTGTTCTTATGTCTTTGCAGCTTAGCTGATAACGTGCATGTAAAATTTGATCTTCCTGAGCCTCTTGATTTGAAGCTGTGTTTTGAAGCAATGCTGTAAGATTTCCTGCCTCAATTCCAGAATAAGCGTTTTCCTGCATGTCTATAACATCTATTATCCTACCAGTAATAAATAAGTCCTGTATGTTGTCTTTTTGTTTCTGCTCCATATTCACATTTTGGTTCTCACTCCTCCTTTCTCTAGCTGGCCACCATTTACAGAGGCATGCATCAATGTTCAATTATCACTACATTAAAATGGAATTCATGAAGGATCCTCTGCATTCCTCACAGAAGATTTTTCCTGTGAATAAAAAATGAAGTGTTATCCACTTCTAGATTTTCTTCATACTCAGAGGATGTTATAGATATGCATATCAAAAAATATATAACTATCTGGAAGGAGATCTGCTACCGAAACACTTGGGCTCAGGGGAATGGGGCTATGCAGTGGGAAGAAAACACATTCATTATGCAGACTGTTGCTTCAATTCAAACTAAAAATGATATAGGATATAGAAAATGAAACATATAGATGCTAAAGAGATACATAAAAAAAATACTTATAGAGCATTCCCTCTAAAATTAAAAAGGTAGTCTGATTTAAAGAGGATCTTTCACCTGGATATCCTTAATCTAATTATTATCCTACCTTATAGTGTGGCCCCCACTGATGTCTTAGGACTTATTTTTTCTTTTCTACAGAACCCCCGTTCGTCCGCTGTGGTCCCCGTATCTTTTGGCACTCCATATGCTAATGAGGCGACTCGGTTATACTAGGCGTGGACTTGTATTTCTGCTGGGCGCGGTTATCTTCTCCCTGGCTGCGAGCACATCCAATCAGAGCGCCCCGCTCTTAGCCAGGGAGAAGGAGCTCAAGTTCTCGCGGGAGAAGGAGCTCTAATTCTCACGAGAACTTCAGCTCCTTCTCCCTGACTAAGAGCAGGGCGCTCTGATTGGATGCGTTCACAGCCAGGGAGAAGATAACCACGCCCAGGAGAAATACAAGTCCACGCCTAGTATAACCGAGTCGCCTCATTAGCATATGAGGCGCCAAAAGATACGGGGACCACAGCGGACGAACGGGGGTTCTGTAGAAAAGAAAAAATAAGTCCCAAGACATCAGTGGGGGCCACACTATAAGGTAGGATAATAATTAGATTAAGGATATCCAGGTGAAAGGTCCTCTTTAAATCAGACTACCTTTTTAATTTTAGAGGGAATGCTCTATAAGTATTTTTTTTATGTATCTCTTTAGCATCTATATGTTTCATTTTCTATATCCTATATCATTTTTAGTTTGAATTGAAGCAACAGTCTGCATAATGAATGTGTTTTCTTCCCACTGCATAGCCCCATTCCCCTGAGCCCAAGTATTTCGGTAGCAGATCTCCTTCCAGATAGTTATATATTTTTTGATATGCATATCTATAACATCCTCTGAGTATGAAGAAAATCTAGAAGTGGATAACACTTCATTTTTTATTCACAGGAAAAATCTTCTGTGAGGAATGCAGAGGATCCTTTATGAATTCCATGTTGTTAATGCTATAGAGGGAGGGGGGCCGATGGGGGGCGCACACTGTGCCACCAACGATTTATTACAATAGAGGGAGGAGGGGGGGGGGGGGCGCACACTGTGCCACCAACGAATTATTACAATAGAGGGAGGAAGGGCCGCACTGGCCACCAATGATATTCAAACTGGGGAGGGGGGGGGTCTGCCCCCTGCTGCCTGGCAGCCCTGATCTCTTACAGGGGGATATGATAGTACAATTAACCCCTTCAGGTGCGGCACCTGAGGGGTTAATTGTGCTGATCACAGCCCCCTGTAAGAGATCGGATACTGCTAGGCAGCTGGGGGCAGTCATGTACACAGTTTGTAGTATATTCTAACTAGAAGCGTCCCCATCACCATGGGAACGCCTCTGTGTTAGAATATACTGTCGGAAATGAGGTTTCACGATCTAACTCATATCCGACAGTATATTCTAACATAGAGGCGTTCCCATGGTGATGGGGACGCTTCAAGTTAAAATATACCATCGGATTGGAGAAAACTCCGATTCGATGGTATAAAAGGGACTCCAGACTTTACATTGAAAGTCAATGGGGACGGATCCATTTGAAATGGCACCATATTGTGTCAACGTCAAACGGATCCGTCCCCATTGACTTGCATTGTAATTCAGGACGGATCCGTTTGGCTCCGCACGGCCAGGCGGACACCAAAACGACTTTTTTTTCATGTCCGAGGATCCTCCAAAAATCAAGGAAGACCCACGGACGAAAAAACGGTCAAGGATCACGGAAAAACGGGACCCCGTTTTGCGGACCGTGAAAATATACTGTCGTGTGCAATAAGCCTATGCCTTACATTTTTATGAGCTGTCAGGAGTTCACAGGTAAGGGTTACTGACTGAGCTGCTCCCTGTCAGTGTTAGGCAATGAGCAATAGTCTGTAGATGTAGTTTAAGTGAAAGCTGTAAAGGAAAAACTGTTAAACTTTGTAAAAAAAAAGAAGAATTGAAAAAATATTTTTAGCCTAAAATGAATAAAATGCAGTGATATAAAATGCCTCCAAAGGTGTCCCTAGCCTTTAAATAGAAATATGTAACACGTCCGTAAGAATTTCATAAATCTATTCTATTCTGTGACAAAGTAGACATCAGTGCCTATAGAACATTTGCTTTCTTTAATTAGCTTGAACTGTATTGATCAAAGCTAATTGTTGATTGATCTCTATGCTTACTGGACAATTCTGTGCAGCCAGCCAGTCGCAGGGGCAACACGTGAGGTGCACGGTGGACTGATGAGGGGCCAAGTAATAACACACAGTTCATCAGTTTACTCACGGTTAGCAGAAAGCCTCCCTGGGCTGGCAGCACAGTGTTGAGGTGGACAGCACGAAATCCTCCGGGGCATGCTCTGTGGTAGGGAAGCATCAGCCAAGATGGTGGTTGAGGTGCCCTTGATGTTAGGGGTGCTTAGGGTGCTTGTTGCGGCTGAGTCCCTTGATGTTTTTTGTCGTGGCGCCAGTACCGTTATTGGTGGTACAACCAATAGTGGTAATAAGGAGGTAGACAGTGGTAAGGTACAACTCACAACTTTTACTGATGTTGACTTTGGCCGCAGCAGTACAGAATACAGTCTCTTGTTGGTATTAGAGTTAATCTGCGAATCCACTGTTCCTAGGCTTTCTTAGGCTGGATTTGGCTTAGCCGGAAATTTCTGTATCAGTGTAATTTGGTGAGGTTGTCGGAGGCTATGGGATCCTTCACCTGAATATCCAAAGGTCTTTAATGCCTGGTTGATGGCTTTTATCCTTTGGCTGTTAATCCTTTCCTTTGTTTGTTTCTTTCAGGGACTGAACTTTCATTGAGTAGAAGTGCTAGATCTGCCTTCCTTCAAACTCAGCAGAGTAACTTGAGATCAATGGATTATCCTGTCTGATCTCCACACACTGACTCTCTCTTCAACTAACTATGCCTGAACTAGGTATATATAGAACCTAAGTTTTATCCCCATCTAGTGGTGGGATGTATAAATTACACCAGACCAGCCTATGAACAGGGATACCACGGGTATTGCAGTGGAAAAATAACAGACAATATAAAAATGCAGTTTTAAAACTATTTTGCAGTTCCCACGTGTTCCTGAGTGGGACGCTGCATCTGTTTTTTACACTTTGCTAAAATGGAAACCTTTACATGTGCTTCTTCATATATGCAATATGATAATTTCCAAATTAAGTGTGCGACTTGAATGCACGAACAGTTCATGGAGCATTCAACAAACCTGGCCATACAATGCACATACATTTTGTGGATGTACATCTGACTTAATCTAATGAACTACAGTTATTTGTATAAGTGTATTATTTGGAATGGGATTTACTGCCTTAATTATTGATGCAACCAGTATTATGCATGATTCATGAGCTATTCCCATCAGACACCTTAATGTGCTTCCTGAACACAGCTCCATCCATTTTCCAGAACATTTCGGCAGACAGCTATGTTGACACGTGCCATTTATGGTTGACAAAGCTATCATTGTGCTCATGCCATTAAACATTTTCTTCCTTAGGAGGATCTGTAAAACATTGCAGGGTTAACCTGCTTAGTTACAGAGTCTACTGAACAGTTCCTGTCATTTACAGTATAGTATTTCTAAAGAAGTGGACAATAACATAAAAGTAGCGCTAAAGTATGTTCAGACTAAAAGCTTATGGATTTGCTTGCACTTGACGAATTGTGATGACAATTTAAAATTTCCCTTCTGTCATTTTTGTTTCCACACAGAAACAGCAACTTATGTTTTAAAGATATAATGTACTCTTTTTCATACAATCCTTGACAGTTCTCATAAAAACAAACTTCTAGCATACTGCAAAGACAAAAAAACTAAGTTAGTCAGCACATCCCAATGCACAGATAACGCCATGGCTTAAAATGCTAAATCAAACACAACGCAACTGCTCTCAGCAAGCCCATTTGGGAAATTTATCATGAGGGGAATATTTGAAGTCCGTTTTGCTTGAGTCTGTGTTGGTGTACTTTATGCCAAAATTATCTAATGTTGCGTTACATGTTGTTTAATAGATTTCTCCTATTCTTAAACCTAACACTTTTGTCTAGAACTACTACTCCAATTTTCCTACTACTCCCTCCTACACATTCTCCCCCCCCCCATATTTAAAAACTGGAATGAGTGGTGTAAAAATACAAGAAGTCACAAAATGTTTGTGCAAGTATGTCCAAAAAGTCCCAAATGCCTACTTTTATGGCTTTTTGATGCCAGAATTCAGGAATGAAGGCATGATAAATAAGGGCCATAATGTATTAGGTCCTACAACGTACATCTGCATCACTACTCATCTTGGATCAGTATATGGCCTGAAGCATACCCTTCCAAGGTGTTGAGGAAGAAAAGTGAGGTGATACTCATTTCATTAATTTTGTTTGTTCCTGGGGACAAGGGAAGCGTGCCCCGAAGCTGAGCATGCATGTGTTCTCGATAGAAAGAGGAGAGACCTCTGGTGGTGGCTTGCTGTATTTCTTTAAAGGGTTTCTACAGGAATAGTGACTTTTTAGCACAAACAGAAGATTCATACTTACCTGCTCTCTGTTGCTCCAGTCCTCCGCACTGTTTATGTCTATGCTCCAATCCCTGAAATGTTTATATCTGGTGCTGCATGGGCATGGTCACGTGCTCTGCTGCAGCCAACGGCTAGCTTTATTAATGTCATTGCAAACAGCACGTTACTGCTGAAACCAGTCATTGGCTGCAGTGGAACATGTGACAATGCCCAGGCTGCCAATACTGCAGCAACCAGAACATGGACACAGCAGAGACAGCGTGGAGGATCTTAGTGACAGGGAACAGGTAAGTATGAATCTTGTGTTTAGAGAGGCAGGCTGTGGGCACTTGCTAAATACTCAGTATTTCAACAGAACCCCTTCAAGAAAAAAAAGGATTATGGCATCTTGAGTTTATGGAGACCATTGTTAGTTTATATACAAGCATTAGTTTATATACAAGCATAAACCACAAGAAAGGGATGCGAGCAGTCAGACATACGTAGGTTACAGGAGTATAATCTGAACTTTTCATGTAAGGAGTTTATTATGATGTTATTGGACATCATTCTAACTAATAATTATATTTTATATGGAGATATGTTTTTTATACAACTAAGAGCCACTGCCATGGGGTCCAACATAGCCCCAACTTATGCCAACATGTTTTTTTTTATTGTCTTTTATATGTTCACAGGGAGTGAATTATGTATAAGGGACGGGACCTTAAGTTCTGGTGGAACTATACTGGTGCTTCAGGTATGTCCAAGTTCTCCATGGGCGCTAGAACTCTGTAGTTTATAATACTGGGTGGAATGCAGAGTTGTGCATCGGTATGTATGGGATGTGCATTTAGGTATGCCTACTAGCTGCCTCACTCTGTGTTTTCAAAGTTGTGATGGTTAGTAGCACCAGTGGTGACCGGTCAAATTAGTCACCATGATGGGATTGTAACCATGATCTTTTATCCCTCAATTACCCTGAATGATAGATGGTGTTATCTCAGGTAGACATCTCAGGTAGCTGTAACATACAGCGTCCTCACTCCCTATCCGTAAATCTAGCTGTAACACACAGCTGACACACTGCTGCAATGACCAAAATCTGTACTAGCACCAATCTTGGCCGTTTAATCCCTTAAATGCCGCAGTCAGCAGCATGACTCCCTCTCTGTCAGTGTAATACTGACAATACAGTGCATTGCAAAAGATGACTATTGCAATGCACTATATAGCCGTCAGGCCCACTGAATCTTCAAGAACCAAGTGGGACTTGATAAAAAAAAGTGTCAAAATAATAAAGAGTAAAAAAAAACAAAATAAGTAAAAAAATTGATAAAAATAAAATAAATTGATATTTCCCATATCCATTCATTAAAGTAATTAAAAAATTAAAAATAAACTATGCATAATTGGTATTGTTGCATCTATATTGACCTGATCTATGGTACTAATCCCGTGTAGTGAACAGCGTAAAAATAATAAATAAAAACAATGGCGGCATTGCTGTTTTTTTCACCCCCCCTCCACAATTTTGGAGGCAGATTTTGCTAAAATGGTTTTTAGGTACCATTCTGTATTTGAAGCGATGCTGACCTACCCCTACAGTGTAAAACCTCGAAAAGTGACACCATTTTGGAAACTACACCGTTCAAAGAATATATTAAAGGGGGTACTGACCACTTTGACCCCCTAAGCATTTCACGGAAGTTGGAAACACTTGGCTGTAAAAATTAAAGGTTTTGTTTCTTCCAATGTTGCTTTAGCCCCAATATTTTTTTTCCACAAGGGGTAACAGTAGAAAAAGCACCCCATAATTTGTTACCCATTTTCTCCTGTGGTAGTAAACTGCTGTGGGGGCACTTGGCAGGATTCAGAATGGAAGGAGCCATATGGCTTTTGCAGCGCAGATTTTAATGGATAGGTTTATGGGTGTCATTAGTTTTTATTTTTTAAGTGATTGTCTTATGTGGGGACCCGTTTTTTGAGGGATGAGGTGACGGTTTGATTGGTATCATTTTGGGGTACATAAGACTTTTTGATCACTCGATATAAAACTTTTTGTGAGGTAAGGTGAAAAAAATTGCTGTTTTGGCATAATTTTTTAGATTTTTTTTTACAGAATTCACCTGAGGGGGCATATAATGTGATATTTTATAGAGCAGGTTTTTACGGACGCGTCGATACCTAATATGCCTATCATTTTTATTTTTGTTAAGTTTTACACAGTGAAAGCATTGTTGAACTGAATTAAATCTTATTTTTGTGTTGCGATTTTCTGAGAGCCCTATTTAAATTTTTTTTTTTTTTTTAGCAATTTTCTTAGGTAGGGGCTATTTTATTTGCAGGATGAGTTTGATTCTTATCATTTTGGGGCACCTGTGACATTTTTCATCGCTTGGTATTACATTTTATGTGATGTAAGTTGATAAAAAATGTTTTTTTGCACATTTTTTTTATTTTATTTTGTTATGAAATTCACCATATGGGTTGGATCACGTGATTTTTTTTATAGAGCAGATCGTTACAGATGCAGAGATACCAAACATGTTTGGTGTTTTTTATTTTTTACATTTTGGGCTAAATAAGTATTTTGATCGCTCGATACTACACTTTTTGTGAGGCAAGGTGACCAGAAAATGGCTTTTTTGACACTGTTTTTATTCATTCATTTTTTTACGGCATTCACCTGATGTGATATTTTTATAGAGCCAGTCGATATGGACGCGGCGATACCCAATATGTCTTTTTTCCCCTATTTGTTACAATTTTTATTTTACTTTATTTTGGGAAAAGGACGCTTTTTTTTAACTTGAAACTTTTCATTTTTTGATAAAACTTTATTTTTTTCACTTCTTTTTTCACTTTATTTTTTGTCCCACTCTGGGACTTCAACTTTTGGGGGTCTGATCCCCTTTAACGCCGGATCAAAGCGCCGTAGCTGTACAGTGCTGGGATTTCTGTCCCAGTTTCCAGCACTGTTTGCTAACACCATCAACCATGCGTTTATCGATAACTGTAAATGTCAGAGTCTCTCTGACATTATTTACTATTGCTCTTTTTGCATTAAAGAGCTTAAAATGGGGATAGGAGAGAAAATGTAAAAAAATATAAAAAAAGAGAAAGATAAGAGAGAAAAAAAATGGAGACCTAGAAGACCTCATAGTATCATAAACAACCTTTCAGGTCAATCTGAGCACTTTTGATTTGGGTTGAATTTATTCCTTCCCGAATCGTATCTTATGACTCATTCGTTAGAATTGAACCCAAAAAGAATTTTAAGACAATTTCTCAACTCTATTGATCAACTGAGATATATCTTGACTTGTTCACCTAAAGCTATCAAGCTCAAGTAACACAGGTGGTTTCACTTTTGGAACTCATGGGAGCACAAAAGGATCGGCAAAAAATATTCACTTCACCTGAACCTTCTCTCCTCCAACAATATCATCGAGGAAGAGTCAGATTGTCTCCATACACATTAGGCTACTTTCACACTCGCGTTTGGCGCGAATCCATCATGGATCTGCACAGACGGATCCGTTCAGATAATACAACAGTTTGCATCAGTTCAGAACCAATCCATTTGTATTATCTTTAACATAGCCAAGACGAATCCGTCTTGAACACCATTGAAAGTCAATGGAGGATGGATCCGTTTTCTATTGTGCCAGATTGCGTCGTAGAAAACTGATCCGTTTGGCTCAGTTTCGTCAGACGGACACCAAAACGCTGCAAGCAGCGGAATGGAGACTGATCGGAGACAAACTGATGCATTCTGAGCGGATCCTTTTCCATTCAGAATGCATTAGGGCAAAACAAATCCGTTTTGGACCACTTGTGATAGCCCTGAACGGATCTCACAAACGGAAAGCCAAAACGCCAGTGTGAAAGTAGCTTTAGACTGTCAGCTGAACCTGCCATTTCGAGTGCTCAACCAACGATACAGATGTAGCCACCATTATTAGCTTAATTAGCCCATTATAGCTTAATACGTTAACGCAACAAAAACACATTACAGTAATACAATAAATAGACTTAAGGTGACCATCCTAGAGTAGCTGGTGTCAAAATAACACTGACTACATCTGTACATTACATGTGTTTGGAAGCCATTAGAGCTCACAGTTAAAGGAAGGTAATTTAGAAAACCTATCGTAACATTCTTGTTTTAAATCGTATTTCTGTCATCCAAAGACAGTGCTATCAATATTTTATGCCTAACATGATATCCAATCCATGTTGGAAAGCTCAATATTAATAGGAATTCACTTAATATACAGTATGCAAGCCCATAGAATCTTGATTCTCTTAAAAGTATTTTCCTTAGGCATTTAAAGTCATAGTTATATTCATTATGGGGTTGTATGCAACAAAATGATGACAGCGGGAGATGAAACAGTTAAAGCATTGCTTCTGCAGTGCAATAAGTTGGAAGGAAATAGCAAAGAATAGATCCTAGTGGAGAAAGATGAAAGGATGAGATCTGAGAAGCAAAGGTAAGATGAAGCAAGTCAAAGCAGAAAGGTGAGGAAATGAGACTCAGTAAGATAAGAATTACTTGTTTTAGCATCATGCTGCTTCCCCTCAAATTGGACACACTATCTACAGCACTGCCAATCTGAATGTAATTGAAGAAATCTAATGTAGATAGCTGATATATGGACGTATTTCAATATGTTTTGTATTGTGTTTGTCTCTCTAGAGACAGGTCAAGCCGAGATGCAAGCCGGCTGCAGGGAAGTCCACTTATAATGTAAAACTAACATAATCTGCTGGTGAATACACACTGTAGATTCTGAAATTACTTCAATTATATGATGCAGCAAGAATGACTGGGGAACATAGCACAACTGGCCGAACATACAGGGGTATTGAATGATAACCTGCAAGGCTGCAGGGCATTTCCACTTCTCCTCCATTGCCCTGAAGACAAAAGTCTGCTGTTCACTAACCCCGTTGTGTGGGTCTATTACAGGAGCTAGGACACAGAGATCGAATAACTGCACGTTATAAACTAATCAGCCATAATATATCATTATCCAATATATTCACGATTGCACTAATCAGCACTAATGATGCAAATATTTTGGTGCAATACGTGAAACTTCACATTTTAGCAGGTCTGCGTGTATGTATGGACTGCAGAACCTATCACACTGCCTTACACACTGCACTGTAACAGCTACACTATATCACTATCTAAGCTACACTGACTATCTCCCACTAACTATCTGTATTATATATATAAGCTAACTATCTATCTAATGTAGCGTGGAAAGCACAGAGCACAGCAATAACACTGCTGTCTCTCTCAGAACTTTAAAAAAACTGTAGAAAATGACTGGTGGGGAGGTTCTTATATAGTAAGGGGTAGGCAACTTTCCTATTGGTTGCTAGGGATGTCAAAGACATTGCAGCCTTCTCTTTGGCCCACAAGCAAGAAGGTAGGTTACTGATGAAAAAAAAAATCTAGAATATTCGAAATTACAAATATATATATCACTATATTCTAAATATTTGCAAATTCTCAAAGTGCCAATATCCTCGATTTGAATATTCGTGCCCAACACTAATGAGGAGGACCTACACAATATTAGGTATATGGTTTTAATATTATAGCTGATAAGTGTATATGGAAATTTTATCTGTCCAGATTAACTGAATAATACCAATAATCATGTCAGATTACCAGGCTCAGGCTATTTAGAAAATATAATAATTCTTTTTCCAGCTGGTAGATGAAAGCAATTTTTGTTAACCAAGTGTCCAGTCTGCAGTTTGCTTGAAGAAGAATGGAACTGTAATCCTAAGAAAGCATGAAAGAAATCCATGGAGGACTGGTAATCCCTGCTGAGAACTATGACACAGCCAGTATAACACTAGTGAGTTACTGCAAAGCTCCTGCTGATGTTACGGCTAGTGACCCCAATACTTTCTGCCTCTCTTTAGAATAACACAATTTAAGAATATGATTTTAAACAGACTGCCCAGATCTCCTAAGCAGTGACAACCAGCGACTATCTCTATGAAGGTGTCACTGCACTGTGAGTGTGAAGCTCAACACATTTTATATGAATGCTCACTGTCATTATTCTAAATAAGTTTGAGGCTCACAAAAATTTACATTTAAGGTGACATCTAGAGATGAGCGAATTTCTCAAAAATTTGATTCGGCAGGTTCGCCAAATTTTACGAAATTCAATTAGATCCGAATTTATTCATTTCGAATCGCGTTAATAAACAGCTATTTCCTGGTTTCAAAGAGCCGGTATAGTGTAGAACACTGTGTCTTGCAGTAAAACGCATAAGGAGTCTGCTGCGGTAGTAAAACAATACTGTGAGTCAGTATGACACGTAGATGACAGGTGTCGCTCTTAGAATCACTGCACACTTCACTTATTTGGGCAATTATGGGGCCAAAACTGACCAAAAAATCTCAAGTGCGAACTAAGCCTTACAGGTCAATGTTAGCGCTAGGTATAAAGGAACATGAAGAGGCCCACGATCCTACTATAGCGTGAAAAAGCACACTCCTTTTACATCGTCATCAGCTGATTCCACATAGATGTCTACAGAACCTGTTCTATTAAATGCTTATACAGGGAGTGCAGAATTATTAGGCAAGTTGTATTTTTGAGGATTAATTTTATTATTGAACAACAACCATGTTCTCAATGAACTCAAAAAACTCATTAATATCAAAGCTGAATATTTTTGGAAGTAGTTTTTAGTTTGTTTTTAGTTTTAGCTATTTTAGGGGGATATCTGTGTGTGCAGGTGACTATTACTGTGCATAATTATTAGGCAACTTAACAAAAAACAAATATATACCCATTTCAATTATTTATTTTTACCAGTGAAACCAATATAACATCTCAACATTCACAAATATACATTTCTGACATTCAAAAACAAAACAAAAACAAATCAGTGACCAATATAGCCACCTTTCTTTGCAAGGACACTCAAAAGCCTGCCATCCATGGATTCTGTCAGTGTTTTGATCTGTTCACCATCAACATTGCGTGCAGCAGCAACCACAGCCTCCCAGACACTGTTCCGAGAGGTGTACTGTTTTCCCTCCTTGTAAATCTCACATTTGATGATGGACCACAGGTTCTCAATGGGGTTTAGATCAGGTGAACAAGGAGGCCATGTCATTAGATTTTCTTCTTTTATACTTTCTTGCCAGCCACGCTGTGGAGTACTTGGACGCGTGTGATGGAGCATTGTCCTGCATGAAAATCATGTTTTTCTTGAAGGATGCAGACTTCTTCCTGTACCACTGCTTGAAGAAGGTGTCTTCCAGAAACTGGCAGTAGGACTGGGAGTTGAGCTTGACTCCATCCTCAACCCGAAAAGGCCCCACAAGCTCATCTTTGATGATACCAGCCCAAACCAGTACTCCACCTCCACCTTGCTGGCGTCTGAGTCGGACTGGAGCTCTCTGCCCTTTACCAATCCAGCCACGGGCCCATCCATCTGGCCCATCAAGACTCACTCTCATTTCATCAGTCCATAAAACCTTAGAAAAATCAGTCTTGAGATATTTCTTGGCCCAGTCTTGACGTTTCAGCTTGTGAGTCTTGTTCAGTGGTGGCCGTCTTTCAGCCTTTCTTACCTTGGCCATGTCTCTGAGTATTGCACACCTTGTGCTTTTGGGCACTCCAGTGATGTTGCAGCTCTGAAATATGGCCAAACTGGTGGCAAGTGGCATCTTGGCAGCTGCACACTTGACTTTTCTCAGTTCATGGGCAGTTATTTTGCGCCTTGGTTTTTCCACACGCTTCTTGCGACCCTGTTGACTATTTTGAATGAAACGCTTGATTGTTCGATGATCACGCTTAAGAAGCTTTGCAATTTTAAGAGTGCTGCATCCCTCTGCAAGATATCTCACTATTTTTGACTTTTCTGAGCCTGTCAAGTCCTTCTTTTGACCCATTTTGCCAAAGGAAAGGAAGTTGCCTAATAATTATGCACACCTAATATAGGGTGTTGATGTCATTAGACCACACCCCTTCTCATTACAGAGATGCACATCACCTAATATGCTTAATTGGTAGTAGGCTTTCGAGCCTATACAGCTTAGAGTAAGACAACATGCATAAAGAGGATGATGTGGTCAAAATACTAATTTGCCTAATAATTCTGCACGCAGTGTACAAGAAGAACCCCCTGACAGAGGGTGTCAGTAGTAAGTTTGTGTTGACGTCACTGATTATTTTGCCCTTTCTCTGATCTGTCAGGACAATAACCCCCAAAAACGGATCCTGTCTGTTGGGCATCCGCCTTCACTCGGTCAGCATTTGGTCAGTAGTCCATCAGTATAGCCAAAGCTTAAAAAAAACAAGAGTGGATCCAAAACAGAGATGACACATGAATGGAATATTTGCATGTCTTCTGTTTCTTTTACCCACTCCTGCTTTTGGCTACCAAATTATAAATCAATTTTGATGCAAAATAGGGACCATGTCATACAGGCCTTACAGCTGCTACATTGCTGAAGATGGTGGCTGGCAGCAGGTGTAGCAAACATGCGGGTGGAAGCATCAGAATAGTATCTGAAGCAGGTAGCCAGAAGAAACAAGTCTCTTTTGACAAAGTATAGGTGTGGCACCATGAATGATCTAGTCTGATGCATCAGGCAATGGTTTTTTAAAATCCTGGCTGATCCACGCCTGATTCATCTTCACAAAGCTCAGTTTTTCCACATTTTGGGTGGATAGGCGAGTTCTCCTTGGGTTAACTATGGCCCCCGCCGCACTAAACACCCTCTCTGATGCCACACTGCTGGCCCGGGCAGGAAAGCTTGTCCAGGGCAAACTCGTCCAGCTGCGGCCACAAATCGAGATTGGCTTCCCAGTAGTCCACGGGATCTTCGATGTGGGGTGGCAGGGTGCACTCCAAGTATGCCACAACATTCTGGTTTAGGTTCTGCTCTATGTCTAGATGCTGCTGCTGGTGAGTAGTTTATTCAGTAGGTGGGTGAAGAAAACTGCTCATCGCTCAGACTCTAGACTTAAGTTGCTGCTGGTGTAGCTGGTACTGTTCCAAACCCCCATCCCCCAGCAGCCATGGCGGTGGAATTTGAGTGTAGAGGGCTCCCCCAGTCAGACCTGCGTGAGGATGAATGATGGCACACAAAGGTAGCAGCCAACTGATTTACAGAGGATGTCTCGATAGTAGTTCAGTTTGTCCTCCATCTCAGCGGGTGTAAAAAAGACCCCCATTTTGGACCGGTAGCGAGGGTCTAACATGGTGGAGAGCCAGTAGTCATCACTCTGCCAAATGATGACAATTTGGCTATCAATACTAGAGATGAGCGAATTTCTCAAAAGTTTGATTTGTCCGGTTCCCGTATTTTTCAAAACATTTTGTTTGATCCTAATTTATTTGTGGTAAATCGCATTAAAAAACTGCTATTTCCTGGCTGCAGAGAGCCTTTATAGTGGTGTAGAACACTGTGACTTGCAGTAACACGCATAGGGAGTCTGCTGTGGTAGTGAAACTACTGTGAGTCAGTATCACATGCAGATGACAGGCGTCGCTCTTAGAAACACTGCACACTTCACTTATTTGGGCAGTTAAGGGGCCAAAACTGACCAAATAGCTCAAGTGTGAACTCAGCATTACAGGTCAATGTTAGCGTCAAGAAGAAGCGCATTCCTTTTACACCGTCATCAGCTGATTCCACATAGATGCCTATAGAACCTGTTCTATTAAACGCTTATACAAGTAGAGCCCCCTGACAGAGTGAAGAGGGTGTCAGCAGTAAGTTTGTGCTGATGTCACTGATTATTTTGCCCTTCCTCTGATCTTTCAGAACAATAACCCCAAAAAACGGATCCTGTCTTTTGAGCATCCGACTTCACTTGGTCATCATTTGGTCAGTATTCCATCAGTATTGCTAAAGCCCAAAAGAAACAGGAGTGGATCCAAAACAAAGATGACATGTGAATAGAATATTTGCATGTCTTCTGTGATTTGTACCCACTCCTGCTTTTGGCTACCAAATCATAAGCCAATTCTGATGCAAAATAGGAAACATGTCATGCAGGCCTTAAAGCTGTTACATAGACAGGATACGTTATGCGTCTCATTTTTCCTTCCTTCTGACAGATCAGAAGGGTCAAATAAATGATTATGTCAGCCAGGTCGAAAGGCAAAATAGTGGCCCAGTCATGAAGTGGTGGGAACAGCATGAGAAGTCCACAAAGTGGCCTTATGACATAGTGGTGAGTTGGAAGCAGCATGAGGAGACCACAGAGTGGCCCAATGACAGTGTGGAGGTGGCAGCAGCATCAGTAGGAGGCCACAGAGTGGCACAATGACAGTGAAGAGGCGGCAGCAGCACCAGGAAACCACAGAGTGGCATGGTGACATAGTGTTGAGGTAGCAGCAGCCTCAGGAGACCACAGAGTGGCAAGGTGACATACTGTGGAGGTGACAGTAGCATCTGGAGACCACAGAGTGGCAAGGTGACATAGTGTGGAGGTGGCAGGAGCATCAAGAGACCACAGAGTGACCCGATTAAAGAGTTGGAGGTGGGTGGCAATACCAGTACCAGCTGAAGATGGTGGGTGAAAGAAACATAGAAACAGAGTGTGTCGGCAGATAAGAACCATTTGGCCCATCTAGTCTGCCCAATATACTGAATACTATGAATAGCCCTTGGCCCTATCTTATATGAAGGATGGCCTTATGCCTATCCCATGCATGCTTAAACTCCTTCACTGTATTTGCAGCTACCACTTCTGCAGGAAGGCTATTCCATGCATCCACTACTCTCTCAGTAAAGTAATACTTCCTGATATTACTTTTAAACCACTGCCCCTCTAATTTAAAACTATGTCCTCTTGTAGCAGTTTTTCTTCTTTTAAATATTCTCTCCTCTTTTACCTTGTTGATTCCCTTTATGTATTTAAAAGTTTCTATCATATCCCCTCTGTCTCGTCTTTCTTCCAAGCTATACATGTTAAGGTCCTTTAATCTTTCCTGATAAGTTTTATCCTGCAATCCATGTACTAGTTTAGTAGCTCTTCTCTGAACTCTCTCCAAAGTATCAATATCCTTCTGGAGATATGGTCTCCAGTACTGCGCACAATACTCCAAATGAGGTCTCACTAGTGCTCTGTAGAGCGGAATGAGCACCTCCCTCATTCTACTGGTAATGCCTCTCCCTATGCACCCAAGCATTCTGCTAGCATTTCCGGCTGCTCTATGACATTGTCTGCCTACCTTTAAGTCTTCTGAAATAATGACCCCTAAATCCCTTTCCTCAGATACTGAGGTTAGGACTGTATCACTGATTTTATATTCTGCTCTTGGGTTTTTACGCCCCAGGTGCATTATCTTGTTGCATTATTTTAGTTGCCAGATTTTTGACCATTTCTCTAGTTTTCCTAAATCCTTTTCCATTTGGTGTATCAACCCTGTTACAAATCTTTGTGTCATCAGCAAAAAGACACACCTTACCATCGAGGCTTTCTGCAATTTCGCTAATAAAGATATTAAACAATATGGGTTCCAGAACAGATCCCTGAGGTACCCCACTGGTAACAAGACCATGGTCTGAATATACTCCATTGACTACAACCCTCTGTTGTCTGTCCCTCAGCCACTGCCTAATCCATTCAACAATATGGGAGTCCACGCACAAAGACTGCAATTTATTGATAAGCCTTCTATGTAGGACAGTATCAAAAGCTTTACTAAAGTCCAGATAAGCGATGTCTACTGCACCTCCGCCATCTATTATTTTAGTCACCCAATCAAAAAAATCAATAAGACATGATCTCCCTGAAGTAAACCCATGCTGTTTTTAATCTTTCAATCCATGGGATTTTAGATGTTCCACAATCCTCTCCTTAAGTATGGTTTCCATTAATTTCCACACTATTGATGTCAGGCGCTCTGAAAGAATGACGGCCGCTCCTTACTCAGTGCGCCTGCGCCGATGATGTCAGTCCTACACCCGGAAGAGAGGTCTTCTCTTCCGGGTGTAGGGATGACGTCATCGGCGCAGGTGCACTGAGGAAGGAGCGGCCGTCCTTCTCTCAGAGCGCCTGCGCCGATTGACGACCGGTACGGCGCAGGCGCGGGATTTGAGGCTGCAGGCAGGGCCAGCGAAAGGAGGAGAGCGCTCGCTGGCCCTGTCAATCAAGTGGAGGAGGGGGTGTTTTTTCAAACAGAGGATGCGGCGGCTACCAGCAAGTCCGCCCAAATTGCTGGTAGTGAAGAAATTTACATATAATAAAAGTACGTTTTTTACAGTAATTACTGCACAGCCCGAGGTAAGAGGGGCATATATGGAATCTGCTTACATTAACAAATATAATAAGTCAAAAACTCAAAATTCGGGGTTGGGGGGTGACAGAAGCCCTTTAATTTAGGCCTACACTGGTTCAGGCCCTGTGAGATACTCCCTCTACATACAGGGGTTTGATTCAGGGATTTGAAATACAGCCATTTTGTGCAAAGAAATATTTACTTCAGGCCTAGACTGGTTCAGGCCCTGTGAGATACTCCCTCTACATACAGGGGTTTGTTTCAGGGATTTAAAATACAGCCATTTGAAATACAGCCATTTTGTGCAAAGAAATATTTAATTTAGGCCTACACTGGTTCAGGCCCTGTGAGATACTCCCTCTACATATAGGGGTTTGATTCAGGGATTTGAAATATAGCCATTTGAAATACAGCCATTTTGTGCAAATAAATATTTACTTCAGGCCTACACTGGTTCAGACCGTGTGAGATACACCCTCTATATACAGGGGTTTGATTCAGGGATTTGAAATACAGCCATTTGAAATACAGCCATTTTGGGCAAAGAAATATTTACTTCAGGCCTACACTGGTTCAGGCCCTGTTAGATACTCCCTCTACATACAGGGGTTTGATTCAGGGATTTGAAATACAGCCATTTGAAATACAGCCATTTTGTGCAAAGAAATATTTAATTTAGGCCTACACTGGTTCAGGCCCTGTGCCTGTGAGATACTCCCTCTACATACAGGAGTTTGATTCAGGGATTTCAAATATAGCCATTTGAAATAGAGCCATTTTGTGCAAATAAATATTTACTTCAGGCCTACACTGGTTCAGGCCCTGTGAGATACTCCCTCTACATACAGGGGTTTGATTCAGGGATTTGAAATACAGCCATTTGAAATACAGCCATTTTGTGCAAAGAAATATTTAATTTAGGCCTACATTAGTTCAGGCCCTGTGAGATACTCCCTTTACATACAGGGGTTTGATTCAGGCATTTGAAATACAGCCATTTGAAATGCAGCCATTTTGGGCAAAGAAATATTTACTTCAGGCCTACACTAGTTCAGACCGTGTGAGATACTCCCTCTACATACAGGTGTTTGATTCAGGCATTTGAAATACAGCCATTTGAAATACAGCCATTTTGTGCAAAGAAATATTTAATTTAGGCCTACACTGGTTCAGGCCCTGTGAGATACTCCCTCTACATACAGGGGTTTGATTCATGGATTTGAAATACAGCCATTTGAAATACAGCCATTTTGGGCAAAGAAATATTTACTTCAGGCCTACACTGGTTCAGACCCTGTGAGATACTCCCTCTACATACAGGGGTTTGATTCAGGGATTTGAAATACAGCCATTTTGTGCAAATAAATATTTAATTTAGAACTACATTGGTTCAGGCCCTGTGAGATAGTCCCTTTACATACAGGGGTTTGAGTCAGGCATTTGAAATACAGCCATTTGAAATGCAGCCATTTTGGGCAAAGAAATATTTACTTCAGGCCTACACTAGTTCAGACCGTGTGAGATACTCCCTCTACATACAGGGGTTTGATTCAGGCATTTGAAATACAGCCATTTGAAATGCAGCCATTTTGGGCAAAGAAATATTTACTTCAGGCCTACACTGGTTCAGGCCCTGTGAGATACTCCCTCTACATACAGTGGTTTGATTCAGGGATTTGAAATACAGCCATTTGAAATACAGCCATTTTGGGCAAAGAAATATTTACTTCAGGCCTACACTGGTTCAGGCCCTGTGAGATACTTCCTCTACATACAGGGGTTTGATTCAGGCATTTGAAATACAGCCATTTGAAATGCAGCCATTTTGGGCAAAGAAATATTTACTTCAGGCCTACACTGGTTCAGGCCCTGTGAGATACTCCCTCTACATACAGTGGTTTGATTCAGGGATTTGAAATACAGCCATTTGAAATACAGCCATTTTGTGCAAAGAAATATTTACTTCAGGCCTACACTGGTTCAGGCCCTGCGAGATACTCACTTTACATACAGGGGTTTGATTCAGGGATTTGAATTACAGCCATTTAAAATACAGCCATTTTGTGCAAAGAAATATTTAATTTAGGCCTACATTGGTTCAGGCCCTGTGAGATACTCCCTTTACATACAGGGGTTTGATTCAGGGATTTGAAATACAGCCATTTGAAATACAGCCATTTTGGGCCAAGAAATATTTAATTCAGGCCTACACTGTTTTAGACCGTGTGAGATACATCCTTTACATACTGTCGTTCTATTCTACTATCAATTAAACACACATTTAGGGCAAGATCCTAAATTCGAAAAATATGAGGAGAGCGTCAAATAAGGGACGTGTCCCAGGTATTGTTGCTGCTGGTGTAGCTCCTGTTGCAGGGAGAGGATGTGGTCGATCTGTGCCAGCTACAGGCACAAGTGAAACCCCTTCCTCAGGTGCGAGTAGGCGACAAAACCTGCAGCGGTATTTGGTTGGGCCTAATTCTGCTCTACGAATGGTGAGGCCTGAACAAGTACAGGCGATAGTAGATTGGGTTGTTTACAGTGGATCCAGTTCCTTCACATTGTCTCCCACCCAGTCTCCTGCTGAAAAACCACAGTTGGCACCTGCAGCCGATGTCCATCAGTCTTTCACCTCACCCCCTTGCAAATCAGCAAAGCCGTCTGAGCCCCAAGTCTTGCAGCAGTCTCTTCTTCTTTTTGATGACTCTGTTAGCAGGGTTTCCCAGGGCCATCCACCTAGCCCTGCCCCAAAAGTGGAAGAGATTGAGTGCACCGATGCCCAACCACTTATCTTTTAAGATAAGTACATGGGAGGACCATCGCAGCACGTCTCGGATGATGACGAAACAAAGGTGCCAACTGCTGGGGCTTTCGAAAGTGTGCAGACCGACAAGGAAGGCAGGGGTGAAGACTGGGTGGAAGATGATGTGGAGGACAATAAGGTCCTCGACCCCACATGGAATCAAGGTCATGCAAATGACCTATGTAGTTCGAAGAAAGAGGCGGTAGTCGCACAGAGTCATCATCACAGCAGAAGAGGGAGCATTGTACAAAAGCGGAGTGGCCGTCCTCTAGACAGTACGCCTCCTACTGCCCACCGCAGCAAGGGACCAAGCACACCAAAGCCAGCTCCAAGGAGTTCCCTGGGGTGGCAGTTCTTCAGACAATGTGCTGACGATAAGACACGAGTGGTTTGCACGCTGTGCAATCAGAGCCTGAAGCGAGGCATAAACGTTCTCAACCTGAGCACAACCTGCATAACTAGGCATTTAAGTGCAAAGCACGAGCTGCAGTAGAGTGGACACCTCAAAAACCAAGAAAGGTCTCTGGCTTCTCCTGCTTTCTCTTCTGCTGCAGTCGCGGCCTCTTCATCCACCTCTGGAGTGACAGTGCCACCTGGCACCCCGCAAACAGAGGATCTGCCAGCAACACCAACACCTGCGTCACCAAGCATCTCCACAATGTCCCACGGAAGCGTTCAGCTCTCCATATCCCAAACGCTGGAGAGGAAGAGGAAGTACCCCCCTACCCACCCGCGATCCCTAGTCCTGAATGCCAGCTTTTCAAAATTACTGGCCTTTGAAAAGCTGTCATTCCATCTGTTGGAGATGGATAGTTTTAAAGGCCTTATGGCGGTGGCTGTCCCACAGTACGTCGTGCTTAGCCGCCACTACTTTTCAAGGCGAGCCATCCCTTCCCTTCACAACCAAGTAGGGGACAAAATCAGGTGTGCACTGCGCAACGCCATCTGTGGCAAGGTGAAACTGACTACGGATACGTGGACCAGTAAGCACGGTCAGGGCCGTTATATCTCCATAACAGCACACTGGGTAAATGCAGTGGCGGCTGGGCCTGAGGTGGATAGCAGTTTGGCGCATGTCCTTCCACCACCGAGGATTGCAGGGCGCTTCAGTTTGCCTCCTGTTGCTTGCTTCCTCCTCCTACTCTGCTTCCTCAACCTCTACCAGCTCCTCATCCAGTCAGCGTAACACCTTCACCACCAACTTCAGCACAGCCAGGGGTAAATGACAGCGGGCAGTTTTAAAACTTATCTGTTTGGGGGACAAACCCCACACCGCGCAGGAGCTGTGGATGGGCCTTGAACAACAGACCGATGAGTGGTTTGTGCCAGTCAGCCTCAAGCCCGGCCTGGTGGTGTGCGATAATGGGCGAAATCTCGTAGCAGCTCTGGGACTAGCCGGCTTGACGCACATCCCTTGCCTGGCGCATGTGCTGAATTTGGTGGTGCAGAGATTTCTTAAAAATTACCCTGATATGTCAGAGCTGCTGCATAAAGTGCGGGTCGTCTGTGCGCGCTTTTGGCGTTCTCACTCTGCTGCTGCTCGCCTGTCAGCGCTGCAGCGTAACTTCGGCCTTCCCGCTCACCACCTCATATGCGACGTGCCCACAAGGTGGAACTCCACCTTGCACATGCTGGCCAGACTGTGTGAGCAGCAGCAGGCGATAGTGGAGTTTCAGTTGCAGCACGCACGGGTGAGTCGCTCGGCGGAACAGCACCACTTCACCACCAATGACTGGGCCTCCATGCGAGACCTGTGTTCCTTGTTGCGCTGTTTCGAGTACTCCACCAACATGGCCAGTGCCGATAACGCCATTCTCAGCGTTACTTTCCCACTTCTATGTCTCCTTGAAAAAATGCTCCTGCCGAGTTGCCCACATTCTAACTTGTGCTGATTACTGAGTGGCCACGCTGCTGGATCCCCGTTACAAGGACAACGTACCGTCCTTAATTCCCTCAGTGGAGCGTGATCGTAAGATGCGCGAGTACAAGCGCACGCTGGTATACGCGCTGCTAGTGGCTTTTCATCGCCGGTGTATACTAGGCCCCTAGTCAGGGTGGATTGTGGCTATAATCCTATGCCACAACACCGCCCCTATCTTGCCTTTTTGAGCTGACTTCATATCCAGACTCAGCTCTATCATTACTTGGGAACCGACGGTTTGGGGCCAGCTCATTACGGCCCACACCACGGCTCCCGGATTCCAACTATACTTGTGCTCAGCTCCCCATGTTTCCCCTGATGAGTCCTTCTTCTGAAGGTGAAACGTGCATGTAGGGATAGATAGGAGCAGGGCGTACTAGGGCAATTTATTTCAGGGTAAGGTTCCTGACAGGGTCGCCCTTATCAAGGCGGGTGCTCTGCTGTTAGGCTGCTACATATATTTAGCTATCAGGGCCAGAGCAGTACACTTAGGGTGTAATTAGGGATATATCCTTTTACCTGTCCTTTGGTCATTACCACGTCATTGTACCCAGGGATAGCTTTTGTTTGCCATTCAGCTTCCTTCCTGGGATCGTGGAGCATTGGAACCTTCCGGGTTGTGGTAGGACAACTGGTTATCCATAGGTGCCGCCGTGCACCAACTATTTTCCTACTACATTTTCTACGTATTGTGTTATATCATATATTTTTAGGGATATCTTATATTAGTAATATGTATTAAAAGTTACGTTTTAGGCTTTACATACTCCATATGATTGCCTCTTCAGGTTGTTTGGTTAAATAATAGGTGATCAAACACGATTTTCATTAATATTCCTTAATATTTCTTAGCATGCGACAACAATCAGCACCACCAGCTGATATGGAACGTCTTAGCAGGAGGCAGCATTTCACCAACATGCACACGCCTATACGTACTGAATGACGGGTCTGTCCCCTTCAACTTCTGGGTCTCCAAATTGGGCACATGGCCTGAGCTTGCCCTTTACGCCATGGAGGTGCTGGCCTGCCCTGCAGCCAGTTTATTGTCTGAACGTGTGTTTAGCACGGCAGGGGGCATCATCAGACACAAGCGCAGCCGCCTGTCCACAGCCAATGTGGACAAGCTCACGTTCATTAAAATGAACCAGGCATAGATCCCTCAGGACTTGTCCGTACCTTGTGCAGAATAGACATGTATACCGGCACTAAGCAGCCATTGTTATACTACAGCGCAATTGCTCATGTTTGTATTTTGGATATTTCACACTCTTTTGGAGTATACCTTAATTTTACAAAATTAAATTAAAACCAAAAACCTGTGTTGGCTATCTCGTCCTCCTCCACCGCCGCTTCCACCTACTCCGCTACGTCCACCGCCTCCTCAAACTCCTACTCCATATGGAACTCCACCTCATAAATCCATTTTTTTTTTGTACGTGTTTTATTTTATATCATTTTACTACTTTGTCATTAACATTTTCGGGTGAAATTCACCAATTTTTGGGTGTATAGTACCACTGCTGTGAAAGTCAGGGGTTTGAGCAGCTCTCACCTGCCAAGGATTCCACTGATATAGCACGGACCAGCTCCTTCACCCGAAGTAGGAGAAATAGAATATGAAGAAAAAAAGAAATTGGTTGATCCAGCTTGTATTCGTGGTAATCCAAAGGCTTTATTCAATATTCAATAAAATCCAGGTACAGGAATGCAGGTCTACATGTTTCGGGCACAATACAATCTTAGCCCTTACTCATGACAATTTCCAGTACACTGCAAGAGGTTTTTATAGAGAGGAGGGAGGGACTGACTTCCTCACCTGAAATAATCAGGCTGAGGTTCAACCACTCCCATCCGCAAATCAACACTCAATTAAAAACATACCATAAATTTATGTGATTCATAAAAACATATGTTCAAAGAAATAACAATGGCATATTCAGAAAAATAATAGTAATGGTAAAGGAACGGGGTGAGGAAAATAAGAGAGGGAGGGATACTATATGATCGATAAATTGAGGATCAATATTGTAGGATAAGGTCAAGTTTTTTATTCAGACCATGGGGTTGGCGACTTTCTAACTGGAAAATCCAGTAAGATTCTCTGTTCAGAAGTTTGCATTTTATGGCATGGTGGGAGAGGAGCTTTCTCCTCATCGACACCAACCCTTTCTCGGATCATGTGAGGTGGTATGGCCGTTACATCGACGACCTGATCTTTATCTGGTCGGGCGATGTGGCGGCCATACCGCTGTTCACGGATTATCTGAATTCATGTGTAGATGGTATACAATTTACCGTTCAACACAGTACCAACAGCATTGAATTTTTAGATCTCAGACTCAGGGGGGACTCCGCCACAGCCTCCATGTTATTTCTTTGAACATATGTTTTTATGAATCACATAAATTTATGGTATGTTTTTAATTGAGTGTTGATTTGCGGATGGGAGTGGTTGAACCTCAGCCTGATTATTTCAGGTGAGGAAGTCAGTCCCTCCCTCCTCTCTATAAAAACCTCTTGCAGTGTACTGGAAATTGTCATGAGTAAGGGCTAAGATTGTATTGTGCCCGAAACATGTAGACCTGCATTCCTGTACCTGGATTTTATTGAATATTGAATAAAGCCTTTGGATTACCACGAATACAAGCTGGATCAACCAATTTCTTTTTTTCTTCATAGTACCACTGCTATACCTAGTAGGCCGGTTAAAAAAAAAAATTCTCATTAACATTTTCTGGTGAAATTAACCAATTTTTTGGTATATAGTACCACTGCTATACAGGTTCTTTTCAAAAAATTAGCATATTGTGATAAAGTTCATTATTTTCTGTAATGTACTGATAAACATTTGACTTTCATATATTTTAGATTCATTACATACAACTGAAGTAGTTCAAGCCTTTTCTTGTTTTAATATTGATGATTTTGGCATACAGCTCATGAAAACCCAAAATTCCTATCTCAAAAAATTAGCATATCATGAAAAGGTTCTCTAAACGAGCTATTAACCTAATCATCTGGATCAACTAATTAACTCTAAACACCTGCAAAAGATTCCTGAGGCTTTTAAAAACTCCCAGCCTGGTTCATTACTCAAAACCGCAATCATGGGTAAGACTGCCGACCTGACTGCTGTCCAGAAGGCCATCATTGACACCCTCAAGCAAGAGGGTAAGACACAGAAAGAAATTTCTGAACGAATAGGCTGTTCCCAGAGTGCTGTATCAAGGCACCTCAGTGGGAAGTCTGTGGGAAGGAAAAAGTGTGGCAGAAAACGCTGCACAACGAGAAGAGGTGACCAGACCCTGAGGAAGATTGTGGAGAAGGACCGATTCCAGACCTTGGGGGACCTGCGGAAGCAGTGGACTGAGTCTGGAGTAGAAACATCCAGAGCCACCGTGTACAGGCGTGTGCAGGAAATGGGCCACAGGTGCCGCATTCCCCAGGTCAAGCCACTTTTGAACCAGAAACAGCGGCAGAAGCGCCTGACCTGGGCTACAGAGAAGCAGCACTGGACTGTTGCTCAGTGGTCCAAAGTACTTTTTTCGGATGAAAGCAAATTTTGCATGTCATTCGGAAATCAAGGTGCCAGAGTCTGGAGGAAGACTGGGGAGAGGGAAATGCCAAAATGCCTGAAGTCCAGTGTCAAGTACCCACAGTCAGTGATGGTCTGGGGTGCCATGTCAGCTGCTGGTGTTGGTCCACTGTGTTTTATCAAGGGCATGGTCAATGCAGCAATCTATCAGGAGATTTTGGAGCACTTCACGCTTCCATCTGCTGAAAAGCTTTATGGAGATGAAGATTTCATTTTTCAGCACGACCTGGCACCTGCTCACAGTGCGAAAACCACTGGTAAATGGTTTACTGACCATGGTATTACTGTGCTCAATTGGCCTGCCAACTCTCCTGACCTGAACCCCATAGAGAATCTGTGGGATATTGGGAAGAGAAAGTTGAGAGGCGCAAGACCCAATACTCTGGATGAGCTTAAGGCCGCTATCGAAGCATCCTGGGCCTCCATAACACCTCAGCAGTGCCACAGGCTGATTGCCTCCATGCCACGCCGCATTGAAGCAGTCATTTCTGCAAAAGGATTCCCGACCAAGTATTGAGTGCATAACTGAACTTAATTATTTGAAGGTTGACTTTTTTGTATTAAAAACACTTTTCTTTTATTGGTCGGATGAAATATGCTAATTTTTTGAGATAGGAATTTTGGGTTTTCATGAGCTGTATGCCAAAATCCTTAATATTAAAACAAGAAAAGGCTTGAACTACTTCAGTTGTGTGTAATGAATCTAAAATATATGAAAGTCTAATGTTTATCAGTACATTACAGAAAATAATCAACTTTATCACAATATGTTAATTTTTTTAAAAGACCCTGTACCTAGTATGCCAGCAAAAAAAAATTAAAAACAATTGTCATTAACATTTTCTGGTGAAATTAACCAATTTTTGGGTGTATAGTACCACTGTTATACCTAGTAGTCCGGTTAAAAAATAATAATTCTCATTAACATTTTCTGGTGAAATTAACCAATTTTGGGGTGTATAGTACCACTGCTATACCTAGTAGGCCGGTTAACAAAAAAAATATATTTGTCAGTTACATTTTCAGTTGAAATTAAACAATTTTTGGGTGTGAAGTACCACTGCTATACCTAATAGACAGGTTCAACAATAAAAAAATTGTCTGTTACATTTTATGGGGAAATTCACTAATTTTTGGGTGTGATGTACCACTGCTATACCGGTTAACAAAAAAAAATTATTTGTCAATTAAATTTTCTGGTAAAATTCTGCATTTCTTTGGTGTGAAGTACCACTGCTATACCTATTAGACCGGTAAAAAAAACAACAACATTTGGCAGTTACATTTTAGGGTCAAATTCACAAATTTTTGAATGTAATATACCTCTCCTCTACCTAGTTGACAGCTTAATAAATTTCAAGAATTTTTATTTTACATTTTAGGGTGACAATAAACAATTGTTTTCTGTCATAGACCCCTGCTCTACCAAGTAGACAGGTTAATTAATTTCTGTAATTTTTCTGTTACATTCTTGGGTTGACATTATACAATTTTAGACGTGAATAAACCCCTGCTCTGCAAAGGTGACAGGGAATAAAATTTCTGAAATGCTTCTTTAATTGATGCGTGGCACCTCCTTTGATTCAATGCTTAAACTTAAACAAGTTGTACCACATTTAAGCTTCAATACTTTGTCCCACATTTCCGCTATACTCTTTTGGCCAACATTTGCGCCTCAATAGCTTTTCCCACAATTCCGCTTGACTCTTTTGGCCCACATTTGGGCTTCTGTAATTTGTTCCACATTTGCGCCCCAATAGCTTTTCCCACATTTCTTCTCGATCCCAATTTTTTAAAATAAATTTATCTCCCTTAAATTTGGTCTCTTTTTCTCACGCTCCCTCTCCGGCCTGGAACCCTGATTCCCCGCCACCCGTAATCACTATGGTAGGCGCATAAAAGAACATCGAAAGTTGATAGAGCAGATATCAAATTGGATAGTGTACATCACGGGGATGTGCGACATGGTGGGGCAGTAAGTATGCACACGCCTACACGAACTAACTGACAGGGGTCAGCCCCTGCAACTTCTGGGTCTCCAAATTGGGCACATGGCCTGAGCTTGCCCTTTACGCCTTGGAGGTGCTGGCCTGCCCTGCAGCAGGTGTATTGTCTGAACGTGTGTTTAGCACGACTGGAGGGTTATATTTCCCAATGTTTTGGGGTGTACCCTAATTTAAAAAAAAATAATAACATTTTAAAACAAAAAGCAGTGTAGGCTACCTCCTCCTCCTCCACCGCCACTTATACCTACACCGCCACATCCACCGCCTCCTTAACCTCTTACTCTATATGGACCTGGTCCTCCTAGATCAAGATTATTATTTTTAATTTTTACGTATTTTATGTTATTTTAAGTCATTTCCCTATCCACATTTGTTTGCAGAGCACTTGCCATGCTCTTAACCACATTGTGACGACATTTGCAGCCCTCTAGCCCTTTCCATGACATTTTTACTGCCATTTTAGTGCTCAAAAGTTCGGGTCCCCATTGACTTCAATGGGGTTCAGGTTCGGGGTCAAGTTCAGGTCAAGTTCAGGTCCCAAACTCGAACTTTTTTCCGAAGTTCGGCCGAACCCGTCGAACCCGAACATCCAGGTGTCTGCTCAACTCTACTCCCTACTATCTTTCTTGTGAATGGGCACAACATTTGCCAATTTCCAATCTTCTGGGACGACTCCTGTTGCCAGTGATTGGTTAAATAAATCTGTTAATGGTTTTGCTAGTTCGCCGCTGAGCTCTTTTAATAGCTTTGGCTGTATCCCATCAGGCCCCTGTGACTTATTTGTATTAATTTTTGACAGCTGAATTTCTTCCTCTGTAAAGACACATGCATCAAAAGATTCATTAGTCTTCTTTCCTAACTGAGGTCCTTTTCTTTCATTTTCCTTTATAAAAACTTAACAGAAGTATTCATTGAGGCAGTCAGCTAGCTCTTTATCTTCTTCCATATACCTTCCTTCTTTTGTTTTTAATTTGGTAAGAAACACTTGGCATCAGGCGGGTGGTAGCTGAGGCAGGTAGCCAGAAGAAACCGATCTCTTTTTTAAAGTGTTGGTGTGGCACCATGGATGATCTAGTCTGATGCATCAGGCATTGGTGGGTGGAAATCCTGGCTGATCCACGCCTGATTCATCTTAACAAAGGTCAGTCTCTCCACATTTTGGCTAGACAGGCAAGTTCTTCTTGGGGTAACTATGGCCTCCGCCGCACTAAACACCCGCTCTGATGCCACACTGCTGGCTGGGCAGGACAGCTTTTCCAGGGCAGTTGCAGCCACAAATCCAGTTTGGCTGCCCGGTAGTCCAGTGGATCTTTAATGTAGGGTGGCAGGGTGCTGTCCAAGTATGCCCCCACCTGCTGGTTTAGGTCTTGCTCCAGGTATAGCTGCTGCTGCTGCTGGTGAGTATTTCTTCACTAGGCGGGTGAAGAAAGATGCTCATCAGTGACTCTAGACTCAAGTGGCTGCTGATTGAGCTGGAACTGCTTCTACCCCCTCCCAACCTGCCACAGCAGCCATGGCAGAGGAATGTGAACGCAGAGGGCCCCCCCCCCCCGGTCAGAAGTGTGAGAGGATGGATGATGGTGCAGATAGGCAGAGGCCAACTGACTGCATAGAATGTCTCTAAAGTAGTTCAGTTTGTCCTCCTTCTCAGCGGGTGTAAAAAAGGCCCCCATTTTGGACCAGTATCGAGGGTCCAACAAGGTGGAGAGCCAGAAGTCAACCCTCTGCCGAATGGTGACAATTCAGCTGTCACTACGCAAGCAAGTGAGCATGCATCATGCCGGTTGTGCAAGTGACTCGGAGGGACTCCCTGCCTCCATCTCCACTGTATACTGCCATGGAGTGTCTGGGTCCTCTGCCTCGTGTTCCTCATCGCCCCCTGTAGCTCCTCTGGCTGCTCCTGCTCCTCCACTCCTGTCACCTGGGTAGAAAAACCACCCATTTCGCTACACATTGCTTTTGCTCCAATGCCCTCCTTCTCCTCCAGTTCAGCTCCCACAAGTGTCATGTGGTCGTGAGATCTAGGCACCACGTCTCCAGTCCCCTGACCAGCCAGATGTACCAGCATCTTTTCCAGGACATCAGTGGAATGACATTGTTCATCATATAGTCCTGACGACTGACAAATAACGTGGCGTCCTCAAAGGGCCTGAGCAAACAGCAGGTGTCACGCATGAGCTGCCAGTGGCTAACATCGAAGTTACACAGGGGAGTACTCCTGTCCGATTGGATTATCAAGAAATCGTTTATGGCCTTTCTCTGTTCATATAGTCGGTCCAACATATGGAGGGTGGAATTCCAATGGGCGGAAACGTTGCATATCAGCCTATGTTGGGGGATGCCGTTCTGCCGCTGAAGCTCAAGGACGGTGTGCTCTGCGCTGTACGAGTGTCTGAAGTGCTTGCAAAGTTTCCTGCCCATTTTTGGGATGTCTTGCAGATGGGTGGAAGACTTCAGGAACCGCTTGACAACCAGAATAAACACTTGTGCCAAGCAGGGCGCATGGCTCAGCCCTTCTTGACGCAGCGTTGACACAATGTTCTTCCCGTTGTCAGTCAGCATGTTTCCGATTTTGAGTTGTCGCCGAGAAAGCCAGGATTCAATTTCATGATGAACGACACAGAGCAGTCCCCCCCCCCGTGTGACTCCGTTCACCCAGGCAAACGAGGTGCAGAAAAGCGTGACACCGCCGTGCCCTGCACATGTGGTATGCTGGAGGGGCACTGTGAATTGTCCCTGCAGTGGAGGGTGAGGACACGGTAAAGGATGAGGAGGCAGAGGGGGAGATTGTCGTAGGACCAACGGCTTGTGAACGTGGAGGCTGACGCGGCATTACCAGGCCAAGTTGCTGGTCTCGCTTCGCAGGAACCATATTAACCCAGTGGGCAGTAAAGGACATGTATTGTCCCTGACCGTAGTTACAGCTCCACACGTCGGTGCTGCTGGCAGACACAGATAGGCTCAAGGACTGGCCGACCTTCTGTTCTACCTATGTGTGCAGTGCTGATACTTTTTGTCAAAGAAATACGGCTTGGGACTCTCCACCTCGGCTCAGCACAAGCCATCAGTTCTCTGAAAGGTGCAGAGTCCACCACTTGGAAAGGGAGGGACTGCAGCACCAGCAAGTTGGCCAGGAGCACGTTCAGCTTCTGCGTCGTTGGGTGAGTGCACAAATACTGTTGTCTCTTGGCAATCGCTTCGGTGATCGATTGCTGACGGAATGACTGATGAGGAGTAGCATCAGGACCAGCATATGGTGGGAAGGACCGACAGCTTCCTTCGGATGAGGTGGTGGTGCCTTTGCTGCATGAAATTGGGTGCATGCCACTGGGTGATGCAGCGGTTGCTGTGGCAGGCTGGACCACCACATCGGAGCCACGGTTCTTCCAGGCCACTTTATGTGACGCTGCATGTGTTGAAGCAGGACCGTGGTGCCAACATTGGCACCCTGGCCACGCTTAACTTTCTGCCCACAAATTCAGCAAATGGCCATATTCATCCCCTCCGGTGACCTAACAAAAAATTGACACACCACCAAGTATGGCATTTCCCCCCCCCTCAACACTCCACTCTGACTGCCTGCTACCGCTGCCTCCGTGAACCCCTGCACTGCTACTTTCCGGGCAGGTAGGTTCCTGCAAAGCGAGTGGTCTACCCCGGGCAGGTTTGGCTCCCGACCTCCCACTGCTGGCTCAGCCACTGCCTCATGCGGAAGCTGCCACCCTCTTCTCCTGATGACGATGATGAAGCCCTTTCTTCACCCGACTCCCCAGTGCGATCGGCTACATCCGCATCCGCTACTGACTGCATGTCCCTGATGTCCCCCTCAACGGTCTCAGGGCCATGAGCCTGACCACTTTCAACACCTGCTCCCATGCGACTCATCATCACTACTCACCAGCCTACCAGAGGAAGCGGCAGATGTCTCCTCCAGATCTTGGCTGGGCGGTAGCTGCTGACTGTCCTCTAGTAGCTCGTCCTCGCTGTAAAGTGGAGCCGAGCCTACGGCATATGATCCTTCTCGCGCTGAGGGAACAGAAAATAACAGAAGCAGGTTGAGGACAGTTGGGGGCACATGGCCTGCTCCCGGGCCATGCCAACTAAGGCTCATGTCAGATGAACCCATCAACACTTGGCTGGGGGTGTCTGATGTCATTTGCAACAAAGTCGAAGACCGAGTCAACCATTCAAGCACCATTGTGTTGTTGGTCAACACACGACTGCTAGATTACACCGGGAGCTCAGGCCTTTCACTGCGACTCCTGCTGCCCACCCCCCTTCTACTGCTGCTACTTGTGCCTGCGCCAGAAACATTTTGGCCACTGCCCATTCCCTTTGAAGGGCCTGTCATCTGTCTGTCTGACATACTGTATAATAAAAGAATTACACTAAAATAATACGACCCAAAAAAGGCTGTAGTACAATGTAACTTCACCGCAGAATGGCAATTAAGACATATTTTTTCTGATTAATAAACCCCCCCAAAAGAAATAACAATCACAATTCACCACAGTTCTTTTTATACACCCCGTAAATCGCTGTAGTGCAATATAACTTCACTGCAGAACGGCAATTAAAACATATTCTTTTTCCTATTACTACACCAAAAAAAGAAATATAACAATCACAATTCACCATAGAACGGCTAATAGGACGTACGTATCTTTCCTATTAATACACCTCATAAATGGCTGTAGTACAATGTAACTTCCCCGCTGAACGGCAATTATGACATATTTTTTTCTTTATTTTTTTCCTATTAATACACCCCCCCAAAAAAAGTAAAACAATGTAAAATCAACACAGAACGGCTAATAGGACGTATGTATATTTCCTATTAATACACCCCGTAAATGGCTGTATCACACAGCACTTGCACTTGAATTACTGAGGTATCATATAGTGGAAACAACCTAAAAGCAGCAGTATAACTGCAATTTGGATCCCCAATTAGTGCAGCAAGGTGTAAAAGAATTGCTCCTATTACCCTGTACACTCTGTACACTCTCCTATTGCACCCTGTTCTCCTTTTATAGCATAGATAATGCCTTCCTATCCTTTCCCTACAGCTTGAATAATCTTTCCCTGAACTTCTAAATTGATTTTTCAGCACAATAAGGTCTTTCCTAGCACTTTCCCTGCTGACGTATCTCCCTGCACTAAGCACACTAGAAAATGGCAGAAACCAAGATAGCTGAGGCTATTTATAGGGCTGTGACATCACAGAGGCTGGCTGGCATTGTGGGTGATCCTTTGTTCCCAGAGATCTTTGCTCATGCAGCCATTTTAAGACAAAATTTGATTTGTTACCACGAAGTGTGAGAAAATTTGGCTTTAGTGTGTTGGGGTCAGGAATCCATTTTGTATCTGCACCGCCATGTTTGCCCTTTGCCTTTTTTATGTGTGTGAAGAGGAGACAGGACCTTCGGGGAAGAACACCAAGTTATTTGATAAAGCCCTAAGAACAGGATGATGCACTTCCTGTACCAGCCATGCCAAGAAGTGCAATGATAAGCATGTAGTTAGCAGTTGTTTTATTTTTCAAGTTTGTTTCTATAACCTTGGGGGGTTGGTGTAGCTATGGGCTAAATGCCTATTTTTGCTCTTATGATATAAAAGATGTAACCTTTGTAATAATAAAGCAATGACTGCCTCAGCTTCACATACTGAGTCTGTAGCAGTCATTCCGAGTATGTTCTGCTGATTTGGACCTCACACAACACCAACAGGGGTCTTGATTAAGACAACCCCAACAGGTGTGAATAAAATGTTTCCTGAAATTCGGATCGAATTCCACTTCGTCAACTTTGATTTGCTCATCTATAGTGACATCCATAACTTAATATACTTATCCCCCTCATTCCACTATGAAAGTTAGCAGTTAGGTTCACTAGTGCAAACCACCCTAATACAAGACCATCTTATAATTAGGTCATATTGATTTCATATGAAATTGAGAGTAGTGATGGACGAACATCTGCCGGGATGGTTCGCGAACGTGATCAAATGTTCGCGAACCGGGTCCCATTCATTTTAATGGCGGGCGAACCTGAAAAACCTTTAGCTCATATTTGCAGCCAAGAAATAATTACTAGAAGTGCACAAATAGTCCCCCAACATGGACAGTGACATACCAGATGTATTATTCGAATTTGCGATCTCCATTTATTCTTTTTTTCAATGCGAAATATCGGCAATGTCATTTTTGCGTACGCGCATGCGCAAATGCACTATACAGTACCCAAATGCACTAAAAAGAAAGTATATTGGTATATAACACCCCACTTCAATCAGTTTTTTTGGGGGGTGACTGGTATATCACACCAGTAGAAATTATTTGTTCCAATAACGCTTGTCCCTCTATATACCTGCTGTATCGCAGCAGAACAGCACACAACTGCCGCACAATACAAATGCACTATAATATACTTTCTAACATAGAAAGTATATTATAACATTGTACAAGGAAGGCAATTTATTAGAATATACATGAAGATAAAACGTAACCTTTAATAATGTTACAATGAGGGTCCATTCACGCGTCCGTAAGTGTTTTGCGGATCCGCAAAACACAGACACTGGCAATGTGCATTCCGCAATTTGTGGACCGCACATCGCTGGCACTAGAAAAGAAAATGCCTAATCTTGTCTACAATTGAGGACAAGAATAGGACACTGGACCAGCGGTAAACAGCGAGAAGGCCGCGGCACTGCTGAAGCGCCGCTGCCTTCTCAAACAGCTGATCGGCGGGGGTCCCGGGTGTCGGACCCCCGCCAATCAGATGCTGATGATCTATCCAGAGAATAGATCATCAGTTAAAACAAAGTGCAGAACCCCTTTAAACAAAAAGCATAGATGTGGTAGCCAATAACAAGTGCTCGGCGGCACCAAATGAGAAACCATATGTCCTACCACAATTCGGGGGGTTCCGGTGCACATCCATGAATCCAGGAGGGAAAGCAAAAACCATCTATCCCTGGGCTAGATGATGATATGGTATTGAAGGACAGGGTGGGCAAAGAACTGTCCCTGATATTGCCCTACAGGGGGGTGCTATTCTGGCCCTGATAGCCTAACCACAGACCACCAACCCTGATAAGAGCGACCCCGTCCGGAACCTTACCCTATATAAAAATGGCCCTAGTAAGCCCCTAGCCCCTAGGTTCCTGACTTCCAGGTGATCACTATATAGATCTATGTGTTTTTAACTCATTATAAAAGTATAAGTATATCACACCCCTCTGTGTATCACACATATAGATAGCACACCTATACTAGTGCTTAAAAGGACTTTTGTGGCCCTATTAGCTAGCGTTTGGTGTCCCTAACAGCCTGTCCCTGCTCCACACAGCAACCTCTCCCTACACTGGCAAAACACTGAATGTAAAATGGCGGCCAGATCAGGTTTATTTATAAGGTAGGGGGTATGTCCATGTGCTGAAACGTCGCAATTGGCTGTCCTGTACCACCTGATGGATGAGTCATGGGTCAAAGTTCTTCATAATGTAAAAGAATATGGCAGGCACGAATTTCTCCATATGTTCGCATGTTCAGCGAATCGCGAACACGCAAAGTTTGCCGCAAAATGACCGCCGGGCGAACCGCGAGGCCATCTCTAATTGAGAGTATAACTAACTCTATGATTTTTTGTTATTTCTTTCTCCCCATTTATATATTGAGAGATATCTTATGTATTATACCTAATGAGAGTTTTCGATGTTCTGTTAAATTCAAAACTATAAGGCCTCTTTCACACGGGCGAGTATTCCGTTCAGATGCGATGAACGGATTGAATCCTGACCCATTCATTTCTATGGGGCTGTGCACACGAGCGGTGATTTTCACGCATCACTTGTGCGTTGCGTGAAAATTGCAGCATGCTCCTCTTTGTGCGTTTTTCACGTAACGCAGGCCCCATAGAAATGAATGGGGTTGCGTGAAAATCGCAAGCATCCCCAAGCAAGTGCGGATGCGGTGCGATTTTCACGCACGGTTGCTAGGTGACGATCGGGATGGGGACCCGATCATTATTATTTCCCCTTATTTACAAAAATTTAACTCACCTTAATCCACTTGTTCGCGCAGCCCGCATCGCTTCTGTCTTTATCTGTGAGCAATAGGACCTTTGATGATGTCACTCCGCTCATCACATGATCCATCCCATGGTGATAGATCATGTGATGGACCATGTGATGAACGCAGTGACGTCATCAAAGGTCCTATTGCTCACAGATGAAGACAGAAGAGATGCTGGCTGTGCGAACAAGTTGATTAAGGTGAGTTAAATTATATATTATTTTTTTAACCCCTCCAGCGCTATTGTGCTATGCATTCTGTATTCAGAATGCTATTATTTTCCCTTATTACCATGTTATAAGGGGAAATAATACAATCTACACTACAACTAACCCAAACCTGAACTTCTGTAAAGAAGTTCGGGTCTGGGTACCACAGTCGGTTTTTTATCATGCGCGTGCAAAACACATTGCACCCGCGCGATAAAAACTAAACTTCGGAACGCAATTGCAGTCAAAACTGACTGCAATTGCGTTCCTACTCGCGCGGGTTTTCCGCGATGCACCGGGACGCAACCGGACCTAATCCGGACACGCCCATGTGAAAGAGGCCTAAAGGCTCATGCAAATGACACAGGCTGGTTCAGACCTAGCAGAGGCCAGGGGAACTCTGTTGATGTCAGTGTCTTGGAGCAGGAGATGCGATGCCAGTGTTTTGACTGTGTTGAGACACTGACGGACGGAAGGCAGCAAGAAGAAGATCAGATTGCTCATTGTGGGGAAAGGTGAAACTGCTTTCATTGGCACAAATGGGGACACTATATCAAATGGGGGGGTGAGGATCACAAAAGTTGGACATTTTAGCCATATTGTTGGGTACAAATGAGTGACATTTGTGGGTACAAAAGGGAGCAATTATTACAATTTGAGAGAACAAATGGGAACATTGTTATATGGAGTGGGGACAGAGTGGGCACTGTGTCTACGGGGAGTCGGGGTCCAAACAGGACTCTAGTTAGGCCACTGTCCAGCTGTACATGTCTATCATATGCTATTGCACATTATTGTAAACTCACTTTGTGAGCTCTTAAAATGGTTATAACATAAACCTGACCCCATCACAGCATCTCTAAAAATGAATTTCCAATAATTCTGTTTGGGTGGCCCTAATCACCTTCCTTGAACACATTTTCTAGTGTAACATAAAATCGTAGAGAGTCATGTTCGCTATGTAGCAAATTTTCTGATTGTTTAATGGCTAGATGGGATCACTCATAAAATAATGTGTAGAAATTGGACATTACCCTTCTGGGTATAATTTTATTGTCAGGAAGAAGAAAAAATGACAAGTATAAGGTCACATAAGAGCAAGGGCTGGAAACATGTCCATTCACTACATTGCTGGTTTGATGGCTGGAAAATAACAGGAAAATGTAATCTGTGCACCATTACCCATCGACTAACCTTTTGCTTTGTCTACACAGTGTTTTCTCTTATTAACTATGCTGTAGATCAGACCCATCAAACCTGACTGGAGAATTTACAACCATGTAGGCCGGTATTTGTTCTTGCGTTAGTTTCAATGGAAGACACAACTCTTATTTATCTGGACATGTGTCTATTGTGATATATTTGTTGCTATGCGTAAATTACATTTTCAATCTGCACCTTGGATTCTCTCTGATCTGTGAATCCAAGGTCTGGGCCTCACACTATACTAAGACACACAGTGGGTGGGTGAGCGTAGAATATTGCTGCCCAAACGTGAAATGGTGCTTTTCTATTGATTTTCTACTGAAATGCTTTCTTTTTCCATTTAGAAACCCGAGCTCTGCTTTTGATGCCTGTGGATAGCTTACGCAAATTAGTGATTATTGATATTTTTTGTACTCAGGAAAAACAAGGAGTTATTTTAAAAGCATCTGTGTGCGTATATCTTTCGGAGCAATCTGGGACTGATGATGCATGAGCCGCATTTAACAACATACCAGAAAAACAAGTAGGATTTTAAGGAATGGTGATATCTTCTATGCTTTAAAACTTCACAGACAGAAGGCCTGGACCAATAGAGGATGTATGCAAGGAATGTTGTTCTTTGTGTTCAAATACATATGCAGCTGCCATGAAGAAGGATGTGCTATGCATGAGACTATTGAGTTAATATGCTTCCAGCTGCAGCACTAACTATACAAGGGACTCTTATGAAGATTGAATTTTGTCGAGGCATCACCTTTGTAACCTGATCACAAGCTTATCCAAAATAGCGTGACTCTTATGCTGTCAAACATCAAGGTCATGGTAAAGTATAGCGCCTACAGGACTCCAGTTTTTAATAGATGTGGGGCCATTTGCCAAACTTCAAGCGCAGTTGTTACAGTTTACATCTAGTTCAAGAGTGTTAAAGTAAAACTTGGGTTAAAACTGATTTTCCTAAAGTTATTATTTAAAAGAAGTTTCTACCAAAATTGTAGAATCAGTGCACCTCTGATTTTGTAAAACTTCACATTTATAATGGATATGTGTATTACTGCCTGATTCAACGTGAAATGGGTTTTCTAATTTATTGAAACGTTTCTAGCTCAAGGAATTATGATAAAAAAAAAAGAGGCTATACTCACCAGTTTAATCCCCCACCACTTCCAGGGCCACACTGTGCTCTTCTTTATTTACATGTCTGCAGCCAAGATGTGTCCATATACCCTTTGTGACTGCTGCAGCCAATCACTGGCTTCAGCCGTAGAGAGCATGAAACATGCTGAGGTCAGTGATTGGCTGTAGCAGTGGCATAGGGTGTTGTCACTGCTGCAACATTATAAAAAAAGATCAGCGGGAGGACTGGAGAAACCAGTGGGGGAAGAAACTCTAGCAATATAGCATTTTTTGCTATTTGATCTCAGTTCTTTGCATTTGGAAAAATTTTAAGTAACTTGGAAAGCCCCTTTAAACTTAGAGTTGTTTGAAGATGCAGGGGCCCCGGTCCTCCTCTGTATTGGTCATTAACAATTTGAGTTCATATTTTTATATTTGGTAGTACGGGTGTTTTTGGATGCAGTGATGCATATATATTTTTTATTGTTTTTGTTTATTTTTTTTATTTGGGGACAAGAAGGGATATTAGAATTTTTCTATTTTTAATATGTTTAAAAACTTTTTCTTTTTACACTTTTTAAAAGTTTCCCTAAAGAACTTGAACAAGTTATCATCAGATTGCTTCTCTCATGGATTCCAATGCATTAGTTTTGCAATCTATAACTAATTTGCTATGTTCGTATGGAGCTCTGCCACAGCATCAGATCCTTCAGCTATTATAGTTTTGCTCATTAATTCTCAGAGGACTCTGCGATTTTTAATTTTTTAATTTTAATTTTTTAACTCCCCACGTTCCCAGAGTTATAACTTTTTTATTTTTCTGTTCACATGGCCAAATTATGGCTTGTATCCTGCAGGACAAGTTGTACTTTCTATTGACACCATTTAATATTGTATAGGTTGTAGTGGGGAGCACGAAAAAAAATCCAAAGGAGGTGGAATTGGAAAAAAACGCAATTTCACCACGGTTTTATGGGTTTTGTGTGGTATTAAAATGATACCACACTTGTATAGTTTTTCTTGTGCGTTAATACTGAAAATGAAAAACTTTAAAAAAAATATAGTTTTTCTTTTTATTGCCTATAACCCCTCTAATTTTCAGTGATATCATTTTGAAGTGTGTATGACTTTTTGATCACTTTTTTTTCAATTACCCTGGAAAGAGGGTGATAAACCTATATTTATTTATTTTTATTTTAAAAAAACAATAATAAATTAAGGCAGCCTAGGTGACTATAACCAGCAATCATTAGAGTGCCAATTGTATTCTGTGGTGGGAACTTTTCATCACAAAACCCACCATTCATTGTATTCCAAATCAGCGTTGCCACCTGCAGGTCTGTTTTGGTATATACCTATTTGACGCTCCGAGCTATCACCCGACTCCTGGTTCTTCACCGCTCAGAAGCCATAGTCACATATCGACTTTATGGCTGATCGCAGACATTAGCTTCAGCCTTCTGCAGTTTGAAACAGCAGAAACCCAGTAGCTATGGCTCCCGCTGAACTTGTGAGTGGGCGCCATCTTTAAAGTGACAACTTCCCCTGTACATGTACGGTGGAAGAAGTCCAGGGGTTTAATTGTCCACTATGAGCCTGACACATCCTGGACTGGCTTCTGATTTCCTAGGCTGTGGGTGGTCATATGGCCTAATTGTCTGTTACCCGGCTTGCAGGATCCTGTTAGAAAAGGTTAGAGGTCAGTAAATAATTTGCATAGCTCCAGATATGCAAAGTAGCTTGGAAACCCTCTGTCACAGTGGGGAGTGGGGGAAACTCCCCACCGTACAATGAGGTGAGTAAATGGGAATACAACTAGGCCTGGAACCGGAATAAGGGAGCAGATCACCTCTTATAACATCCCTAATCTTCGCCCTAACTCCTCACCGTATGAGCGGACCTGGATGGTAGGACAGAGGACCCTAAGTCACCCTGATAATCCCTCAAATAAAGAAAGGTGCTGAGACAACCTGTTCATCCCAGACACGGATGAACAGGAGTCTCACTAACCTAGCTGCAAGGGAAGTGAAAGACAGTAAGCAGAGGACAAACTCGACAGGTAAGTGTCCTGTGGCAGAATGACAACAGACCACAGGACTACAATGTCACTTACCTGCCCACAACAACTAAAAGTCGTCCGCACCACAACCACTGGATCCTGTGAAAAGCACTGAAGCCCAAACACACAAATCTGGACTCAGTACCAACACCAAACACAGGAGCAGAAGTAACTGTCTGGACCACCATGAGGAAAAATGTATGGCAGACCCAGACAGTGCGGCTTAACTGAGTTGTAGTTCCCCCTCCGGGGAACCCCAGGGACCCCCTCCGGAGGTACAGACAAACAGGGGAAATGTCAAACAACCATGCTGGACTACAAATACCAAATAGACCCGACATGGAACACCAAATGGTATACAACAAACACCCTGTACATCACACACCATACTCAAAACAACAAGTGAGATTACATCGATGTCAAACTAGGATGGCAAGCTCCTTCATACAAAGGCAGACTAAACAATGATCTCGCACTGCAAAAGTGTCACGGCAAACTACTTCCAAGCCGTGACACCCTTCTACTCATCTCTATTGGAAAAGATTTTAATTTTCTGAATAGACAGAAGAGGCATAGCTAAAAGCTATTGATCCTGAGGTGACTATGCTGGGAGCAACTGCACATGTGCAAACTGTGCACGAGAGACCCAGCTAAGAAAATAATGCATGCGAGGAAGAATTTCCTGTGAACAGCTACAACAATGTTATGAGAATGGGGCACTCTTACTCCCTTGGGGGCCCTCTTTGGTTTTGGGAATTTTTCTACCTGATGGTGGTTTAGGGTGCCCTTGTTGGTTTTAGATTTTGAGGTGCAATCTCCATATTCAGTCCCTTTTATTCTGTTCCTAGAATGTTGCCTTTATTTCCTACTGTATATAATCTTACTCTGTATATCATATACTGTACACACCCTCCAGTCCTTCATACATTTCAGGAGTAACATACAACTTTTGCAGATACTTATATATAAAAATACTTTTCTGATAACATAGAGGTGACAAAGCAATAGACATTACATGAAGATACTGTCACGACCGCTAGCCCAGCAGCAGTCGTGTCGCACCAGACGGGGGGGAAGGGGGACCCTTATCTACGGATGGGAAATAGAATGGCCACCCCTGACTAACCCTAAGCTGGCACCTGTCTGTCCTGATACCCTAGACGGGGTGTGAACCCGTGCGGCGAGCAGGATGCCTAAACCCTCAGTCGCCCTAACAAGACTGGACTGGGGAAAGGCCGATGGGAGCGCTAGTCACCATCACTCACGTCTAGGAAAACAACAGGGGAAGACAGCAACAAACAAACAACAGCAGAGATAGACTTATCCAGTCACGAGCAGAGAAGGCGATCCCAAACACGACAGTCCACGCCGGACAAGAGCTCCACAGCAACACCATCAAACGATCTCCTTCCAAGGTCAGAGTAGCACTGGAGGTAAGGACTCACCTGAGAAGGATGCCTACAAACTCCCAGTCAGGACAAAAAGGTTCACAAGGCAAAACCCAGATGACATACCCTGAACCACGGAGCAAACTCACAAGCTATCGCGAGTAGCAAGTCGCTGCGACCTTCTCCTCCCAGACCTGTCTGGATCAGTCACAGTCGTGACAGATACAAATACATTACATGGATGACACCGCCACACACAGCTCCTTTTCTACCCTTCCTGGATACTAAGTAAATGTGGCTAAAAAAGTGTATGTATATACAATATATATATATATATACAGTATGCAGTGGCATACCTCTAATAGAGGCATACAACGCAACTGCTGTGGGGGAAGGGGGCCCGGCTGTGGAGGAAAGGCTCCGCCCCCTTATTACAATTCGCACAACAACTCCGTCCAGAGTCCTTGCCAGGGCCTCTAGCTCAGCCTTTCAGCTCCTCTCACTGTTTCTCCTGTGCACGATGTGCCCCAGATTCCCCCCTCCCCCCCAGCAAGGGCCGGATCCTACCATGAGGAGATGCCTCCAGGCATCAGGCAGCAGCCTGCACATGTCCTCAGGGGCTGCACTGCTGAGGAGAGGTCTGTTTTTCAGAAGCTACATGTCACGGTCATATTGGTGTTTGACCGTGACGCGGTTGCCGTGCAGACTGGTTGCCAGGGGCAACATATAGTTTGTGGTTTGCACATGCACTTCCCCTTTAAGGTGTGCCTCCCTGCTGTTTGGTGAGCAAGGAGTTAATCTTCTAGCTAGTGGGGATTAAGGTGTTTCCTGGGTGAGGCCGCAAGCTTGATGTAAACCTGTGGCTTGCTGGCTGGGTGCAGTTGTACTACAGCCTTGCTTGGTGTTGGAGCTTTACTCCTTGCCTGGGTGTTCCAGCCCAGTCCTTGAGGGTCACCTTATGAAACATAAATTGTCCTCCCTTTTGTACCTTTACCCTCACTTGTTTTATGTGTGGTGTGGGTTTAAGTTCTGGTTGTGTGTAGCGTTTTGTTGGTTGTTACATGTCTGGGCTGTTGTTGGTGTTGGTCCCTGCATGTATGCTATATGTTATCCTGTATGTTTATACCTTCGAAAGGGGGCTGGTTTCCCGGAGGGGTTAACCATATGTCTAGATGCAGTGCTGCCTGGGCCTGCCGTGCACCTTACTGTATGGGGCCCAGGCAGTATCAGGTATGCTGGATTTCTGTGTGTGGTGTTGTTTGTATGGTGTCCTATTTGGTGTGTGGGCACCTGTACTTATGCATGACTTCCAGTCATGGTGGCTGCGGCAGATAAGTGTGCTTCTGGTGTTCTTACCCGCCGATCCAGATGCTGCATATGGTCATTTCCCTTCCACCTGTTACTAGGTAGCTGGAGACTCCGGTTCATCTGAGTCCCTGAGGAACCGGTTGTCTCCTATTCCTGACCCCTATGCCAGGGACCGTCAGGGTCAGCAGGATCCAGGTTCCAGTGCATGAGCCCTCCCACCTTCAGGGTTTGCTCATGCGGTCAGGAGATCAGGGTCAGGATTAGGACGGCTGTAGGTTGTTGCCTGCTCCCTTCATTGTTGTCTGGCCTAGTAACAGTTTCAATTATACGGTGGGGGGTTTCCCCCACTCCCCACTGTGACACTACAGCAGGATGTGCTGCTGCCATCAGAAGCCTCCCCAGTGCTCCCCTCCCCCACTCTGCTCCTCTTCCCTGTCCTGGCACACTGCAGAGTCCTCCTCTGCTGTTATGTAATCCATGTGCAGTAGTCGGGACAGAGGAAGGGGGAAGAGAGCCTACTGCACTGCTTGCGGAGGAGAAGATGTCCTCCCATCAATCCTGACTGTTTACCCTGGTGACCTGCTCAGAAGGTAAGTGTGCGCCAGTGTAATATGTGTGTGCTTACATAACTGTACTTATGTAGTGTACTGTATTATTTACATATGTATGTGTAATTGTCTAATGTACCTGTATATATTTGAATGAGTAAAAGTATATATGTGTGTGTGTACTATATGTACAGTCGTGGCCAAAAGTTTTGAGAATTAGATAAATATTGGAAATTGGAAAAGTTGCTGCTTAAGTTTTTATAATAGCAATTTGCATATACTCCATAATGTTATGAAGAGTGATCAGATGAATTGCATAGTCCTTCTTTGCCATGAAAATTAACTTAATCCCCAAAAAAACTTTCCACTGCATTTCATTGCTGTCATTAAAGGACCTGCTGAGATTATTTCAGTAATCGTCTTGTTAACTTAAGTGAAAATGTTGACGAGCACAAGGCTGAAGATCATTATGTCAGGCTGATTGGGTTTAAATGGCAGACTTGACATGTTAAAAGGAGGGTGATGCTTGAAATCATTGTTCTTCCATTGTTAACCATGGTGACCTGCAAAGAAACGCGTGCAGCCATCATTGCATTGCATAAAAATGGCTTCACAGGCAAGGATATTGTGGCTACTAAGATTGCACCTCAATCAACAATTTAGAGGATCATCAATAACTTCAAGGAAAGAGATTCAATTCTTGTTGAGAAGGCTTCTAGGCATCCAAGAAAGTACAGCAAGCGCCAGGATCGTCTTCTAAAGAGGATTCAGCTGCGGGATTGGAGTGCCACCAGTGCAGAGCTTGCTCAGGAATGGCAGCAGGCAGGTGTGAGCGCATCTGCACGCACATTGAGGCGAAGAATTTTGGAAGATGGCCTGGTGTCAAGAAGGCCAGCAAAGAAGCCACTTCTCTCAAAAAAAAACATCAGGGACAGATTGATCTTCTGCAGAAAGTATGGTGAATGGACTGCTGAGGACTGGGGCAAAGTCATATTCTCCGATCAAGCCTCTTTCCGATTGTTTGGGGCATCTGGAAAAAGGCTTGTCCGGAGAAGAAAAGGTGAGCGCTACCATCAGTCCTGTGTCATGCCAACAGTAAAGCATCCTGAGACCATTCATGTGTTGGGTTGCTTCTCATCCAAGGGAGTGGGCTCACTCACAATTTTGCCCAAAAACACAGCCATGAATAAAGAATGGTACCAAAAAACCCTCCAACAGCAACTTCTTCCAACAATCCAACAACAGGTTGGTGAAGAACAATGCATTTTCCAGCACGATGGAGCACCGTGCCATAAGGCAAAAGTGATAACAAAGTGGCTCGGGGACCAAAACGTTGACATTTTGGGTCCATGGCCTGGAAACTCCCCAGATCTTAATCCCATTGAGAACTTGTGGTCATTCCTCAAGAGGCGGGTGGACAAACAAAAACCCACTAATTCTGACAAACTCCAAGAAGTGATTATGAAAGAATGGGTTGCTATCAGTCAGGAATTGGCCCATAAGTTGATTGAGAGCATGCCCAGTCGAATTGCAGAGGTCCTGAAAAAGAAGGGCCAACACTGCAAATACTGACTCTTTGCATAAATGTCATGTAATTGTCGATAAAAGCCTTTGAAACGTATGAAGTGCATGTAATTATACACTGCTCAAAAAAATAAAAAGGAACACTTAAACAACACAATGTAACTCCAAGTCAATCACACTTCTGTGAAATCAAACTGTCCACTTAGGAAGCAACACTGAGTGACAATCAATTTCACATGCTGTTGTGCAAATGGGATAGACAACAGGTGGAAATTATAGGCAATTAGCAAGACACCCCCAATAAAGGAGTGGTTCTGCAGGTGGTAACCACAGACCACTTCTCAGTTCCTATAATTCCTGGCTGATGTTTTGGTCACTTTTGAATGCTGGCGGTGCTTTCACTCTAGTGGTAGCATGAGACGGAGTCTACAACCCACACAAGTGGCTCAGGTAGTGCAGCTTATCCAGGATGGCACATCAATGCGAGCTGTGGCAAGAAGGTTTGCTGTGTCTGTCAGCGTAGTGTCCAGAGCATGGAGGCGCTACCAGGAGACAGGCCAGTACATCAGGAGACGTGGAGGAGGCCGTAGGAGGGCAACAACCCAGCAGCAGGACCGCTACCTCCGCCTTTGTGCAAGGAGGAACAGGAGGAGCACTGCCAGAGCCCTGAAAAATGACCTCCAGCAGGCCACAAATGTGCATGTGTCTGCTCAAACGATCAGAAACAGACTCCATGAGGGTGATATGAGGGCCCGACGTCCACAGGTGGGGGTTGTGCTTGCAGCCCAACACCGTGCAGGACGTTTGCCATTTGCCAGAAAACACCAAGATTGGTAAATTCGCCACTGGCGCCCTGTGCTCTTCACAGATGAAAGCAGGTTCACACTGAGCACATTTGACAGATGTGACAGAGTCTGGAGACGCCGTGGAGAACGTTCTGCTGCCTGCAACATCCTCCAGCATGACCGGTTTGGCATTGGGTCAGTAATGGTGTGGGGTGGCATTTCTTTGGAGGGCCGCACAGCCCTCCATGTGCTCGCCAGAGGTAGCCTGACTGCCATTAGGTACCGAGATGAGATCCTCAGACCCCTTGTGAGACCATATGCTGGTGCAGTTGGCCCTGGGTTCCTCCTAATGCAAGACAATGCTAGACCTCATGTGGCTGGAGTGTGTCAGCAGTTCCTGCAAGACGTAGGCATTGATGCTATGGACTGGCCCGCCCGTTCCCCAGACCTGAATCCAATTGAGCACATCTGGGACATCATGTCTCGCTCTATCCACCAACGTCACGTTGCACCACAGACTGTCCAGGAGTTGGCAGATGCTTTAGTCCAGGTCTAGGAGGAGATCCCTCAGGAGACCGTCCGCCACCTCATCAGGAGCATGCACAGGCGTTGTAGGGAGGTCCTACAGGCACGTGGAGGCCACACACACTACTGTGCCTCATTTTGACTTGTTTTAAGGACATTACATCAAAGTTGGATCAGCCTGTAGTGTGTTTTTCCACTTTAATTTTGAGTGGGACTCCAAATCCAGACCTCCATGGGTTGAAAAATTTGATTTACATTTTTTAATTTTTGTGTGATTTTGTTGTCAGCACATTCAACTATGTAAAGAACAAAGTATTTCAGAAAAATATTTAATTAATTCAGATCTAGGATGTGTTATTTTTGTGTTCCCTTTATTTTTTTGAGCAGTGTATTTCACTATATTACTGAAACAACTGAAACAAAGATCTAAAAGCAGTTTAGCAGCAAACTTTGTGAAAACTAATATTTGTGTCATTCTCAAAACTTTTGGCCGCAACTGTACAGTGTATATGATGTGTGTGTGTCTGTGTGTATATATATATATATATATATATATATATATACAGTACAGACCAAAAGTTTGGACACACCTTCTCATTCAAAGAGTTTTTTTTATTTTCATGACTATGAAGGCATCAAAACTATGAATTAACACATGTGGAATTATATACATAACAAACAAGTGTGAAACAACTGAAAATATGTTATATTCTAGGTTTTTCAAAGTAGCCACCTTTTGCTTTGATTCTATGCATTTAGGCGTGTGGTCCTGGTCAAGACAATCTCCTGAACTCCAAACTGAATGTCAGAATGGGAAAGAAAGGTGATTTAAGCAATTTTGAGCGTGGCATGGTTGTTGGTGCCAGACGGGCCGCTCTGAGTATTTCACAATCTGCTCAGTTACTGGGATTTTCACGCACAACCATTTCTAGGGTTTACAAAGAATGGTGTGAAAAGGGAAAAACATCCAGTATGCGGCAGTCCTGTGGGCAAAAATGCCTTGTGGATGCTAGAGGTCAGAGGAGAATGGGCCGACTGATTCAAGCTGATAGAAGAGCAACGTTGACTGAAATAACCACTCGTTACAACCGAGGTACGCAGCAAAGCATTTGTGAAGCCACAACACGCACAACCTTGAGGCGGATGGGCTACAACAGCAGAAGACCCAACCGGGTACCACTCATCTCCACTACAAATAGGAAAAAGAGGCTACAATTTGCACGAGCTCACCAAAATTGGAACGTTGAAGACTGGAAAAATGTTGCCTGGTCTGATGAGTCTCGATTTCTGTTGAGACATTCAAATGGTAGAGTCCGAATTTGGAGTAAACAGAATGAGAACATGTATCCATCCTCTGATGGCTACTTCCAGTAGGATAGTGCACCATGTCACAAAGCTCGAATCATTTCAAATTGGTTTCTTGAACATGACAATGAGTTCACTGTACTAAAATGGCCCCCACAGTCACCAGATCTCAACCCAATAGAGCATCTTTGGGATGTGGTGGAACGGTGGAACGGCAGCTTCGTGCCCTGCATGTGCATCCCTCAAATCTCCATCAAAGAATGCAATCAGCACCTTGTTGAATCAATGCCACGTAGAATTAAGGCAGTTCTGAAGGCAAAAGGGGGTCCAACACCGTATTAGTATGGTGTTCCTAATAATTCTTTAGGTGAGTGTATATGTTATAGGCAAATGGCTATTTGCCGCATTTGTGTGAGGGGAGGCTATACTGCTTATAAGCTGCAGCTTCCTCCTCACCTTACCGGCGGCTAGTTTCTGCGTCACTTCCGGGCACCTGTACGCACGTAAGTATACGGTCTCTGCCTCTCATCGGCATCGATGTCTACATCCCAGCGTTCACGTCTTCCAGCGGTAAGATCGAGGCCTTGCTGCTTCATTCCTGGGCAGGGGGGGAGGCATCGGCACCGACACGCCGCACGTTGTTACCTGCACGTCTCGGCGGGCGGCAGAGCCGGCTTCCATGTGTTCAGAGCCGCGCTCTGCTGCCTTATGTTGTCCCAGCATGCCATCTGCTGGTCGGTGGTGTTATTACAGTTTACATTTGCCTGTCATGTCTTGATACATTCTGGTTATGGTCGTGTAGTATTACAGTGGTAAAAAAAAAAAAAGGGGGGAAGGCGTGTTACAGAAAAAAAGAAAATAATAATAAATTAAAGGGGTTAAAAATGATGAGGAGTGTTTTATATGTATATAGAAAAGAGACCCCCCTGCGCTCCTATTGTATAGATGTGTGTAAATCTGCCTGTATAGGGAGATCCTGCTGCTTAATGTCTGAAAAGGAGCTATTGTTCTCCTTGGTTAAGTGTATATAAAATAAATATATCACCCGTAGGGGATATGAGGCATAAGCGCTGGTACACAATCAGAATCAGCTAGTCCTTGAAGTTGGCACTGTCACTAGTGCCAGTCTGAATGACTAGGTGGTTCGCTGCAAGAATAAGTTGTGTCAAAATATGGATAAATATAGGGATCGGAACATATAATCAATTGGTGAGGGTGAGCAGATGAATTATAGTATATAGGTATTGGCACTAGGAATAGAATGAAAAGGTTAATACTGGTATAACCACTACCCTTGGTACCTTGTTTTTTCTCTCCTAAATGTTCCCTTAGTTCAGTGGTCAGCAACCCACGGCTCCGGAGCCGCATGCGGCTCTTTTGAGCCTTTGCCGCGGCTCCGGCATGGGCATGAGCAGTGTGTGTGAGGCATGAGCAGTGTGTGTGCGGCGGCGGCGGGGCAGGCACTGTGCGGCGGCGGCTGGGCAGGCACTGAGATGAGCGCTTCCATTGTGGAAGCGAAGCGCTCATCTCCATAGTGATCTGTTTGCATCGCCGTCCTCAGGACAGCGATACAAACAGAAGGCTGTGCGGATGAGCAGGGCAGGGAGGTGTGTCCCTTTCCTGTTCCTCTGATAGGCTGCCGGCACTACTAGGCCGGCAGCCTATCAGAGGCCGGCGTAGGCGGCGCGATGACTTCATCGCGCCACCTGAGCCGTACAGCGCTGGAGTCGGGACACAGGCCGGAAGAGGCCTGCATCGCATCGCTCCAAAGAGGTAAGTATAAGTGTTAATTATTTTTTTTTTTAACTGGCAGTCTGGCACATAATGGTATTATACTGGCACATGATTGGGGAATTTGGGGGGCCCCTGGAATTACTGGCACATGATTGGGGGGGGGGGGGGTCTGGTATTACTACTGGCACATGATTGGGGGGGTCTGGTATTACTACTGGCACATGATTGGCGGGGTCTGGTATTACTACTGGCACATGATTGGGGGGGTCTGGTATTACTACTGGCACATGATTGGGGAGGTCTGGTATTACTGGCACATGATTGGAGGGGGGTCTGGTATTACTGGCACATGATTGGAGGGGGGTTTGGTATTACTGGCACATGATTGGAGGGGGATCTGGTATTACTGGCACATGATTGGAGGGGGATCTGGTATTACTGGCACATGATTGGAGGGGGGTCTGGTATTACTGGCACATGATTGGAGGGGGGTCTGGTATTACTGGCACATGATTGGGGGGGTCTGGTATTACTGGCACATGATTGGAGGGGGGTCTGGTATTACTGGCACATGATTGGAGGGGGGTCTGGTATTACTGGCACATGATTGGGGGGAGTCTGGTATTACTGGCACATGATTGGAGGGGGGTCTGGTATTACTGGCACATGATTGGAGGGGGGTTTGGTATTACTGGCACATGATTGGAGGGGGATCTGGTATTACTGGCACATGATTGGAGGGGGATCTGGTATTACTGGCACATGATTGGAGGGGGGTCTGGTATTACTGGCACATGATTGGAGGGGGGTCTGGTATTACTGGCACATGATTGGGGGGGTCTGGTATTACTGGCACATGATTGGAGGGGGGTCTGGTATTACTGGCACATGATTGGAGGGGGGTCTGGTATTACTGGCACATGATTGGGGGGTCTGGTATTACTGGCACATGATTGGAGGGGGGGTCTGGTATTACTGGCACATCATTGGGGGTGGTCTGGTAAAGGTAAATTAAATATTTTAATTAGCTATTAATTTGCAAAAATATATTTTACATTGTTAAGTGAAAAAGTCCTTTTTTTCTTCAGATTGACAGCTGACTGCACGATCCTGTATATAGCATTAAGGTAAGAAACAATATATGCAGTGTTATATTTGTTTTAAATGTCGCAATGGTTTTGCGGCTCCCAGTTTTTTTTTTCCTTCGGAAACGGGTCCAAGTGGCTCTTTTTGTCTTAAAGGTTGCAGACCCCTGCCTTAGTTGATGTTCCACTGTGCTGTTTCTTCTTTCTGATTTTCTCTTGTTGTTCTTATGGGGATGCTGGTATCCTTTCAAATCGCGGCGTCCTTCTTGCTCACCTGTCAGCAGCAGCGCGGCCCCGGCCGGAAGCACGCGCGGCGCGAGGGAGCTTGGTCTGTTACCCGGGAAACCGTTTGCGGTGACGTCACCGATACAAGTACAGGGGCCTCCGTAGGACAAAAGACTGTAACCTACGCGTTTCAGAGCCTAACGGGCTCCTTCGTCAGGGTTAGTCTACTAGTTGTACATTGGAGGTTTAAATAGCTCATCTGGTTTCCTATGGCAACGGACAAACACTGCTCTTGGAATGAAAGAGGTGCCGGTATATCGATCTATATAGGACGCTAGGTGAGCAAGAAGGACGCTGCGATTTGAAAGGATACCAGCATCCCCATAAGAACAACAAGAGAAACTCAGAAAGAAGAAACAGCACAGTGGAACATCAACTAAAGGAACATTTTGGAGAGAAAAAACAAGGTACCAAGGGTAGTGGTTATACCAGTATTAACCTTTTCATTCTATTCCTAGTGCCAATACCTATATACTATAATTCATCTGCTCACCCTCACCAGTTGATTATATGTTCCGATCCCTATATTTATCCATATTTTGACACAACTTATTCTTGCAGCGAACCACCTAGTCATTCAGACTGGCACTAGTGACAGTGCCAACTTCAAGGACTAGCTGATTCTGATTGTGTACCAGCGCTTATGCCTCATATCCCCTACGGGTGATATATTTATTTTGTTTTATATGTATATCCGGTATTGTTACATCATAGAACGGAGCAGTACATAGGCTATATTCAGTACCATCAGGCTTATGTCTGGCTGCACAGGGACCTTGGTTGCATTGCTTTTCCTGATTCATGAATGTAAGTGACTTACTGCGGTCTTTCGTCCTCTCAGTCTGGCCGGCGGTGTGTCGGCTCTTTTAGGTAAGGGAGCACCACCGCATCGGAATTTTTCTGCCTGGCAGCATCGGCTCCCCAGGCGGCAGTCTCTCAGGTTGCAGGAGTCAGCGCGACTCCTCTCTCGACACATTGTAATGTATTGCACGGGCCGCCGTGCTCGTAGTGAGACAGTGGTGCATGCAAGGCTGTTTTGCTTCTGGTAGGCTCTTGATTCATCTTGTCTGCTGGAGCCTCCAGGCAGCAGGTGATAGTGGTTCATAGGAAAAAAATTAAAAATAAAGTTGGGTGTGGGTTGAGAAAAAAAATAAAAGTGTCAGTTTAATAAAAAAAAATAATAATAATAAAAATAGGCTCCCTACGTCAGCGCGACTCCTCTCTCGACACATTGTAATGTATTGCACGGGCCGCCGTGCTCGTAGTGAGGCAGGGATGCATGCAAGGCTGTTTTGCTTCTGGTAGGCTCTTGATTCATCTGGTCTGCTGCAGCCTCCAGGCAGTAGATTATAGTGGTTAAAAAAAAAAAAAGTAGGAGTTTGGGTTGAAAAAAAAAAAAAAAGTGGGAGTTTGGGTCATGAAAAAAAAAGGAGGCAGTTTGAAGAAAAAAAAAAAAATCAAATACAAGGGGACTCTAAGGTTCCACAGCGTGTCGCAAGTTGATTGCCCATCACTACTGCTTAGCATAGTAGGTAGGTAGGTAGGCGTACTTATCTTGAGCAGACCCGAATACAAGTTATAGATAAATGGCTATTTGCTGCATTTGTGTGAGGGGAGGCGGGGCTATACTTCTTATAAGCCGCAGCCTCCTCCTCACCTTACCGGCGGCTCGTTTCTGCCCCACCCTCCCAAGTCCCCTTTTATTCTAACTACTCAATGGGGTGGGCCCCTTTAGCCTACTCTCTGTACAGCAGTCTTGGCATACCCCTACTGCTTAGCATAGTAGGTAGGTAGGTAGGTAGGCGTACTTATCTTGAGCCGACCCGAATACAAATATATAGATATATATATACACATGCACACAGATGTAGCAGAGTTAACACAGACTTGATGAGTTTTCACATTTAGTTAATGCGTTATGAGTAGTGTTGAGCGAACTTGTGTTTCAAGTTCAGCATATAAGAGTTGGGTTTTCTAAGAATCCCATTATGGATTCCGGTACAACGGATCACAACTAGGGTTGAGCGAACCCGAACTGTAAATTTCGGGTTCGTACCGAACTTTAGGATTTTTGGACCCCAGACCCGAACCCGAACATTTCCGTAAAATTTCGGGTTCGTTGTTCGGCGGTTTCTTGGCGCTTTTTGAAAGGCTGCACAGAAGCCAATCAACAAGCGTCATACTACTTGCCCCAAGAGGTCATCACAGCCATGCCTACTAATGGCATGGCTGTGATTGGCCAGGGCAGCATGTGACCCAGGCTCTATATAAGCTTGAGTCACATAGCGCTGCACGTCACTCTGCTGTTACAAGTGTAGGGAGAGGATGCTGCTGGACTTGTGATTTCAGAGAATAGGAGAAAATCTAACTCAGCGATCTACAGACAAATAGTTGTGTGGGTGCAGGGCACTATCGTTTTACCCTGCCCTGAGCTCATCGACCAAAAAATACAAACTTTTAGAATTCTGTTAGTTAGGTGGGTGGCGGCGGCCATTTTATGCATGCTCAGTGCACCAGCACTGCATCTGAGCTTTTGGGACATTGCAAATCACAATTTTTTTTGGGAAAACTACAACATCTGGATTAGTCAGTGTGCAATTTAAGGTAGAAATACACCCATCATTTTGTGGGGTTTTAATAACACATTATTTTTTTCAAAAAACAGTATTTTCCAGATCTGCAAGTGTTAAATTCAAGTTCAATATATACAGTTTTCATATACTGTTAGCAAAAAAAGACTTTTTTGGCAATCTACAACATCTGTATTAGTCAGTGTGCAATTTAAGCTAGAAATACACCCATCATTTTCTGGGTTTTAAAAACACACTTTTTTTTTTCCAAAAACAGTATTTTCCAGATCTGAAAGTGTTAAATTCAAGTTTCATATATACAGCTTTCATATTCTGTTAGCAAAAAAAACTTTTTGGGCAATCTACAACATCTGTATTAGTCAGTGTGCAATTTAAGGTACAAATACACCCATCATTTTCTGGGGTTTGAAAAACACACTATTTTCAGGCCTTGCAGCATCAGCACGTGTGAAATTACAGACTTACAGTCATGTGAAAAAATTAGGACACCCTTTGAAAGCATGTGGTTTTTTGTAACATTTTTAATAAATGGTTATTTCATCTCCGTTTCAACAATACAGAGAGATTAAAGTAATCCAACTAAACAAAGAAAACTGAAGAAAAGTCTTTTCAAGATCTTCTGTAAATGTCATTCTACAAAAATGCCTATTCTAACTGAGGAAAAAGATAGGACACCCTCACATGTATTCCCTCTTAAATTGGCTCAGATCTCACACAGGTATATCACACCAGGTGCACATAATTAGTAGATCGTTACTCTGCATGTTGAATGAGGCTTGCCCTATTTAAACCTCAGACATTTAGTTTGGTGTGCTCCTGACTGTTGAAGTGAGAGTGAGCACCATGGTGAGAGCAAAAGAGCTGTCAGAGGACTTCAGAAAAAAGATTGTAGCAGCCTATGAGTCTGGGAAGGGATTTAAAAAGATCTCAAAAGATTTTGAAATCAGCCATTCCACTGTCCGGAAGATAGTCTACAAGTGGAGGGCTTTCAAAACAACTGCCAACATGCCCAGGACTGGTCGCCCCAGCAAGTTCACCCCAAGAGCAGACCGCAAGATGCTAAAAGAGGTATCCAAAAACCCTAAAGTGTCATCTCGAGAACTACAGCAGGCTCTGGCTACTGTTGATGTAGAAGTACATGCCTCTACAATCAGAAAGAGACTGTACAAGTTTAACTTGCATGGGAGGTGTGCAAGGAGGAAACCTTTGCTTTCCAAGAGAAACATCGAGGCCAGACTGACATTTGCCAGCGATAAAGTTGACAAAGACCAGGACTTCTGGAATAATGTTCTTTGGACAGATGAGTCCAAAATTGAATTATTTGGACACAACAGCAGAGGACATGTTTGGCGTAAACCAAACACAGCATTCCAAGAAAAGAACCTCATACCAACTGTGAAGCATGGAGGTGGAAGTGTCATGGTTTGGGGCTGCTTTGCTGCAGCAGGACCTGGTCAGCTCACCATCATAGAATCCACGATGAATTCTACTGTGTATCAGAAGGTGCTTGAAGAACATGTGAGACCATCAGTTAGAAAATTAAAGCTGAAGCGGAACTGGACCATGCAACATGACAATGACCCAAAACATACTAGTAAATCAACCAAAGATTGGCTGAAAAAGAAGAAATGGAGAGTCCTGGAATGGCCAAGTCAAAGTCCAGATTTGAATCCCATTGAGATGCTGTGGGGTGACTTGAAAAGGGCTGTACGTGCAAGAAACCCCTCAAACATCTCACAGCTGAAAAAGTTCTGCATTGAGGAGTGGGGTAAAATTTCCTCAGACCGATGTCGAAGACTGGTAGATGGCTACAAGAACCGTCTCACTGCAGTTATTTCAGCCAAAGGAGGTAACACTCGCTATTAGGGGCAAGGGTGTCCTATCTTTTTCCTCAGTTAGAATAGGCATTTTTGTAGAATGACATTTACAGAAGATCTTGAAAAGACTTTTCTTCAGTTTTCTTTGTTTAGTCGGATTACTTTAATCTCTCTGTATTGTTGAAACGGAGATGAAATAACCATTTATTAAAAATGTTACAAAAAACCACATGCTTTCAAAGGGTGTCCTAATTTTTTCACAAGACTGTAACTACTGCTGTCAAATTCTGTTTTTAAACAAACACTCATTTGGGCACAAAAAATTTAGTTGGCAGCCTTTGATGCAGATGTCATTGTGAGATACACCCTTAATACATTTGGGTTACATTCAGAGATTTCAAATACCGCCATTTGGTGCACCAATATTGAATTCAGGCCTACACTGATTCAGGGCGTGTGTGATCCCCCCTCTACATACAGGGGTTTGAATTAGCATTTGAAATACAGCCATTTGAAATTCAGCTTTTTTGTGCAAAGATATATTTACTGCAGGCCTACAGAGGTTTAGGCCCTCTGAGATACTACCTCTACATACAGGGGTTTGAATTAGGCATTTGAAATACAGCCATTTGAAATACAGCCTTTTTGGACAAAGATATATTTACTGCAGGCCTACAGAGGTTCAGGCACTCTGAGATACTACCTCTACATACAGGGGTTTGAATTAGGCATTTGATATACAGCCATTTGAAATACAGCCTTTTTGTGCAAAGATATATTTACTTCAGGCCTACAAAGGTTCAGGCCCTGTGAGATACTACCTCTACATACAGGGGTTTGAATTAGGCATTTGAAATACAGCCATTTGAAATACAGCCTTTTTGTGCAAAGATATATTTACTTCAGGGCTACAGAGGTTCAGGCCATGTGATATACCACCTCTACATACAGGGGTTTGAATTAGGCATTTGAAATACAGCCATTTTGTGCAAATAAATATTTACTGAAGGCCTACAGAGGTTCAGGCCCTCTGAGATACTACCTCTACATACAGGGGTTTGAATTAGGCATTTGAAATACAGCCATTTGAAATACAGCCTTTTTGTGCAAAGATATATTTACTTCAGACCTACAGAGGTTCAGGCCCTCTGAAATACTTCCTCTACATACAGGGGTTTGAAAAGGGCATTTCAAATACAGCCATTTGAAATACAGCCTTTTTGTGCAAAGATATATTTACTTCAGGCCTACAGAGGTTCAGGCCCTTTAAGATACCACCTCTACATACAGGGGTTTGATTTAGGCATTTGAAATACAGCCATTTGAAATACAGCCATTTTGTGCAAAGATATATTTACTGCAGACCTACAGAGGTTCAGGCCCTCTGAAATACTACCTCTACATACAGGGGTTTGAATTAGGCATTTGAAAGACAGCCATTTGAAATATAGCCTTTTTGTGCAAAGATATATTCACTTCAGGCCTACAGAGGTTCAGGCCCTGTGAGATACCACCTCTACATACAGGGGTTTGAATTAGGCATTTGAAATACAGCCATTTGAAATACAGCCTTTTTGTGCAAAGATATATTTACTTCAGGGCTACAGAGGTTCAGGCCATGTGAGATACCACCTCTACATACAGGGGTTTGAATTAGGCATTTGAAATACAGCCATTTGAAATACAGCCTTTTTGTGCAAAGATATATTTACTTCAGGTCTATAGAGGTTCAGGCCCTCCGAGATACTACCTCTACATACTGGGGTTAGAATTAGGCATTTGATATACAGCCATTTGAAATACAGCCTTTTTGTGCAAAGATATATACTTCTCAAAAAAATAAAGGGAACACTTAAACAACACAATGTAACTCCAAGTCAATCACACTTCTGTGAAATCAAACTGTCCACTTAGGAAGCAACACTGAGTGACAATCAATTTCACATGCTGTTGTGCAAATGGGATAGACAACAGGTGGAAATTATAGGCAATTAGCAAGACACCCCCAATAAAAGAGTGGTTCTGCAGGTGGTGACCACAGACCACTTCTCAGTTCCTATGCTTCCTAGCTGATGTTTTGGTCACTTTTGAATGCTGGCGGTGCTTTCACTCTAGTGGTAGCATGAGACGGAGTCTACAACCCACACAAGTGACTCAGGTAGTGCAGCTTATCCAGGATGGCACATCAATGCGAGCTGTGGCAAGAAGGTTTGCTGTGTCTGTCAGCGTAGTGTCCAGAGCATGGAGGCGCTACCAGGAGACAGGCCAGTACATCAGGAGACGTGGAGGAGGCCGTAGGAGGGCAACAAATCAGCCAAGCAGTCTGAGACCCAAGTCATGCAGCAGTCTCTTCTTCTTTTTGATTACTCTGTTAGCAGGGTTTCCCAGGGCCATCCACCTAGCCCTGCCCCAGAAGTGGAAGAGATTGAGTGTACCGATGCCCAACCACTTATTTTTCAAGATGAGTACATGGGAGGACCATCGCAGCACGTCTCGGGCGATGGCGAAACACAGGTGCCAACTGCTGGGGCTTCGAAAGTGTGCAGACCGACAAGGAAGTCAGGGGTCAAGACTGGGTGGAAGATGATGTGGAGGATAATGAGGTCCTCGACCCCACATGGAATCAAGGTCATGCGAGTGACCGATGTAGTTCGGAGGAAGAGGCAGTGGTCGCACAGAGCCACCAGCACAGCAGAAGAGGGAGCAGGGTGCAAAAGCGGAGCGGCCGTCCTCTAGACAGTACACCTCCTACTGCCCACTGCAGCAAGGGACCGAGCACACCAAAGCCAGCTCCAAGGAGTTCCCTGGCGTGGCAGTTCTTCAGACAATGTGCTGACGACAAGACACGAGTGGTTTGCACGCTGTGCAATCAGAGCCTGAAGCGAGGCATAAATATTCTCAACCTGTGCACAACCTGCATGACCAGGCATTTAAGTGCAAAGCACAAGCTGCAGTGGAGTAAACACCTCAAAAACCAAGAAAGGTCTCTGGCTTATCCTGCTTCCTCTTCTGCTGTAATCGCGGCCTCTTCATCCACCTCTGGAGTGACAGTGCCACCCGGCACCCCACAAACAGAGGATCTGCCAGCAACACCAACACCTGGGTCACCAAGCATTTCCACAATGTCCCACGGAAGCGTTCAGCTCTCCATATCCCAAACGCTGGAGAGGAAGAGGAAGTACCCCACTACCCACCCGCGATCCCTAGCCCTGAATGCCAGCATTTCTAAATTACTTGCCTTTGAAATGCTGTCATTCCGTCTGGTGGAGACGGATAGTTTTAAAGGCCTTATGGCGGTAGCTGTCCCAAAGTATGTCGTGTCCAGCCGCCACTACTTTTCAAGGCGAGCCATCCCTTCCCATCACCACGAAGTAGGGGACAAAATCAGGTGTGCACTGCGCAACGCCATCTGTGGCAAGGTGCACCTGACTACGGATACGTGGACCAGTAAGCACGGTCAGGGACGTTGTATCTCCATAAATGCAGTGGCGGGTGGGCCTGATGCGGATAGCAGTTTGGCGCATGTCCTTCCACCACCGAGGATTGCAGGGCGCTTCAGTTTGCCTACTGTTGCTTCCTCCTCCTACTCTGCTTCCTCATCCTCTACCAGCTCCTCATCCGGTCAGCGTAACACCTTCACCACCAACTTCAGCACAGCCAGGGGTAAACGACAGCAGGCAGTTTTAAAATTTATCTGTTTGGGGGACAAACCCCACACCGCGCAGGAGCCTTGAACAACAGACCGATGAGTGGTTTGTGCCAGTCGGCCTCAAGCCTGGCCTGGTGGTGTGCGATAATGGGCGAAATCTCGTAGCAGCTCTGGAACTAGCCGGTTTGACGCACATCCCTTGCCTGGCGCATGTGCTGAATTTGGTGGTGGAGAGATTCCTTAAAAATTACCCCGACATGTCAGAGCTGCTGCATAAAGTGCGGGCCGTCTGTGCGCGCTTTCGGCGTTCTCACCCTGCTGCTGCTCGCCTGTCAGCGCTGCACTGTAACTTCGGCCTTCGCGCTCACCGCCTCATATGCGACGTGCCCACAAGGTGGAACTCCACCTTGCACATGCTGGCCAGACTGTGCGAGCAGCAGCAGGCGATAGTGGAGTTTCAGCTGCAGCACGCACGAGTGAGCCGAACAGCACCACATCACCACCAATGACTGGGCCTCCATGCGAGACCTGTGTTCCTTGTTGCGCTGTTTCGAGTACTCCACCAAAATGGCCAGTGCCGATAACGCCGTTCTCAGAGTTACTATCCCACTTCTATGCCTCCTTGAAAAAACGCTCCTGGCGATGATGGAAGAGGATGTGGCACAGGAGGGGGAAGGGGGATCATTTTGTAGGGTTTCCGGCCAGTCATTCCCAAGTGGCTCCGAGGGTGGGTTCCTGCACCCACAAACCCAAGGTACACAATTGTCCAGCCAGGGCACAGTTCTGGAGGATGACGAGGTGGAGAGGAGATGCAGGAAGAGGAACCATGTTCACAGCAGGGTGGCACCCAGACCAGCTCATGGCCATCACTGGTGCGTGGATAGGGGGATACAGAGGACACAGACGATACACCTCCCACAGAGGACATCTTTTCGTTGCCTCTGGGCAGCCTGACACACATGAGCGATTACATGCTGCAGTGTCTCCGCAACGACCGCCGAGTTGCCCACATTATAACTGGGTGGCCACGCTGCTGGATCCCCGTTACAAGGACAACGTATCATCCTTAATTCCATCACTGGAGCATGATCGTAAGATGCGCGAGTACAAGCGCACGCTGGTAGATGCGCTGCTAATGGCATTCCCACCTGACAGCGGGGGCACAGTGGAAGCACAAGGTGAAGGCAGAGGAAGAGGTCGCCAACGCAGCTGGGGCACCGCCAGCCCCTCAGAAGGCAGGGTTAGCATGGCCGAAATGTGGAAAAGCTTTGTCAGTACGCCACAACAACCAGCACCACCAGCTGATATGGAACGTCTTAGCAGGATTCAGCATTTCACCAACATGGTGGAGCAGTATGTGTGCACACACCTATACGTACTGAATGACGGGTCTGCCCCCTTTAACTGCTGGGTCTCCAAATTGGGCACATGGCCTGAGCTTGCCCTTTATGCCTTGAAGGTGCTGGCCTGCCCTGCAGCCAGTGTATTGTCTGAACGTGTATTTAGCACGGCAGGGGGCGTCATTACAGGCAAACACAGCCGCCTGTCCACAGCCAACGTGGACAAGCTCACATTCATTAAAATAAACCAGGCTTGGATTCCACAAGACTTGTCTGTACCTTGTGCAGAATAGACATTTATACCACCATCAAACATACATTCTTGTACTCAAGTCAAGTGCAATGATTCTTTGTGTTATTTTATTTTTATTTGTCCCAATATTTTGGGGGCTACCTACCCCAATAAAAAATAAATAAAAAAACACTGGTGAATACTCAGACACTGTGTTTCAAGAGGTAAGGAATTTGCTAAACACAGTATCTCTATTGTCTGATTGCAAATGAGCATAGGCAAGTAAGGTGTTAATTTGCTGTTGGGGGAGGAGCCTTTGTGGGAGTGTGTGTATATATATCCACACAGTATTAGCTTGCTAATCATAGCTTGCTGCTTTTCCAAGGCTGCTAGTTCAAGTGCTGCTGTATAAGTGCATTGGAGATATTCAGGAAACTAACAGTCTTAGGGTCTATTCACACGTCCGTTTTTTCTTTCCTGATCTGTTCCGTTTTTTCAGGAACAGATCTGGACCAGATCTGGACCCATTCATTTTCAATGGGTCCTGGAAAAAAACGGACAGCTCAATGTCTGATTTTTTCCAGGACCCATTGAAAATGAATGGGTCCAGATCTGGTCCAGATCTGTTCCTGAAAAAACGGAACAGATCAGGAAAGAAAAAACGGACGTGTGAATGGACCCTAACTCAGAGTTTTTCCACTGTAGCAGATCTTCAGTGGTGTTTCTGGTGAATACTCAGACACTGTGTTTCAAGAGGTAAGGAATTTGCTAGACACAGTATCTCTATTGTCTGATTGCAAATGAGCATAGGCAAGTAAGGTGTTAATTTGCTGTTGGGGGAGGAGCCTTTGTGGGAGTGTGTGTATATATATCCACACAGTATTAGCTTGCTAATCATAGCTTGCTTCTTTTCCAAGGCTGCTAGTTCAAGTGCTGCTGTATAAGTGCATTGGAGTAATTCAGGAGATAGGGATGAGCGAACCCGAACTGTATAGTTCGGGTTCGTACCGAATTTTGGGGTGTCCGTGACACAGACCCGGACCCGAACATTTTCGTAAAAGTCCGGGTTCGGGTTCGGTGTTCGGCGCTTTCTTGGCGCTTTTTGAAAGGCTGCAAAGCAGCCAATCAACAAGCGTCATACTACTTGCCCCAAGAGGCCATCACAGTCTTACCTACTATTGGCATGGCTGTGATTGGCCAGTGCAGCATGTGACCCAGCCTCTATATAAGCTTGGGTCACATAGCGCTGCACGTCACTCTGCTGATACAAGCATAGGGAGAGGTTGCAGCTGCGACGTTAGGGCGAGATTAGGCAGATTAACTCCTCCAAAAGACTTCATTCAGTGATCGATCTCCAGCTGTGGATCATTGAAGTGCTAATATCGCTCACTTTTTTTAGGCTGTCCAGAGCGTTTTTATATCACTTTTTTCTGGGGTGATCGGTGGCCATTTTGTGGCTTGTGGTGCGCCAGCACAAGCTACCACCAAGTGCATTTAACCATCAATAGTGTGGTTATTTTTTGCTATATCCTACATCAGGGTCAAGCTTTCATCAAGTGCATTTAACCATCAATAGTGTGGTTATTTTTTGCTATATCCTACATCAGCTGCAGGCTGAGCCTGTGTCACCCAAGTGCATTTAACCATCAACAGTGTGGTTATTTTTTGCTGTATCCTACATCAGGGTCAAGCTTTCATCAAGTGCATTTAACCATCAATAGTGTGGTTATTTTTTGGCCATACACTACATCAGGTGCAGGCTGAGCCTGTGTCACACAAGTGCATTTAACCATCAATAGTGTGGTTATGTTTTGGCCATATACTACATCAGGGGCAAGTTGAGCCTGTCACCCAGCACCTAAAAAATAGGCCTGACATTTATATTCCTCCAAATCAGTACTGTTTTAGCTGGTCAAGTTATTTTTAGTGACCGTAAAAGCACAGTTTTTGTTCTGGGTTGAAAAACAATTCCCAAATTTGCCATTCTCAAAATTAGTAGTTTCTGCTATATCAGGCCTACTTTAAGTCTATCCCTAAAAGGGTATATTAGATTCAAGGTGCTGATAGGGTCATTCTGAAAAACTTAACACACACGCTACAGTGCAGATACAAGTCTAATTCTGTGATTAAAAGTATACCTGTCACACAGCGCCTAAAAAATAGGCCTGACATTTATATTCCTCCAAATCAGTACTGTTTTAGCTGGTCAAGTTATTTTTAGTGACCGTAAAAGCACAGTTTTTGTTCTGGGTTGAAAAACAATTCCCAAATTTGCCATTCTCAAAATATTGTAGTTTCTGCTATATCAGGCCTACTTTAAGTCTATCCCTAAAAGGGTATATTAGATTCAAGGTGCTGATAGGGTCATTCTGAAAAACTTAACACACACGCTACAGTGCAGATACAAGTCTAATTCTGTGATTAAACGTATACCTGTCACACAGCGCCCTGAAAATAGGCCTCACATTTATATTCAGCTAAATCTGTCATTACTGGTGTGCCTGTATTAGTGTAATACGGTACCTAAATAGATAGCCAGACAGTGTTAGGTGTCTGTAAAAAAAGGCCTAATTTTTAATTCAATACATTGACCCGAATAATATTTTTCTTATTGTGGTGAACGGTAACAATGAGGAAAACATCTACAGGAAGTGCAGAATTATTAGGCAAGTTGTATTTTTGAGGATTAATTTTATTATTGAACAACAACAATGTTCTCAATGAACCCAAAAAACTCATTAATATCAAAGCTGAATATTTTTGGAAGTAGTTTTTAGTTTGTTTTTAGTTTTAGCTATTTTAGGGGGATATCTGTGTGTGCAGGTGACTATTACTGTGCATAATTATTAGGCAACTTAACAAAAAACAAATATATACCCATTTCAATTATTTATTTTTACCAGTGAAACCAATATAACATCTCAACATTCACAAATATACATTTCTGACATTCAAAAACAAAACAAAAACAAATCAGTGACCAATATAGCCACCTTTCTTTGCAAGGACACTCAAAAGCCTGCCATCCATGGATTCTGTCAGTGTTTTGATCTGTTCACCATCAACATTGCGTGCAGCAGCAACCACAGCCTCCCAGACACTGTTCAGAGAGGTGTACTGTTTTCCCTCCTTGTAAATCTCACATTTGATGATGGACCACAGGTTCTCAATGGGGTTCAGATCAGGTGAACAAGGAGGCCATGTCATTAGATTTTCTTCTTTTATACCCTTTCTTGCCAGCCACGCTGTGGAGTACTTGGACGCGTGTGATGGAGCATTCTCCTGCATGAAAATCATGTTTTTCTTGAAGGATGCAGACTTCTTCCTGTACCACAGCTTGAAGAAGGTGTCTTCCAGAAACTGGCAGAAGGACTCGGAGTTGAGCTTGACTCCGGTCCTCAACCCGAAAAGGCCCCACAAGCTCATCTTTGATGATACCAGCCCAAACCAGTACTCCACCTCCACCTTGCTGGCGTCTGAGTCAGACTGGAGCTCTCTGCCCTTTACCAATCCAGCCACGGGCCCATCCATCTGGCCCATCAAGACTCACTCTCATTTCATCAGTCCATAAAACCTTAGAAAAATCAGTCTTGAGATATTTCTTGGCCCAGTCTTGACGTTTCAGCTTGTGTGTCTTGTTCAGTGGTGGTCGTCTTTCAGCCTTTCTTACCTTGGCCATGTCACTGAGTATTGCACACCTTGTGCTTTTGGGCACTCCAGTGATGTTGCAGCTCTGAAATATGGCCAAACTGGTGGCAAGGGGCATCTTGGCAGCTGCACGCTTGACTTTTCTCAGTTCATGGGGAGTTATTTTGCGCCTTGGTTTTTCCACACGCTTCTTGCGACCCTGTTGACTATTTTGAATGAAACGCTTGATTGTTCGATGATCACGCTTCAGAAGCTTTGCAATTTTAAGAGTGCTGCATCCCTCTGCAAGATATCTCACTATTTTTGACTTTTCTGAGCCTGTCAAGTCCTTCTTTTGACCCATTTTGCCAAAGGAAAGGAAGTTGCCTAATAATTATGCACACCTAATATAGGGTGTTGATGTCATTAGACCACACCCCTTCTCATTACAGAGATGCACATCACCTAATATGCTTAATTGGTAGTAGGCTTTCGAGCCTATACAGCTTGGAGTAAGACAACATGCATAAAGAGGATGATGTGGTCAAAATACTCATTTGCCTAATAATTCTGCACGCAGTGTAGTAAGGGACGCGGACGCGGACGTGGACATGGTCGTGGTGGTGTTAGTGGACCCTCTGGTGCTGGGAGAGGACGTGGCCGTTCTGCCACAGCCACACGTCCTAGTGTACCAACTACCTCAGGTCCCAGTAGCCGCCAGAATTTACAGGGATATTTGGTGGGGCCCAATGCCGTTCTAAGGATGGTAAGGCCTGAGCAGGTACAGGCATTAGTCAATTGGGTGGCCGACAGTGCATCCAGCACGTTCACATTATCTCCCACCCAGTCTTCTGCAGAAAGCGCACAGATGGCGCATGAAAACCAAGCCCATCAGTCTGTCACATCACCCCCATGCATATCAGGGAAACTGTCTGAGCCTCAAGTTATGCAGCAGTCTCTTATGCTGTTTGAAGACTCTGCTGCCAGGGTTTCCCAAGGGCATCCACCTAGCCCTTCCCCAGGGGTGGAAGAGATAGAATGCACTAACGCACAACCACTTATGTTTCCTGATGATGAGGACATGGGAATACCACCTCAGCACGTCTCTGATGATGACGAAACACAGGTGCCAACTGCTGCGTCTTTCTGCAGTGTGCAGACTGAACAGGAGGTCAGGGATCAAGACTGGGTGGAAGACGATGCAGGGGACGATGAGGTCCTAGACCCCACATGGAATGAAGGTCGTGCCACTGACTTTCACAGTTCGGAGGAAGAGGCAGTGGTGAGACCGAGCCAACAGCGTAGCAAAAGACAAAGAGGGAGCAGTGGGCAAAATCAGAACACCCGCCGCCAAGAGACTCCGCCTGCTACTGACCGCCGCCATCTGGGACCGAGCACCCCAAAGGCAGCTTCAAGGAGTTCCCTGGCATGGCACTTCTTCAAACAATGTGCTGCCGACAAGACCCGAGTGGTTTGCACGCTGTGCCATCAGAGCCTGAAGTGAGGCATTAACGTTCTGAACCTTAGCACAACCTGCATGACCAGGCACCTGCATGCAAAGCATGAACTGCAGTGGAGTAAACACCTTAAAAACAAGGAAGTCACTCAGGCTCCCCCTGCTACCTCTTCTGCTGCTGCCGCCTCGGCCTCTTCTGCTGCTAGCGCCGCCTCGGCCTCTTCCTCCGCCTCTGGAGGGACCTTGGCACTTGCCGCCCAGAGAACATGGGATGTACCACCAACACCACCACCTGCGTCACCAAGTATCTCAACCATGTCACACGGCAGCGTTCAGCTCTCCATCTCACAAACATTTGAGAGAAAGCGTAAATTCCCACCTAGCCACCCTCGATCCCTGGCCCTCAATGCCAGCATTTCTAAACTACTGGCCTATGAAATGCTGTCATTTAGGCTGGTGGAGACAGACAGCTTCAAACAGCTCATGTCGCTTGCTGTCCCACAGTATGTTGTTCCCAGCCGGCACTACTTCTCCAAGAGAGCAGTGCCTTCCCTGCACAACCAAGTATCCGATAAAATCAAGTGTGCACTGCGCAACGCCATCTGTGGCAAGGTCCACCTAACCACAGATACGTGGACCAGTAAGCATGGCCAGGGACGCTATATCTCCCTAACTGCACACTGGGTAAATGTAGTGGCGGCTGGGCCCCAGGCGGAAAGCTGTTTGGCGCACGTCCTTCCGCCGCCAAGGATCGCAGGGCAACATTCTTTGCCTCCTGTCTCCTCCTCCTCCTACTCAGCTTCCTCCTCCTCTTCTTCCACCTGCTCATCCAGTCAGCCACACACCTTCACCACCAACTTCAGCACAGCCCGGGGTAAACGTCAGCAGGCCGTTCTGAAACTCATATGTTTGGGGGACAGGCCCCACACCGCACAGGAGTTGTGGCGGGGTATATAACAACAGACCAACGAGTGGTTGCTGCCGGTGAGCCTCAAGCCCGGCCTGGTGGTGTGCAATAATGGGCGAAATCTCGTTGCAGCTCTGGGACTAGCCGGTTTGACGCACATCCCTTGCCTGGCGCATGTGCTGAATTTGGTGGTGCAGAAGTTCATTCGCAACTACCCGACATGTCAGAGCTGCTGCATAAAGTGCGGGCCGTCTGTTCGCGCTTCCGGCGTTCACACCCTGCCGCTGCTCGCCTGTCTGCGCTACAGCGTAACTTCGGCCTTCCGGCTCACCGCCTCATATGCGACATGCCCACCAGGTGGAACTCCACCTTGCACATGCTGGACAGACTGTGCGAGCAGCAGCAGGCCATAGTGGAGTTTCAGCTGCAGCACGCACGGGTCAGTCGCACTGCGGAACAGCACCACTTCACCACCAATGACTGGGCCTCCATGCGAGACCTGTGTGCCCTGTTGCGCTGTTTCGAGTATTCCACCAACATGGCCAGTGGCGATGACGCCGCTATCAGCGTTACAATACCACTTCTATGTCTCCTTGAGAAAACACTTAGGGCGATGATGGAAGAGGAGGTGGCCCAGGAGGAAGAGGAGGAAGAGGGGTCATTTTTAGCACTTTCAGGCCAGTCTCTTCAAAGTGACTCAGAGGGAGGTTTTTTGCAACAGCAGAGGCCAGGTACAAATGTGGCCAGACAGGGCCCACTACTGGAGGACGAGGAGGATGAGGAGGAGGTGGAGGAGGATGAGGATGAAGCATGTTTACAGTGGGGTGGCACCCAAAGCAGCTCGGGCCCATCACTGGTGCGTGGCTGGGGGGAAACACAGGACGATGACGATACGCCTCCCACAGAGGACAGCTTGTCCTTACCTCTGGGCAGCCTGGCACACATGAGCGACTACATGCTGCAGTGCCTGCGCAACGACAGCAGAGTTGCCCACATTTTAACGTGTGCGGACTACTGGGTTGCCACCCTGCTGTATCCCCCGTACAAAGACAATGTGCCCACCTTACTTCCTACACTGGAGCGTGATAGGAAGATGCGTGAGTACAAGCGCACGTTGGTAGACGCGCTACTGAGAGCATTCCCAAATGTCACAGGGGAACCAGTGGAAGCCCAAGGCGAAGGCAGAGGAGGAGCAAGAGGTCGCCAACGCAGCTGTGTCACGGCCAGCTCCTCTGAGGGCAGGGTTAGCATGGCAGAGATGTGGAAAAGTTTTGTCACCACACCACAGCTAACTGCACTACCACCTGATACGGAACGTGTTAGCAGGAGACAACATTTCAATAACATGGTGGAACAGTACCTGTGCACACTCCTCCACGTACTGACTGATGGTTCGGCCCCATTCAACTTCTGGGTCTCCAATTGTCCACGTGGCCAGAGCTAGCCTTTTATGCCTTGGAGGTGCACGGCGGCCAGCGTTTTGTCTGAACGTGTATTCAGCACGGCAGGGGGCGTCATTGCAGACAAACGCAGCCGCCGGTCTACAGCCAATGTGGACAAGCTGACGTTCATAAAAATGAACCAGGCATGGATCCCAAAGGACCTGTCAATCCCTTGTGCAGATTAGACATTAACTACCTCCCCTTAACAATATATTATTGTACTCCAGGGCACTTCCTCATTCAATCCTATTTTTATTTTCATTTTACCATTATATTGCGGGGCAACCCAAAGTTGAATGAACCTCTCCTCTGTCTGGGTGCCGGGGCCTAAATATGTGACAGTGGCCTGTTCCAGTGGTGGGTGACGTGAAGCCTGATTCTCTGCTATGACATGAAGACTGATTCTGTGCTGACATGAAGCCAGATTCTCTGTTACGGGACCTCTCTCCTCTGTCTGGGTGCCGGGACCTAAATATGTGACAGTGGCCTGTTCCAGTGGTGGGTGACGTGAAGCCTGATTCTCTGCTATGACATGAAGACTGATTCTGTGCTGACATGAAGCCAGATTCTCTGTTACGGGACCTCTCTCCTCTGCCTGGGTGCCGGGGCCTAAATATGTGACAGTGGCCTGTTCCAGTGGTGGGTGACGTGAAGCCTGATTCTCTGCTATGACATGAAGACTGATTCTGTGCTGACATGAAGCCAGATTCTCTGTTACGGGACCTCTCTCCTCTGTCTGGGTGCCGGGGCCTAAATATGTGACAGTGGCCTGTTCCAGTGGTGGGTGACGTGAAGCCTGATTCTCTGCTATGACATGAAGACTGATTCTGTGCTGACATGAAGCCAGATTCTCTGTTACGGGACCTCTCTCCTCTGTCTGGGTGCCGGGGCCTAAATATGTGACAGTGGCCTGTTCCAGTGGTGGGTGACGTGAAGCCTGATTCTCTGCTATGACATGAAGACTGATTCTGTGCTGACATGAAGCCAGATTCTCTGTTACGGGACCTCTCTCCTCTGCCTGGGTGCCGGATCCTAAATATGTGACAGTGGACTGTTCCAGTGGTGGGTGATGTGAAGCCTGATTCTCTGCTATGACATGAAGACTGATTCTCTGCTGACATGAAGCCAGATTCTCTGTTACGGGACCTCTCTCCTCTGTCAGGGTGCCGGGGCCCAAATATGTGACAGTGGCCTGTTCCAGTGGTGGGTGACGTGAAGCCTGATTCTCTGCTATGACATGAAGACTGATTCTGTGCTGACATGAAGCCAGATTCTCTGTTACGGGACCTCTCTCCTCTGTCAGGGTGCCGGGGCCCAAATATGTGACAGTGGCCTATTCCAGTGGTGGGTGACGTGAAGCCTGATTCTCTGCTATGACATGAAGACTGATTCTCTGCTGACATGAAGCCAGATTCTCTGCTATGGCATGAAGAGACTGATTCTCTGCTGACGTGAAGCCAGATTCTCTGCTATGGGACCTCTGTCCAATTGATATTGGTTAATTTTTATTTTTTTTATTTTTATTTTAATTCATTTCCCTATCCACATTTGTTTGCAGGGGATTTACCTACATGTTGCTGCCTTTTGCACCCCTCTAGCTCTTTCCTGGGCTGTTTTACAGCCTTTTTAGTGCCGAAAAGTTCGGGTCCCCATTGGCTTCAATGGGGTTCGGGTTCGGGACGAAGTTCGGGTCGGCTTCGGATCCCGAACATTTCCGGGAAGTTCGGCCGAACTTCTCGAACCCGAACATCCAGGTGATCGCTCAACTCTATCAGGAGACTAACAGTCTAACTCAGAGTTTTTCCACTGTAGCAGATCTTCAGTGGTGTTTCTGGTGAATACTCAGACACTGTGTTTCAAGAGGTAAGGAATTTGCTAGACACAGTATCTCTATTGTCTGATTGCAAATGAGCATAGGCAAGTAAGGTGTTAATTTGCTGTTGGGGGAGGAGCCTTTGTGGGAGTGTGTGTATATATATCCACACAGTATTAGCTTGATAATCATAGCTTGCTGCTTTTCCAAGGCTGCTAGTTCAAGTGCTGCTGTATAAGTGCATTGGAGATACTCAGCAGGTAATCTCGAGGTGGATACAATCTAAACAAGTAAGAATTGTTTGTTTAAAATCTTTCCCCTCTTTACAATGGCAGATCTGGTTCTGTGCAGGAATTGTTGTGCTTTTATTTCAGGTTCCATTCTTCAAAGGTTTGGATACTGTCTGATCTGTAGACAGCTCTCCATAATGCAGCAGGAAAATTCCTTTTTGAAATATGAGATTTTTAAATTAACCACTAAACAAACTCAGGCTGAGAACATTGCAATGCCACTGCCACAGAGGCCCCCTAGAAATGGAAGATGGGTTACTGTAGGTTCAGGTAGACTGAGAGTTGTGGATAGAAGGCATGTCCCACAGTCTGTGGCTCTCCATAATTCATTTGCAGCACTTTCAGAGTGCAAGAGCAACATGGAGGATGGCTCAAGCACAGTGGGTGAGAAACAATCATCTCCCATGCCTAAAGTATGCAAGACTGCAGCCAAAGACAAAATGGAGAAGGTGAGGATTGATAGTAAGCAGCTGTTGGTGGCCGATTCCATCATAAGAGGTGTGAAGTTTGAGGAGAATGGTGTTGTGAGATGTCTCCCTGGTGCTACCGCTAGCAGGGATAGACGACGGATCCTAAATATAGTTAGGCAAGCAAAGCAGGAAAGGGAAGTGGATGTTATTCTCCATCTTGGGATAAACGATCTGGCTTGCAATGAGGTTTCAAAGGTGAAAGAAGCTTTTCATACACTTGGAAAGGATATACGGGAGGTTGCATCAACTGTTTCATTCTCTGCAGTTTTGCCTGTGCATAACCTTCAGCATGACAGGAAGATGCGCATTAAGGAATTCAATGTATGGCTTGGTGAATGGTGTCTGAACCAAGGGTTTGGCTTTGTGTCTCATGATAGCTCTTGTTGGAATGGAAAAGAACTGTACAAGAAAGATGGTTTGCAAGCCAATGACAAGCTCAGAGTCTTGTCTACAAATGCTCGCAGTCTAGGGAATAAGATCAATGAGCTTGAGGCTATAATGGCATCTGAGAATATAGATGTAGTGGCTGTTACTGAGACGTGGTCAAGGGGAGTAATGACTGGGATATATCAATACCAGGGTTCTCTCTATACAGGAAAGACAGAGAAGGCAAGAAGGGGGAGGGGTGGCCCTGTATGTGAAAGATAGCATAAAATCGAATTTGATACAAGTTAGCGAGAACAATTTAGAGTCAGTTTGGGTTACCTTGCAGCTTGATAATCATAAGGTAATTCGTGTAGGTGTTATATATAGACCACCTACCCAAGTCAAAGAATTAGATGATCTACTAGTTGAGGAAATAGCTAAAATGACATTGAAGGGGGAAGTTATCATTATGGGAGACTTCAATCTTCCAGATGTAAACTGGAAAACCAAAATAGCTAGTTCTGCCAAGAGTACAGATATTCTAAATTCCCTACTGGGATTATCTCTACAGCAAGTAGTGGAGGAGCTAACCCGGAAGGAGGCCATTTTAGATTTAGTATTCGCAAATGGGAATTTGGTATCTGTTATTACTGTAGGGGAAAGCTTGAGATCTAGTGATCACCAGTCCGTGTGGTTTACTATAAGTACAGTGACTGAGTCACACCACACAAAAACAAAAGTTTTAGATTTTAGAAAAACAGACTTTTCTAAAATTAGATTAGTGGTATACGAGTCCCTATCAGACTGGAACAGTTTCATTGGAGTCCAGGAGAAATGGGACTACTTAAAAGTGGCACTATTGAAGGCAACAGAAGATTGCATTAGGCTTGTCAGTAAAAGCAAAAAAAAGGAAGAGACCACTGTGGTACTCAGCAGAAGTGGCCAAAATCATTAAAAACAAAAAGATAGCATTTAGGAATTATAAAAAAAAACAAAAAAAAAAACGAGGATGACAGACAAATTTATTAGATTAGGCAGAGAGAGGCCAAACAAGTTATAAGAGCTTCTAAAGCACAGGCAGAAGAGAAATTAGCTCAGTCAGGGAAAAAAGGCGATAAGGCATTCTTCAGATACATAAATGAAAAAAGGAAACTAAAACTAGGAATTACCAAATTAAAAACTAAAGAAGGAAGGTATATGGAAGAAGATAAAGAACTAGCTGACTGCCTCAATGAATACTTCTGTTCAGTTTTTACAAAGGAAAATGAAGGAGAAGGACCTCAGTTGGGAAAGAAGACTAATGAATCTTTTGACGCATGTGTCTTTACAAAGGAAGAGGTTCTAAGTCAAGAGGAAAACTAAAGGGGCAGTAAACTGAGTAAAACTTCGCTTTTAATAAATTAAGGAGATAAAATAGCCCCTACTAGACTAACAAGTGTTAGTCTAGTAGGGGCTATTTTATCTCCTTAATTTATTAAAAGCGAAGTTTTACTCAGTTTACTGCCCCTTTAGTTTTCCTATTGTATTATTTGAGCAGTATATCAGGGAGGCTCTGACTGCCCCTCCTGTACGACCACTATTTGTGAGGTTCTAAGTCAACTGTCTAAAATTAATACAAATAAGTCACAGGGGCCTGATGGGATACACCCAAAGCTATTAAAAGAGCTCAGCGGTGAACTAGCAAAACCATTAACAGATTTATTTAACCAATCACTGGCAACAGGAGTCATCCCAGAAGATTGGAAATTAGCAAATGTTGTGCCCATTCACAAGAAAGGTAGTAGGGAGGAATCGGGCAACTATAGGCCAGTAAGCCTGACATCAATAGTGGGGAAATTAATGGAAACCATACTTAAGGAGAGGATTGTGGACCATCTAAAATCCCATGGATTGAAAGATGAAAAACAGCATGGGTTTACTTCAGGGAGATCATGTCAAACTAATCTTATAGATTTTTTTGATTGGGTGACTAAAATAATAGATGGAGAAGGTGCAGTAGACATCGCTTATCTAGACTTTAGTAAGGCTTTTGATACTGTCCCACATAGAAGGCTTATCAATAAAGTGCAGTCATTGGGCTTGGACTCCCATATTGTTGAATGGATTAGGCAGTGGCTGAGGGACAGGCAACAGAGGGTTGTAGTCAATGGAGTATATTCAGACCAAGGTCTTGTTACCAGTGGGGTACCTCAGGGATCTGTTCTGGGACCCATATTGTTTAATATCTTTATCAGCGAAATTGCAGAAGGCCTCAATGGTAAGGTGTGTCTTTTTGCTGATGACACAAAGATTTGTAACAGGGTTGATGTTCCTGGAAGAATACACCAAATGGAAAAGGACTTAGGAAAACTAGAGGAATGGTCAAAAATCTGGCAACTAAAATTTAATGTTGATGCACCTGGGACGTAAAAACCCAAGAGCAGAATATAAAATCAGTGATACAGTCCTAACCTCAGTATCTGAGGAAAGGGATTTAGGGATCATTATTTCAGAAGACTTAAAGGTAGGCAGACAATGTCACAGAGCAGCAGGAAATGCTAGCAGAATGCCCTAAATTGAAAAAAATCTTATTTTCAATTGTCGGGTGACATTTTACCATTTTTGGCGTATACAAACCCCTGCTGTGCCTGGGTGACAGGGGCCTTAATCTCTCAAAATCCTCTGTTCTATTGCTGGGTGACATAAAGCTAGTTTTTCTGTGAATTAACCCCAGCTGTACCTGGGTGACAGGGGCCTAAATCCCTCAAAATCCTCTGTTCTATTGCTGGGTGACAAGAACCCACTTTTGCCGTGAATGAACCCCTGCTGTGCCTGGGTGACAGGGGCTTAAATCTCTCAAAATCCTCTGTTCTATTGCTGGGTGACAAGAACCCCCTTTTGCCGTGAATGAACCCCTGCTGTGCCTGGGTGACCGGGGCCTAAATCTCTCAGAATCCTCTGTTCTATTGCTGGGTGTCAAGAACCCACTTTTGCCGTGAATGAACCACTGCTGTGCCTGGGTGACAGGGGCCTAAATCTCTCAAAATCCTCTGTTCTATTGCTGGGTGAGACAAGATCGCCCTTTTGCCGTGAATGAACCTCTGCTGTGCCTGGGTGACATGGGCCTCGTTCTCTCAAAATCCTCTGTTCTATTGCTGGGTGACAAGAACCCCCTTTTGCTGTGAATGAACCCCTGCTCTGCATTGCTGACAGGGAACTAAATTTAGTGAAACATCTGTTACTGATCGGAAGATGCGTGACTACAAGCTCACGCTGATGATAGCATTCCCACCTGACAGCGGGGGCACAGTGGAAGCACAAGGCGAAGGCAGAGGAGGAGGAAGAGGTCGCCAACGCAGCTGGGGCACCGCCAGCACCTGAGAAGGCAGGGTTAGCATGGCCAAAATGTGGAAAAGCTTTGTCAGCCTTGGAGGTGCTGACCTGCCCTGCAGCCAGTGTATAGTGTGAACGTGTGTTTAGCACGGCAGAGAGCATTATCACAGGCCGCAGCCAATGTGGACAAGCTTACGTTTATTAAAATGAACCAGGCATGGATCCCACAGGACTTGTCCGTACCTTGTGCAGAATAGACATTTATACCAGCCTCAACCATCCATTCTTGTACTTATTCTTTGTTTTTGTTTTTTGTTATATGTCCCAATATTTTAGGGGATACCCCAATTTAAAAATAAAAAATAACACAAATCAGTGTTGGCTACCTATCCCTCCTTCACCGCCGCTTCCACCTACACCGCCACGTCAAGCTACACCGCCACATCCACCCATCCACCTCCTCCTCAAACTCCTACTCCTAGATCCAGATTGTTATTTTACATTTTTCTGTATTTTATGTTATTTTAAGTCATTTCCCTATCCATATTTGTTTACAGAACAGTTGCCATGCTCTTAAGCACATTCTGATGCCTTTTGCAGCCCTCTAGCCCTTTCCAGGACTATTTTAGAGCCATTTTAGTGCCCAAAAGTTCAGGTCCCCATTGACTTCAATGGGGTTCGGGTTCAAGTTCGGGTCAAGTTCGGGTCCCGAACCCGAACTTTTTTTTCAATTTCGGCCGAACTCGTCGAACCCGAACATCCAGGTGTCCGCTCAACTCTAATCACAACGGAATTCTATGATGTCATCCACCACGGAAGCCTATAAGAGGCCTTCGATATTGCATTACGTCATAACAGAAGTATGTGCTGACAATGCTATGCCGTCATAGAATTCTATTATGGTTCGTGGTAGCAGAATCTATAATGTGATTCTTAGATAACCCGGACCTTGTACGCCAAACTTGAAAATACAAGTTCACTCAATACTAGTTGTGACTGTTACTGTTAAAGGGGTTGTCATATCCCCTTCTTCCCTCACTCAGCCCCTCTGATATTTCATGCTCCAATGCTCTCCCTTGGCCTGCGCTGAATTGCGCAGGGCAAGGGCTTTTTCTGCAGATCCCGTGACATCATCGAATCTCCAGAAAAATTCTCTAGATTCACCGCAGGGCAAGGGAAATGCTCCGATGCTCATGTCACAGGGGCTGAGTGAGGGAAGAAGGGGATATGTCCGGGGTTCAGCTCTGAACCCGGACAAAATAAAGCCATCTCATGCCGTATTAGTCTTCATTCACATCTCTGGAGAACGGCAGAATCTAGCAATGCTGGATCCAGTCAACTCTGGCAGGATGTTCTCTGCCGGATACAGTCACCTAAGATATGAATGACGCCTTAGGCCGGGTTCACATCACTGTTCCGTTTTTCCGTTCTTCTGATCTGTCAGAAGAAAAGATAAATAAACAAAACACATCCTGTATTTTAAGCACCCGTTATGCTCGGTTACGCACATTTTGCATCCTCTTTAGCCATTTCCGTATGATATCTGTTTTTTTAATGTAAAAAAAAAGTTCTACACAAAGTATTTATTTTCTTACCGTCTAAAATAACGTATCAGACGGAAATGGCTAAAATGGATGCAAAATGTGCATAAATGAGCATAACAGGATCTGTTTTACTGCTTTTTTTTTTCTTCTGACTGATCAGAACGGAAAACTAACAGTAATGTGAACGCAGGCTTGGACGGTAGTGCTATATAGTACATTATACCTACTAATGTCACATGTGTACATGTTGTTTCATAAGCACCCCCCAGGTTATCAAAAACAGTAGTAATATGTAATGTAGCATCAATGTAACTACAGTTCATGGGTGAGGGAGGAGAGGGCCTGGGGTAGAAGGTTGGAGGGACCAGAGATGGGTAGTCAGCAGGGCTTGGAAAGGACCATGGAGGCCCAATTCAGATTCCTGCTATGGGGCCCAATGAATTCTATGTACGCCCCTGACAGTATGTGTGCATGTCCTATGCCATGCAAACCCAGGTTCAGGCTGAACTACCGCAAACACGCTTTCTCCATCTAGCATGAACCCTTGATCACTGATACCCACAAGATTGGCAGTGACAGCAGAGTGCTGCAGTTGTGGCAACAGCAACTACCATCAAAAATAGAAGAAGAATATTAGGTTTATACGTCCCCTTGAGTGTATAGTGGCAAATATTTTCCTGTCTGGGATAGTTAAGCTTTTGAGAACTATTGTAATTAAGTTTTTCTCATAATTGTATCATTTATATTGTGTAGTTAGTTATTATATGGAATGGCACTCTATCTATTAAATATCTATCTATGTACCTAAGCATTTATTTTTCTATATTTTATGTTTATCTAATTTCTTGTTTCTCTAATTATGTGCATATTTCATATCTATATGTACTGCTAGTTACTCAATATTATTTATTTCCTGCTGTATTATTCTGTGCTGTGATTAATAGGGTCAGCACAAATATTACATTTTGATTCTACATTAGAAAGTTGCAGATTCAGTTAAAATATATATCCATAATATAATTTTCTTCTAGAATTTTAAAACTTGGCTTTCTGGCCTTCTTGTGTAAAAAAGCAGTACTTTACAGTGCTTAGAAGATAAGAGTGGGTTCAGTATGTTGTGTTAGCTGGACACAGAGGCTTTCTTTAAAGAGAATAATTTTCTTAAAAGGCAACAGGACTTAAAGTTCTATCAGTCAGTAAAGTGTTCCAGAGCTTGAAACACCCTAGTGACCCAAAAATAAGCGATCAGAGGAACATCTAGTCTTCTATGGAAGGAAAATGGAAAATACTTTAAACCATGCCAAATATTTGACTTTTCTATCGCACAAAACAGAGAAGATAATATTTGAGAAATAGGTTAAACTACCTACTGTTTAAATAGGGTAACTGTCTTCTTAATTTCCCTGTCACTTTCTATATTGAAAACTCTGATAACCTGCACTTCCTGTTCATTAGAGGTCAATTTTAAGTAGTCACTTCAATATTATCACAGGCAGGATAGTAATGTAACACCGTTCTCTAGATTAACACAGGATCCACCATTCACAGTGAATAATGCCACAGCACCCATCCGTACCTATGAGCTCTGCACAAATCAAAGAGTATATCTAGAACACTCTCCCGTAGAAATAGGTAATCTCCAGACTACAGGTTTCTATGTTCCACATGGCTACTGTAAAGCATATATCTAACAGCTGTTAAAATAGGCTCAGACAAGATGGCTGCCCATAATCATGTTCAGGAAATAGAATTTTAAAAAAATTATCAGGAAAAAAACGGATTCAAAAATGAGAATATGTTTCAGTATCTGGTTTTAATTATTAAAAAATATAGTTGATACATTTCTTTTAACCGTTGTTATAACTAGAGTTGAGCGGACACCTGGATGTTCGGGTTCGAAGGGTTCGGCCGAACTTCACAAAAAAGGTTGAGTTCGGGACCCGAACTTGACCCCTTACCCGAAACCCAATGAAGTCAATGGGGACCCGAACTTTGGAGCACTAAAATGGCTCTAAAAATGTCATGGAAAGGGCTAGAGGGCTGCAAATGTCATCAAAATGTGGTTAAGTGCATGGCAAGTGCTCTGCAAACAAATGTGGATAGGGAAATAACTTTAAATAACATACATAAAAAAAAAAAATTATAATCTTGATCTAGGAGGATGAGGTCCATATGAAGTATGAGGTTGAGGAGGCAGTAGATGTGGCGGTGTAGGTGGAAGCCGAGGTGGAGGAGGAGGAGGTAGCCTACACTGGTTTTTGTTTTCAATTTTTTTCAATTTATTTTTAATTTAGGGTACACCCCAAAACATTGGGAAATATAAACTGTTATAACCCCGACCCTCAAGTCGTGCTAAACTCACATTCGGACAATACACTGAGTGCAGGGCAGGCCAGCACCTCCAAGGTGTAAAGAGCAAGCTCAGGCCATGTGCCCAATTTGGAGACCCAGAAGTTGCAGGGGGCAGACCCATCAGTCAGTTCATGTAGGCGTGTGCACACATACTGCCGCACCATGTCGCACGTCCCCGTAATGTTCACGATCCAATTGGATATCTGCACTATCAACTTTCGATGTTCTTTTCTGCGCCTACCATGCTGGGGTTACTTTTTTTAAATTAAATATGATTGAGTGGAAAACTGGGACAAATTATTGAAGCGCAAATGTGGGACAAGTTGTTAAAGTTTAAGCATTGAATGAAAGAAGAATTTTTGAAATTTAATTCCCTGTCACCTATGCAGAGCAGGGGTTTGTATACGGCAAAATTGGTAAAATGTCACCTTGTAACAGACGATTTTTTTATTTATTTATGTCCCTATCACCTATGTAGAGAAGAGGTTTAATCACGGCAAAAATGGTCAAATGTCACCCAAGAATGTAATAGACAAATTAGTGAAATTTGTTTACCTGTCTACTAGGAACAGCAGGAGTATATCACACCCAAAAATTGGTGAATTTCTACCGAATATGTAACAGACAAATAAGTGAAATGTTACCTGTCTACTAGGTAGAGCAGTGGTATATCACAACCAAAAATTGATGAATATTACCCGAAAATGTAACAGACAAATTAGTGAAATGACATAAAATAAAATAAAATACGTACAAATTAAAAAATAAACTTGATTTATGAGGTGGAGGTCCATATGGAGTAGGAGTTTGAGCAGGTGGTGGACGTAGCGGTGTAGGTGGAAGCGGTGGTGGAGAAGGACAAGGTAGCCAACACTGGTTTTTGGTTTAAATTATTTAAAAAAAATTTTTTTATTAGGGTACACTCTAAAAGAATGTGAAATATCCAAAATACAAGAATGAGCAATTGCGCTGTAGTATAACAATGGCTGGTTAAGGCCGGTATACATGTCTATTCTGCACAAGGTATGGACAAGTCCTGTGGGATCCCTGCCTGGTTCATTTTAATGAACGTGAGCTTGTCCACATTGGCTGTGGACAGGCGGCTGTGCTTGTTTGTGATAACGCGCCCTTCCGTGCTAAACACACGTTCAGACAGTACACTGGTTGCAGGGCAGGCCAGCACCTCCAAGGCGTAAAGGGCAAGCTCAGGCCATGTGCCCAATTTGGAAACCAAAAAGTTCAAAGGGGCAGACCCGTCATTCAGTACGTGTAGGTGTGTGCACACATACTGCTCCACCATGTTGCTAAAATGCTGCCTCCTGCTAAGAAGTTCCATATCAGCTGGTGATGCTGGTTGTTGCGGCATGCTGACAAAGCTTTTCCACATTTCGGCCATGCTAACCTTGCCTTCTGAGGTTCTGGTGGTGCCCCAGCTGCGTTGGCGACCTTTTCCTTGTCCTCTGCCTTCGCCTTGTGCTTCCACTGTGCCCCCACTGTCAGGTGGGAATGCCACCATAAGCACGTCTACCAGCGTGCTCTTGTTCTCACGCATATTACGATCATGCTCCAGTGACGGAATTAAGGACGGTACATTGTCCTTGTAACGGGGATCCAGCAGCGTGGCCACCCAGTAATTAGCACAAGTTAGAATGTGGGCAACTCGACGGTCGTTGCGGAGACACTGCAGCATGTAATCGCTCATGTGTGCCAGGCTGCCCAGAGGCAATAAATAGCTGTCCTCTGTGTGAGGTGTATCGTCTGTGTCCTCTGTATACCCCCAGCCACTCATTAGTGATGGCCATTAGCTGGTTTGGGTGCCATCCTGCTGTGAACACGGTTCCTCCTCCTCCATCTCCTCCTCCTTCTCATCCTCCACCTCGTCATCCTCCAGAACTGTGCCCTGGCTGGACAATTGTGTACCTGGCGTTTGTGGGTGCAGGAACCCACCCTCGGAGCCACTTGTGAATAACTGGCCGAAAACCCTATAAAATAATCCCTCTTCCTCCTCCTGTGCCACATCCTCTTCCATCATCGCCAGCAGCGTTTTTTCAAGGAGGCATAGAAGTGGGATAGTAACGCTGAGAAAGGCGTTATCGGCACTGGCCATGTTGGTGGAGTACTAGAAACAGCGCAACAAGGAACACAGGTCTCACATGGAGGCCCAGTCATTGGTGGTGAAGTGGTGCTGTTCCACAGAGCGACCCACCGGTGCGTGCTGCAGCTGAAACTCCACTATCGCCAACTGCTGCTCGCACAGTCTGGCCAGCATGTGCAAGGTGGAGTTCCACGTTGTGGGCACCTCGCATATGAGGCTGTGAGCGGGAAGGCCGAAGTTACGCTGCAGCGCTGACAGGCAAGCAGCAGGGTGAGAACGCCGAAAGCGTGCACTGACGGCCCACACTTTGTGCAGCAGCTCTGACATATTGGGGTAAATTTTAAGGAATCTCTGCACCACCAAATTCAGCACATGCTCCAGGCGACGGATGTGTGTCAAACCGGCTAGTCCCAGAGCTGCTACGAGATTTCGCCCATTATCGCACACCACCAGGCCAGGCTTGAGGCTCACTGGCACAAACCACTCATCGGTCTGTTGTTCAAGGCCCGTCCACAGCTCCTGCACGGTGTGGGGTTTGTCCCCCAAACAGATAAGTTTTAAAACTGCCTGCTGTCGTTTACCCCTGGCTGTGCTGAAGTTGGTGGTGAAGGATGACCGGATGAGGAGTCAGTAGAGGATGAGGAAGCGGAGTAGGAGGAGGAAGCAACAGGAGGCAAACTGAAGCACCCTGCAATCCTCGGTTGTGGAAGGACATGCGGCAAACTGCTATCCGTCTCAGGCCCAGCCGCCACTGCATTTACCCAGTGTGCTGTTATGGAGATATAGCGTCTCTGACCGTGCTTACTGGTCCACGTATCCGTAGTTAGATGGACCTTGCCACAGATGGCTTTGCGCAGTGCACACCTGCTTTTGTCCCCCACTTGGTTATGCAGGGAAAGGATGGCATACCTGGAAAAGTAGTGGCGGCTGGGCACGACGTACTGTGGGACAGCCACTGCCATAAGGCTTTTAAAACTCTCTGTCTCTTCCAGATGGAATGACAGCATTTCAAAGGCCAGTCATTTTGTAATCCTGGCATTCAGGGCTAGTGATCGCGGGTGGGTAGGGGGGTACTTCCTCATCCTCTCCAGTGTTTGGGAGATGGAGAGCTGAACGCTTCCGTGGGACATTGTGGAGATGCTTGGTGACCCAGGTGGTGGTGTTGCTGGTGGATCCTTTGCGAGGTGGCAGGTGCTATGAGGTGGATGAAGAGGCCGAGTGTCACGACCGCTACCCCAGCAGCAGTCGTGTCGCACCAGACGGAGGAGAAGGGGGACCCTTATCTACGGATGGGAATAGTATGGCCACCCCTGACTAACCCTAAGCTGGCACCTGTCTGCCCTGATACCCTAGACGGGGTGTGAACCCGTGCGGCGAGCAGGATGCCTAAACCCTCAGTCACCTTAAAAAGGCCTAGAGTGGGGAAAGGCCGATGGCAGCACTAGTCACCATCACTCATGTCTAGGAGAACAGCAGGGGAAGACAGCAACAAACAAACTATATCAGAGATAGACTTATCCAGTCACGAGCAAAGAAGGCGATCCCAAACACGACAGTCCACGCCGGACAAGAGCTCCACAGCAACACCATCAAACGATCTCCTTCAAAGGTCAGAATAGAACTGGAAGTAAGGACTATATCTGGCAATGACTGCAAGTGAAAGTGAAACTAATATAGTAGCTGGGAGTGGCAGACAGGACTCACCTTAGAAGGATGCCTACAAACTCCCAGTCAGGACAAAAAGGTTCACAAGGCAAAACCCAGATGACATACCCTGAACCACGGAGCAAACTCACAAGCTATCGCGAGTAGCAAGTCGCTGCGACCTTCTCCTCCCAGACCTGTCTGGATCAGTCACAGTCGTGACAGTACCCCCCTTTCTACGAGGGGCCCCTGGACCCTCAAGACCAGGCCTCTCCGGATGGGAGCTATGAAAAGCCCGAATGAGTCTGTCCGCTTTTATCTCTGATGCTGGAACCCACATTCTCTCTTCGGAACCATAACCTTTCCAGTGCACCAGGTACTGAAGAGAGCGGCGAACATATCGTGAATCAACAATCTTTTCTAACTGAAACTCAAGACTGTACAAGCAGAGCCCTTGTAGCACTCAGTGGATGTTTGGAGCTGGAGTAGGGTTCCCACCCCTTCTATAGTAGATACAAAGACTCCAGCCAAGTCGTATTTAGTGCAATTTGTTTTATTTGCATATCAATGGTGGTTGCTGCGGCGGAGTGACGTTTCGGCACCTCCGTGCCTTCATCAGACTGCAGCAAAACATAAAAATAAATATTGGTATAATATAAATCAGAGTGCCGTATAACATGACAGCGGATACATAGCATAAATCTCTAAGTGCGTCATATTTCCACAAACATATATATATTTAATAGAAAAGTAGTGGATTCACAGATCCAAATTTTTAAGGAATAAAAAAGAAAAAGGAAGAAAAAAGCAATCAGGTAAACTAAAATAGTAACAATGTCTATTTTCAAATGCTGAAGTTCAAGGCTGAAAGAGCCTCTCGTGGTAAGGACACAGTCAGGTGCCGCCATCTCTCAATCAAAGAAGGGAGGGCTGTGTTGTGGGGTTAAGGAGGTTATCAGGTAAGCAGTGGTTGTTTCACATTTTCTGTCATAGTCACTGTTAACACATTCCTAACAGACCAGCTATGAAGTACATAATAAAGAATGGTGGGGGTCTAATGCCCCAGGAGCAACTTACCTAGTGCCGCTGGTGGAGGGAGTCACAAAGGTGTGGACGCAGTCGAGAGTAAACATGCGGTAGTACCGCTGACAGGTATAGGCGCCATGTCTGTGGTAAGGGGTACGGGGTTTAAATAACCCCGCGCTGCTCAGCCGTGTAAGCGCGCCTCCGGAAACCGGAAGTGCGTCACGTGGAACGCATACTATCGCCGCGATGCATTCCACCAACAGGAAGTATGTTGGTGGAGCGCACAGCGGTACCAGCAGTCACAGGGAAGAGAAGGGAGATAAACAGGACAAAAGTGTTCTTGTAAAGGAGTGTTCATGATGATGATATATGTTATGTAATAATCTAGTTTTGGGCTGCAAAGTGGAATAGAACGCATCTGTGAGAAGTACTGCGTTCCAACGACCGGAAGTCGGTCATGGGGGTGTGTCAGTATACTAGGTACTATGGTTACAAGTGTTGTGTACGGATATGGTGAATTGGGCAACGTGGTCTGACAAGTATAGTGGATAAGGGGATCTGGTGACTCCATATCTACAGGAATATGTGGAGTGAGGGCAGATGGGGGGAAGGATGAGGATGAATGGTGTCCTAAAGAGTATAAGGGGCCATATTAAATTAAAAGGGTCATATAGTTGGTATGTCATACAAGAAACAGGAATGGGGACACCACTGCTGTTATGGTAGCCGAGTCCTCAACTCAAAGAAACTCAAGACTGCCATCAACAACCACCGGTGGAGGCGGTAGTGGCAATGGTTCAGGAGGTTCTACATATCTCTTAAGCAGAGATCTGTGGAAGACATTATGGATCCTTAGAGTCTGAGGTAGCTCCAGACGAAAAGCCACCGGGTTAATGATCTTAATTACCCTATAAGGACCAATAAATCTCGGACCTAATTTCCACGAGGGAACCTTCAACTTGATATTTCTGGTAGACAACCACACCAAGTCATTCACCCCAAGGTCCGGACCTTCAGAGCGCTTCCTATCAGCCGCACGTTTGTATCTACCACCAATTCTCTTCAAACTTTCTTGCACACTCTGCCACACTGAAGAAAGTGAAGACGCAAATCGTTCCTCCTCGGGAATCCCAGACGGCCCCCCCTCACTAAACGTACAAAACTGAGGATGGAAACCATACGCACTAAAAAATGGTGACTTATCGGTTGATTCTTGACGACGATTATTAATGGCAAACTCGGCTAGCGGTAAATAAGATGACCATTCCTCCTGATTTTCGGAAACAAAGCATCTCAAATATGTCTCTAGGTTTTGATTGGTACGTTCAGTCTGACCGTTGGACTGTGGATGGAAAGATGAAGAAAACGACAGATGAACCCCTAAACGAGAACAAAAAGCTTTCCAAAATTTAGAAACTAATTGGGTACCACGATCCGAAACAATATCGGAAGGGACCCCGTGAAGCTTCACGATGTGGTCAATAAAAACCTGAGCCAGTGTGTTAGCATTAGGCAATGCGGCAAGAGCAATAAAGTGCACCATTTTACTGAATCTGTCAACAACTACAAGAATAACAGTCTTCCCCGCTGATACTGGTAGATCCGTAATGAAATCCATTGACAGGTGCGTCCAAGGCCTGTTGGGGATGGCCAGAGGTAAAAGACGCCCTGCCGGACGAGTATGATCTACCTTAGAACGAGCACAGGTAGCACATGCAGACACAAAATTCAACACCTCCTGGCGCCATTTAGGCCACCAGAACCGACGAGACACTAACTCAGAGGTTGCCCTACTACCTGGGTGTCCTGCCAGTGTGGAGTTATGGTGTTCTTTTAGTATCTCCAGTCGTAAATTTTCTGGCACAAACAGTTTACCCGAGGGGCAGGAGGCCGGGGCGTCCCCCTGAGCTTCCAACACCCTCCCCTCTAAACCTGAGTGTAATGCAGAGACCACCACCCCCTTTTGCAAAACGGGCTCTGGTACCTCAACATCACCCCCTCCAGGAAAACTTCGAGACAATGCATCCGCCTTAGTATTTTTTGCCCCCGGGCGATAGGTTATTACAAAATTAAACCTAGTAAAAAATAACGACCACCGAGCCTGTCTAGGGGTGAGACGTTTAGCAGACTCCAGATATAATACGTTTTTGTGATCAGTAATCACTAGTGATGAGCGGCAGGTGCCATATTCGATTTCGACGAAATTCGCGAAATTCAATAGAATATTAATTTTATATTCGTCGAAATCGAATATTCATCATTATTCTTGTTATCGCGATTAATATGCGATTTAAATAATCGCGTATTGCGATTTTAACTTAAAGGCTACTCTCCTATTGAAATAGCAATGCGATTAATTCAAGTTATAATAATCGAATTTCGATTTTAACTTAGCACTGCTATATTCCATATTAGGCTAGAATTAAATATAGCAGTGCTAAGTTAAAATCGAAATTCGATTATTATAACTTGAATTAATCGAATTGCGATTTCAACTTGGACCTGGATCTTCGTTTTAGCTACCTATTCATCAACTTCGCTAATTCTAGCAATCATATAGGAAAGTCTACTCTGGAGACAGCTAAGTTTAATTCGCTATGCAATTATATTACTTTGCTTTTTTTTTATAAATAGAATAATTATAATAATTATCAGGTATTATAATTATTCTATTTTTTTTTTTTTAAAAGCAGTCATATAATCGCATAGCGAATTAAACTTAGCTGTCTCTATAGTAACTTTTCCTATTTGATTGCTAGAATTAGCGAAGTTGATGAATAGGTAGCTAAAACGAAGATGCAGAATACTTCGTTATCTTCGTTTTGTGGAATATGACGAATACATTTGTCATATTCGCTAATTCTACCAAGCCAACCATAGTAAACCAGGTCCAAGTTGAAATCGCAATTCGATTAATTCAAGTTCTAATAATCGAATTTCGATTTTAACTTAGCACTGCTATATTCCATATTAGGCTAGAATTAAATATAGCAGTGCTAAGTTAAAATCGAAATTCGATTATTATAACTTGAAATAATCGAATTGCGATTTTTCACGTAATTCTCAAATCCGACAGTACATTCTAGTATATGGAGACGTTCCCATGGTGATGGGGACGCTCCATGAGCACGGAAGTCGGCAGAAGCGGCAACGGGCACTGACTGGAGCCAGGAAGCCAGGAATCCTAGCCAGGACAGGTAAGAACAACTTTAGGGAAGTGGGAAAGAAAAAAATATAACAATAAAAAAAAAAAAACGAATATTCGAAATATCGAATTTATATCGCTATATTCGAAATATTTGCGAATTAGCGAAGTGCCGATATTCGCGAAAAAAATTCGATATTCGAATATTCGCGCTCAACACTAGTAATCACCGTGACGGGATGAACCGCCCCCTCCAAAAAATGACGCCACTCCTCAAAAGCCAACTTAATAGCCAAAAGTTCCCTGTTGCCAATATCATAGTTCCTTTCTGCAGTAGACAATTTCTTCGAAAAGAAAGCACACGGACGCCATTCACCAGGGGACGGCCCCTGAGATAGTACCGCTTCCACCCCCACCTCTGATGCGTCAACCTCTACAATAAAAGGAAGGGAGACATCTGGCTGTACGAGAATAGGGGCCGAGGTAAATCTCTCCTTCAGAGATGCAAAGGCAGTTTTGGCTGCATGTGACCATTTGGAAAAATCGGATCCCTTTCGGGTCATGTCCGTCAGTGGTTTGACCACCAAGGAATAGTTTTTTATAAACTTTCTATAAAAATTGGCAAACCCCAGGAAGCGTTGCAATGCCTTCAGGTTCTCAGGCAGATCCCAGTCTATAATCGCCCGGACTTTCTCTGGATCCATGCGGAAACCTGAATCTGACAACACATACCCCAGAAATGGCAGTTCTTTTACGGCGAACACACATTTTTCTAACTTAGCAAACAATTTGTTGGCCCTTAATATCTGCAGCACTTGTCTCACATGGATCTTATGTGTATCCAGATCCGGGGAATAGACCAGGATGTCATCAAGATATATCACAACAAATCTCCCGATAAGGTGACTAAAAATATCGTTGACAAAATGTTGGAATACCGCAGGCGCATTAGTAAGACCAAATGGCATGACCAGATTTTCATAATGCCCTTCCGGAGTATTAAAAGCCGTTTTCCACTCATCCCCCTCTTTGATGCGAACCAGGTTATAGGCTCCTCTGAGATCCATTTTGGAGAACCATTTAGCACCAGCACCCTGATTAAAGAGGTCGGGAATGAGAGGAAGAGGATAGGAATCTCGGATAGTTATCCGGTTTAATTCCCGGAAATCCAGGCAAGGACGTAGGCCCCCATCTTTCTTTTTAACGAAAAAGAACCCTGCAGCCACAGGTGAAGAAGAGGGTCTGATGTGTCCCTTAGCCAAACTCTCCGAAATATAATCTTTCATAGCCTTCCTCTCCGGGCCGGAAAGATTGTATAACCGGGTTTTAGGTAGTTTGGCCCCAGGTAGTAGATTAATCGGGCAATCATATGGACGATGAGGTGGTAACCCCTGACAACCCTTCTCAGAGAACACATCCATAAAATCTCACAGAAAGGCAGGTAAAGCTGTTACAGAGAGTGTAGAGCACCTACTACTCAAGCAGTTGTCCTTACAATGTTCATTCCACTCCACAATCTCCCCGGGCTGCCAATCCACCACTGGATTGTGAGTCACCAGCCAGGGAAGCCCCAATACCATAGGAGCCGGAAGACCGTCCAGGACATAACAAGAGATATGCTCTTTATGGAGGTTCCCTACCTGCAGATAGATATTATGAATGATCTGAGTTAACTCTTTCTGAGTAAGAGGGGAGGAGTCGATGGCAAAAACAGGAATAGTTCTGCGTATCGGTTCTGGAGTAAAACCCAGAGCCTGAGCAAACCGTGAATCCACCAAGTTGACCCCCGCCCCACTGTCCAAAAAGACGGAACAGATCTCAGTCTTATTGCCCGCCTCAACGGTAGCGGATAACAAAAACTGAGACATGCGTATGGAGGAAACGAATACGCCCAGACTGTTATCCTCCGCACAATCTGGGGACTCTAGTTTTCCGGCGGCTCCTTTGTTTGTGGTCTCTTGGGTTCTGAGGGACAAACCTTTACAAAATGACCCCTCCCCCACAACGAAAACAAACCTCTGACCTACAGCGGAACTTAGGAGGATTCACCCGTCTAGTGGCGCCCCCTATTTGCATTGGTTCGACTGGATCATAACAAACCGATCCCTGCCCTATAGAGGCCTCCGTAAAATTTAATAGTCTCTCCCTGAGTCGTCTGTCGATTCTTATGGACAGAGACATAGCAGCCTCCAGAGACCCAGGGACCTCGTATACCGCCAGCGCGTCTTTTAATTTTTCAGACAACCCCTGGCAGAACTAACTCCTAAGGGCCGAGTCGTTCCATAACGTATCAGTAGCCCACCTACGGAATTCGGAACAATATAGTTCAGCAGACCGGTTCTCTTGCCGAAGTCTACGTAGCTTAGACTCAGCCAGTGTGACCCTGTCCGGGTCATCATATACGAGACCCAGGGCTTCAAAAAACTCCTCCACTGATCGTAAGGCCAGAGAGTCTGATGGTAGGGAGAAAGCCCAAGCCTGCGGATCTCCTTGCAGGAGAGAAATTACAATACCCACCCGTTGTTCCTCACCGCCGGAGGATCTAGGGCGTAACCTGAAGAACAATTTGCAAGCTTCGCTGAAGGTTACAAATTGGTCTCTCCCTCCTGAGAACCTATCAGGTAAAGCCACTTTTGGCTCAGGAGTACCTTGGTTTCCCGTAGCAACGGTGGAACCCAAGGATTGCTGCTGCAGCACTGTTGCTTTTAATCCTGCCACTTCAAGGGATAATCCCTGTAATTGTTTCGCCAAAACCGTAACCGGATCCATAGTGGAACAGAAAAATACAAAGCAAAACAGCAAGCAAAAAAAAAAAGGAAATGTCACTTTTTTTTTTTTTTTTAAAAGGCCAGATATACTGTCACGACCGCTACCCCAGCAGCAGTCGTGTCGCACCAGACGGAGGGGAAAGGGGACCCTTATCTACGGTTGGGAATAGTATGGCCACCCCTGACTAACCCTAAGCTGGCACCTGTCTGCCCTGATACCCTAGACGGGGTGTGAACCCATGCGGCGAGCAGGATGCCTAAACCCTCAGTCACCCTAAAAAGGCCTAGAGTGGGGAAAGGCCGATGGGAGCACTAGTCACCATCACTCATGTCTAGGAGAACAGCAGGGGAAGACAGCAACAAACAAACTATATCAGAGATAGAACTATCCAGTCACGAGCAGAGACGGCGATCCCAAACACGACAGTCCACGCCAGACAAGAGCTCCACAGCAACACCATCAAACGATCTCCTTCAAAGGTCAGAATAGAACTGGAAGTAAGGACTATATCTGGCAATGACTGCAAGTGAAAGTGAAACTAATATAGTAGCTGGGAGTGGCAGACAGGACTCACCTGAGAAGGATGCCTACAAACTCCCAGTCAGGACAAAAAGGTTCACAAGGCAAAACCCAGATGACATACCCTGAACCACTGAGCAAACTCACAAGCTATCGCGAGTAGCATGTCGCTGCGACCTTCTCCTCCCAGACCTGTCTGGATCAGTCACAGTCGTGACACCGAGACTGCAGAAGAAGAGAAAGCAGGAGGAGCCAGAGACCTTTCTTGGTTTTTGAGGTGTCTACTCCACTGCAGCTTGTGCTTTGCACTTAAATGCCTGGTCATGCAGGTTGTGGTCAGGTTGAGAACGTTTATGCCTCGCTTCAGGCTCTGATTGCACAGTGTGCAAACCACTCGTCAGCACATTGTCTGAAGTACTGCCACGCCAGGGAACTCCTTGGAGCTGGCTTTGGTGTGCTCGGTCCCTTTGGTGTGCTCGGTGTGCTGCTGTGGGCAGTAGCAGGCGTACTGTCTAGGGGACGGCCGCTCTGCTTTTGCACGCTGCTTCCACTTCTGCTTTGCTGGTGGCTCTGTGCGACCACCGCCTCTACCTCCGAGCTACACAGGTCACTCGCATGACCTTGATTCCATGTAGGGTCGAGGACCTCATCGTCCTCCACATCATCTTCCACCCAGTCTTCACCCCTGCCCTCCTTGTCGGTCTGCACACTTTTGAAAGCCACAGTAGTTGGCACATGTGTTTCGTCATCATCTGAGTCGTGCTGCGGTGGTCCTCCCATGTACTCCTCTTGAAACATAAGTGGTTGGGCATCGGTTCACTAAATATCTTCCACTTTGGAGGCAGGGCTAGGTGGATGGCCCTGGGAAACCCTGCTAGCAGAGTCATTTAAAAATCAGAAGAGACTGCTCAGACTGCTTGGCTGATTTGCAAGGGGGTGAGGTGAAAGACTGATGGACATCGGCTGCAGGTGCCAACTCTGATCTTTCAGCAGGAGACTGGGTGGGAGACAATGTAAAGGAACTGGAGGCACTGTCAGCAACCCAATCGCCTGTACTTGTTCTGGCCTCACCATTCGTAGAGCCAGACCAAAAACCGCTGAAGTTTGTCACCTACTCGCACCTGAGGAAGGTGTTTCACTTGTGCGTGCAGCTGACACAGATCGAACACGTCCTCTCCCTGCAACAGGAGCTCCTCCAGCAGCACCACGACCGGGGCCACGTCCCTTATTTGACACTCTCCTCACATTTCTCAAATTTAGGATCTTGCCCAAAATGGGTGTTTTTTTAATAGCAGAATAGAGCAACAGTATCTAAAGGGTGTATCTAACAATGAGAGATGCAGCAAAGGCTTCAAAATCAAGATTTTTGCCCAAAATAGGTGTTTTTTTTAAATAGCAGAATAGAACAACAGTATCTAAAGGGTGTATCTCACACTGACAGACGCAGACAAGGCCGTGAATTTAGTTTTCGACCCAAAATGTTTTTTTTTTTTATATAACAGAATAGAACAGCAGTATCTAACGCATGTATCTCACACTGACAGATGCAGCAGGGGCTGCAATATTAAGTACTTAGCTCAAAATGAGTGTTTTTTTTAAAACCCAGAATATTATTGCTGTATTTCAAGATTGTATTTCACACTGACAGATGCAGACAGTTTTCGGCCCAAAATGTGTGTTTTTTTTAAAACAGAATAGAACAGCAGTATCTAACGCATGTATCTCACACTGACAGATGCAGCAAAGGCTGCAAATTTCGTTTTTTGCCCAAAATGGGTGTTCTTTTAATACCAGAATAGCACAGCAGTATCTAAAGCGTGTATCTCACACTGACAGATGCAGCAAAGGCTGCAATATTAAGTACTTTGCCCAAAATGGGTGTTTTCTTACTAACAGAATATGACAGCAGTATATAACGCTTGAATTTCACACGTACAGATGCAGCAAGGGCTGTAAAATTGAGTATTTTGCCCCAAAATTGTGTTTTTTAAAACCCAGAAAATTATTGCTGTATTTCTAGGTTAAATTGCACAATGACTAATGCGGCAGAGACCCAGATGGAGGGTATTGCTAAAAATGGGTGTTTTTTTTAAAACCCAGAAAATTATTGAAGTAGTTCAAGCTTCTATTTGACTGTCACAAATGCACATATGCTGTGCTATTGCACAGAACTTGCATAAAATGGCCGCCGCCACCGCTCACCTAACTAACAGACGGATAAAAGTTATTTTTCTGGGTCACTGGGCTCAGGGCAGGGTAAAAAGATTGTGCACTGCACCCACAAAACAAAATCTATGTAGATCGCTGAATAAACAAGCACTTCTGATTAAAGATTTTGTTCTATTCTCTCCCTCACAGCAGCAGCATCCTCTCCCTACACTAATCATATCAGAGTGACATGCAGCGCTACGTGACTCCAGCTTATATAGAGGCGGCTGGGTCACATGCTGCACTGGCCAATCACAGCCATGCCATTAGTAGGCATGGCTGTGATGGCTTCTAAGGGAACAGAGTAAAACGCTTGTTGATTGGCTGCTCTGCAGCCTTTCAAAAAGCACCATAAAATAGCCGAACACCGAACCCGAACTTTTACTGAAATGTTCGGGTTCGGGTCTGGGGTCCAAAAATCCTAAAGTTCCCAAAGCACTCTCTGTATTTAGCTCCATTCAGCTTTCCCCCAACTCTGACAAGTTTCCCTGTTCCAGCCACTGAAAAACACCCCACAGCATGATGCTGCCACCACCATGCTTCACTGATATGGTATTGTAACAATGGCAGCTGGCAGCCACCAGTATGAAGCGCATCCTGCTATGTACCTCAGTCGAATTGCACACAAGGCTCCTCTTCTCCGCTGCAGGCTCCGGACCCGCTTTCCTGCACTGTCACGGGCGGCGACAGCTTCAGTTGCACCTTGTAGGAAGCGCACGCGTTCTGTTTCTTAAAGGGTTCGTGCACACCCCTGATTCCACCTTCTCTCTAATCCCAGCCAGGCACCACCTTTATATGGGTGCTTCTCCCTTCCTGTGATGCCTGAGTAATATTGTAGTTTTCTACAGCGAAGGTTCCAGCTTGTTTTTCCTGTGTTGATATCCTGCTTCCGACCTTAGCCTGTATCCTGACCTCGTTTCTGCCTGATCCTCCTGTACCTCGCTGCTCTCAAGTGTATGATTCGGATTGTCGACCACGCCTCTGTCTGCTGTTCAGCTTGTTTCACCTGCTGCACCTGAGCTATTCAGCTCTGCTGTTCTAACAGCTCCAGCTCTGCTAAATCACTAACTCAGCTCTGCTTCATCTGACTCTGCTGCTGCGCTCCTTCCATCCAGAGACTGTCACAGCCAGACAGCTGAGAAGCGCTCACAGGAGCTTCTCAGATCCTCCTCCTTGAATTTCTTTGTTTTGGTTTAGTTTCTCATCTTGTTAGTCTATCTCAGCTGTCATGCAGTCAGACTGATCGCTACCCTTTAAGTTCCTCCCCATAATGCAGTAGTGTGCGGCTGATACAACTTCCTGGAGTGTGTGTGCATGCTGTTCCCAGTTCCCAGTCCTCAGTCCTCAGTCGTCAGTCGTCTGCAGATAAGTGCTGTTTATGTATTTATGTTTTTGTCTTTTCTGGATCCAGGTGACCCTGACTCCCTCCGTGTCAGTGTAGGGAGTCGGTTGTCGTGTCCCTTCACTATTGTAGGGTCTTCAGGTAATAGATAGCCGAGGAACGTGGATATGCGGCCATCCACCTTTGGGGTGTTCGCATAGGCTGAGCAGTGAGGGAGAGCGGCAGCTCTATTGCAGGGGTCTCCCTTTGTTCCTTAGTTGTGGATCCAGAGAGACATTGTTTATATGGTATTGTCTTGTTTCCTGTACACCATCCGTGACAGAGACAGCTCGCTCCACCTGCCTGTACCCCCAGTGCTTGCACTGGGGCATTCTGGCCTGCTCAGCCAGCTGCCACTTAACCGGGACCACCGTTGCGGTAGCAACCTGGTGTCTCCCCTGCAGCTAAGACCAGCTTCCGCATCTTGGAGCTGGAAAAAGAGAGAAAACCAGGGGAACACTTATATTCCGCTACCAAGTTTGGCCCAAAGCCAAACCTGTAAGTGGCACAGCGGGTCCACACCCATTGGAGCGTTACAGATATTAAGCAGGTGATAATAAGTGCCTGGTTTACTCCAGACATGATGTGTAGAATTGAGGCTAAAAAGTTCAATCTTGGTTTCATCAGACCAGAGAATCTTGTTTCTCACAGTCTGAGAGTCCTTCAGGTGCTTTTTTTTTGCAAACTCCAGGCAGGCTTTCATGTGTCTTTTACTGAACAGAAAATTCTTTCTGGCAACTCTGCCATAAAGCTTAGATTGGTAGAATGCTTCAGTGATGGTTGACCTTCTGGAAGTTTCTCCCATCTGCACATCGGATCTTTGGTGCTCAAGCAATGTGACAATTGGTCACCAATCTTACCAAGGCCCTTCTTGTGTGATTACTTAGTTTGGTGGGGCAGCCAGCTCTGGGAAGAGTTCTAGTTGTTCCAAACTTTTTATTTATGCATTTTTGAAGCCACTGTGCTCTTGGGAACTAAGTGCAGCTGAAGCCACAGACCTTTTCCAGATCTTTGCCTTAACACAAACCTGTCTCTGAGCTCTACAGGCATTTTTTTCCTTCTTATGGCTTGGTTTTTGCTCAGAAATGTATTAGCTATGAGACCTTATATAAACAGGGGTATATTTTTTCACAATGCCGCAACATAACAAAATGTAAACAAAAAGTGAAAGGGTCAGAAGACTTTCCAAATGCAATGTACATTTTCTTTTATTTATATACCACATTAATTGAATATTGTACACTGCCCGTCCCCAAAAAAAGTCGCCACCAAAAATATTTGGTTGGACCGCATTTAGCTTTGATTACGGCACGCATTCGCTGTGGCAATGTTTCGATAAGCTTCTGCAATGTCGCAAGATCTATTTTCATCCAGTGTTGCATAAATTTTTCACCAAGATCTTTCATTGATGATGGTAGAGTCTGACCGCTGCGCAAAGCCTTCTCCAGCACATCCCAAAGATTCTCAATTGGGTTAAGGTCTGGACTCTGTGGTGGCCAATCCATGTGTGAAAATTATGTCTCCCTGATCCACTCTTTCACAATATGAGCCCGATGAATCCTGGCATTGTCATCTTGGAATATGCCCGTGCCATCAGGGAAGAAAAAAAATCCATTGATGGAATAACCTGGTCATTCAGTATTTTCAGGTAGTCAGCTGACCTCATTTTTGGATCACAAACTGTTGCTGAACCTAGACCTGACCAACTGCAGCAACCCCAGATCATAGCACTGCCCCCACAGGCTTGTACAGTAGGCACTAGGCATGATGGGTGCCTCACTTCATCTGCCTCTCTTCTTACCCTGATGTGCCCATCACTCTGGAACAGGGTAAATCTGGACTCATCAGACCACACAACCTTCTTCCATTGCTCAAGAGTCCAATCTTTATGCTCTCTAGCAAATTGAAGCCTTTTTTTCTGGTTTGCCTCACTGATTAGTGGTTTTCTTACGGATACACAGCTGTTCAGTCCCAATCCCTTGAGTTCCCTTCGCATTCTGCGTGTGGAAATGCTCTTACTTTCACTATTAAATGTAGCCCTGAGTTCTTCTGAAGTTTTTCTTCGATTTGATTTCACCAAACGTTTAAGTGATTGCCGATCACGATCATTCAGGATTTTTTCCCCGCCACATTTCTTCCTCGAATACGATGGGTCCCCACTATCCTTCCAGTTTTTAATAATGCATTGGACAGTTCTTAACCCAATTTTAGTAGTTTCTGCAATCTCCTTAGATATTTTCTCTGCTTGATGCATGCCAATGATTTGACCCTTCTCAAACAGACTAACATCTTTTCCACGATCACGAGATGTGTCTTTCGACATGGTTGTTTAAGAAATGAGAAGCAACTCATTGCACCAGTTGGGGTTAAATAACTTGTTGCCAGCTGAAAGATAATCACCCATGCAGTAATTATCCAATATGAGGCTCATAACTATTTGCTTAGTTAAATCCAGGTGGCGACTTTTTTTTTGGACAGGCAGTGTATGTTAATCTGCAAATTAATGATGATAACTAGAGATGAGCACATTTAAAAAAAAATTTATTTGCCGGTTTGACAAATTTTTTGGGAAAAATTTGGTTCGATCTGAATAAATTTGCGGCGAATTACGTAAAAAAACTGCTATTTCCTGGCTTCTGAGAGCCTTTATAGTGGTGTAGAACACTGTGCCTTGCAGTAACACACATAGGGAGTCTGCTTTGATAGTGAAATAATACTGTGAGTCTGTATGACATGCGTCGCTCTTAGAATCACTGCACACTTCCCTTATTTGGGCAGTCACGGGGTCAAAACTGACCAAATAACTCAGGTATGAACTCAGCCTTACAGGTCGATGTTAGCGCCAAGAAGAAGCGCACTCCTTTTACACCATCGGCAGTTGATTCCACATAGATGTCTACAGAACCTGTTCTATTGAACGCTTATATAAGTAGAGCCCCCCTGACATATTGTGTCAGTAGTAAGTTTGTGTTGACGTCACTGATTAATTTGCCCTTCTTCTGATCAGTCAGAACAATAACCCACAAAAAACTGATCCTGTCTGTGGAGCATCCGCCTTCACTCGGTCAGCATTTGCTCAATAATCCATCAGTATTGCTAAACCAATAGTTGTACCCACTTCTGCTTTTGGCTACCAAATCATAAGCCAATTCTGATGGACCATACAGGCCTTACAGCTGTTACACAGACAGGATCTGTTGTGCGTCTCATTATTACCTCCTTCTGACAGATCAGAAGAAAGGTCAAATAAATATAATGTCAGACAGGCTGAAAGCCAAAATAGTGGACCAGTCATAAAGTGGGGAGAGTGGGAACAGCATGAGAATGTACAGAGTGGACCTATGACATAGTGGTGAGGTGAAAGCAGCATGAGGAGACCACAAATTGACAAGGTGACAGTGTGAAGATGGCAGCAGCATGAGGACACCACAGAGTGGAAAGGTGATATAGTGTGGAGGTGGCAGCAGCATCAGGAGACCATATAGTGGTAGGTGACATAGTGTGGAGATGGCAGCAGCAGGAGGAGACCACAGAGTGGCAAGGTGACATAGTTTGGATATGGCAGCAGCAAGAGGAGACCATTGAGTGGCAAGGTGACATAGTGTGGGTATGGCAGCAGCATGAGGAGACCACAGAGTGGCAAGGTGACATAATGCGGAGATGGAAGCAATAGCAGCATCAGGAGGATACCACAGAGTGGCAAGGTGACATAGTCTGGAGATGGCAGCAGCTGCATCAAGATACCACAAAGTGACTCAGTAACAGAGTGGGGCGGTGGGTGGCAATATCAGTACCCGCTGACGAAGGTGGATGAAATAATGAGCACTTGGCATCAGATGTGTGGCATCAGGCGGGTTGCAGCATCAAAGTAGTAGCTGAGGCAGGTAATAAGAAAAAAACAGTCTCTTGTATTAAAGTGTTGGTGGGGCACCATAGATGATCTAGTCTGATGCATCAGGAATTGGTGGTTGGAAATCATGGCTGATCCACACCTGATTCATCTTGAAAAAGGTCAGTCTCTCCACATTTTGGGGAGACAGGCAAGTTCTTCCTTGGGTAACTATGCCGCACTAAACACCCGCTCTGATGCCACACTACTGGCCGGGCAGGACAGCTTTTCCAGGGAAAACTCTGCTAGTTGCGTCCACAAATCTAGTTTGGCTACCCAGTAGTCCAGCGGATTTTCAATGTGGGGTGGCAGGGTTCTGTCCAAGTATGCCACCACCTGCTGGTTCAGGTCCCGCTCCAGGTCTACCTGCTGCTGCTGGTGAGTAGTTTCTTCACTATGAAAGAGGAAATCTACTCATCAGCGACTGTAGACTCATGCTGCTGCTGATGAAGCTGGTACTGCTCTTGACCCCCCACCCCTCCCCAGCATCCATGGCAGTGGAACGTCAGCACATAGGCCCCCCCCCCCCCAGTCAGACCTGTGAGAGGATGGACGGCAGTTGCCAACTGACTACATAGGATGTCTCTGTAGTAGTTCAGTTTGTCCTCCCTCCCAGTGGGTGTAAAAAAAGGCCCCCATTCTGGACCGGTAGCAAGGGTCCAACAAGGTGGAGGGCCAGAAGTCATTCTCTGCTGAATTGTGATAATTTGACTGCCACTGCCAAGTGAGCATGCATCGTGCCATTTGTGCAAGTGACTTGGAGGGACTCCCTGCCTCCATCTCCACTACATACTGTCACGCTCACGATGTGTCCAGGTCCTCTGTCTCGTCTTCCTCATTGCCCTGTAGCTACTCTGGCTGCTCCTGCTCCTTCTGTCCTGTCAGCTGAGTGGAAAATCCACCTATTTGGCTACACATTGCCTGTGCTCCAATGTCCTCCTCCCCTCCTCCTCCTCTCCCAGTTCAGCCCCCACAGGGTTCATGTGGCCGTGAGATCGAGGAGCAACGTCTCCTGTCCCCTGACCAGCCATTGTTACCAGCATCTGTTTCAGGACATGAAGCAGTGGAATGACGTTGTTCATCCCGCAGTCCTGGCGACTGACAAATAATGTGGCATCCTCAAAGGACCTAAGTAAACAGCAGGTGTCACGCATGAGCTGCCACTGGCTGACATCGAAGTTACACAGTGGTTTACTCCTATCCACTTGCATTATAAAAAATCGTTGATGGCCTTTCTCTGTTCGTATAGTTGGTCCAACATATGGAGGGTGGAACATATCAGCCTATGTTGGGGGATGCCGTTCTGCAGCTCGAGGGTGTGCTTTGTGGTATACGAGTGGCTGAAGTGCATGCAAAGTTTCCTGCCCATTTTTAGGATGTCTTGCAGATGGGTGGAAGACTTCAGGAACCACTTGACAACCATATTAAACACATGTGTCATACAGGGCGCATTGTATTTTACATTTAGTCATAAGACTATTGGCTGCCTGCTCTTGACGTGCGCTTTTTGATTTTTTAATCTTGTTTATAGTAAAAATTAACTTTTATTTATTACATTTAATAATTGGTAAAAAAAACTTATTGCTAACCTACTTAAATTATAAGTTTAAAACTTTCACTGGTGGACCTGAGCAGTGCTATACTAAATATATTAATCAACTGGCAGCCGTTTGACAATGGTGACTGTAGCTGGGTTCAGCTGGCTACTTTCCTCTTGGTATGCTGAATTGGATATAAGTATCCACTGTTTTGCTACAGTGGTTCACAACATTGTCAATAGGCTGCTTGATTTTTGTGCCTGTTGGCTCTGTATTGTAGCGTTAATAGTGCTGCAGGTGCTGCGATAACTGCCTGCTGCCTGTCTTATCTCCTAGATTGATTCAATTGACAGTACAGTCTCTCGCTGTACTGCCTCGTTGGCGACGCAGTCACCTGCTGCACTATAAACTAGCTGTTCTGTAACGAGCACTCTCATAAAGGGTCCACTGTGTTCTAAAAACTTAGATGCTGCCCCCCGACATGTTTCGCCATGGATATGGCGTCCTCAGGGGATCGGGCAGTCTATGAGGAGAGTGGAGTTGCCGGGTATATTTGAAAACTCCCACTAGAATGACGCGATATGTTTCAACCAATGGTCTTACTCCTTAGTGAGCTCGTCCCTGTTACTTCCAACGTGATCTCTGATAGGTTGTTTGTATCGGCCGGCTCTGACGTATTTACTCGCGCGATCTCGCTCAGTTCCCGCGCATGTCTCTGGACTTACGGCTTTACGGTTTGGATTCACTGGCTGATCTATCTGTATTGGATAATTCGCCGATCATCTGATGTTAAGATGTATAAATTCGGCTGGAGTGAGGTACTGCGCATGTCGCTGTACTTAAGAGATTCTGTTGATCATGTTGTTTCTCTGCGCATGTCTCTGTACTTAGATGTTTTTATCTGTTCTCTCTTCCTGCTTATCTTTCTTTTAGCGCTTCTCTCAGACCTTAGGTAATTTTCTACCTTCTTTTTAATCCTTTTATTACGAACATAATGTATAGTACCTTCTTACTATTGATATTAGTATGGTACTTCTCATGTGCCAAACCACCTGTCTTGATTTGATTGTTATCTTTCATTTGAACGCTTTTTAACTGTATAGCTGTAGATTACATGATTATAATATAGTTATATTTTATTACTTATTTTTCTTTTCTTATTTTCTTTACAGGTCCAAACACCATCATCTAGATCCCCAGGAGGGCGACGCACTGACTACCATCTCCGTCTCTTCCAGGTATTAATTTGGGCTATTATTAGTTATTATTGTTATTTTTCTACAGATCTGTCAGCTGACAGTGGATTATCCAGTGGGTGTTACATTATATAAACTCCGTAAATTGTTTGTATTATAATTTTTATATGATTTTTGATTATAAATATGCCACTCTCCAAATTATTAAATTCAAGAAGGTCTGATTACTTTTATTTCATTGTTGTTATGTTCAATTATTTTTATTTTTATTAGGATAATTTTTACAAAAATGATGCAAAAGTGAACCCTTCATTTAGGCCTAGGGGTGAAAGACTTCTGAGTCTGTATATCCAGCGGGTTTCTTCCTGCTGTAATTTTTTATCTATATCCCCTTGTCTCGGGCCTGCTTTGATTTTGGTTATCCCCCATACTTTCAAACTATCACTGTTGCCGTCATGCTCTGCCTGGATGTGTCTAGAGAGCGTGGTGTCTGTTTTCAAATTAATATCACTTAGATGTTTTGATATTCTTCTCCGGAGTGCTTGTACGGTTTTCCCTATATAGATTTTGGGACAGCCGCATTGTATGGCATAAACTACTCCTGATGTTTTACAATTTATATATTGTGTAATTTTGTACTTCTTACAGTCCACCGGATTTTCAAACTCTTTACATGCAAGCATTCTGCTGCAGAATTGGCAATCTCCACATGGGTATGACCCTTTAGTGGTTAGCCATGTGGTTTTTGGAGTGGATTGCAAATTCCTCTGAAAATGGCTGTGAACTAGTTGTTCTCGCAGATTGGTTCCTCGCCTATATGTAATTGAGGGATGTTCTGTAATGACACTTTTTATGTCTTCATCCAATCTTAGAATATTCCAATATTTTTTTAGGATATTATTAACTTCTTGGTGTTTTATATCGAATGTGCCTATACAGCGCACTAAATTGTCACTGCTGGTTTTTCCTTTGTTCTTTAATAAGTCATCTCTGTCCCTGTCTTTTGCCTTCCGATACGCCTTGTGTAGGACTTTTTTAGGGTAACCTCGTTCTAAAAATTTCTGATAAAGGATTTTGCTTTCATGTTCAAAGCTCTCCTCTGTTGAGCAGTTCCTTCTCGCTCTATAATACTGGCCTACTGGGATTCCTCTTTTCAGGGGTATTGGGTGGTAACTGGACCAGTGGAGAAGACTGTTGCTCGACGTGGGCTTCCTGTAGATTTCTGTTTCTATATTACCATTCTCTGAAAGGCTTAGAGATACATCCAGAAAATTGAGTTTGTTTTTATTGATTTCACCCGTGAATTTTAAACCAATAGTGTTAATATTGAGAATTTTAATAAATTCATGAAATTCTTCTTGTGCACCTTCCCACAGTATTAGAACGTCGTCTATATAACGACCCCAAAAAGTGATGTATTTTGTGTACTGACTGTGTGCATCAGTGAACACAATTCTGTCCTCCCACCACCCTAAATAAAGATTTGCAAAATTTGGTGCACATTTTGTGCCCATTGCGGTGCCTGTGATCTGTAAATAAAAATCGCTATCAAAAACGAAATAATTGTGAGTGAGTAAAAAACTTAAGAGTGACAAAATAAACTCATTATGGTCTTTGTAATGGGTGCCTTTTGTGTCTAGATAGTACTTGACTGCATCAATGCCTTTAGAGTGTGGTATGCTGGTATATAGCGCCTCAACGTCCAGGCTCGCTAATGAGGTTCCATGTTCTACGTGTATGTTGTTCAATTTAATCAACACGTCCTTAGTGTCTCTCAGGTATGATGTTAGACTGGGGACAAATGGGGATATCACCTCATCGACGTAGCCACTTATTCCCTCACACAAACTCTCATTCCCAGATACTATAGGTCTCCCAGGAATTGGTTGTCGTTTTTTGTGTATCTTGGGAATGGCGTAAAATGTTGCAAGTACTGGATTCGGCTTGTACAGAACTTTGAACTCTTCTTTGGTGATTAGGTTCTTTTCTTTTGCCTGCTGTAATATGTTCTTAAGTTCTTGTACAAATTTAGTAGTAGGATTATTCTGCAATTTTTGATAAGTATTTTTGTCTTTCAGCAAGTCCATAACCATTTTTTTATACTCTGATTTTTCCATTAACACTATGTTGCCCCCCTTATCTGACGGTTTAATTTCTAGGTTTTTATTTTCTGTCAGCTCTTTCAAGGCTTTCTTTTCTTTGTTACTTAGATTACTGCTGACTTGTGACTTTTTCCCTTTAATTTTTTGTAGTTCTAGAGTTACTAGATCCACAAATGTCTGGATATTACTATATTTTGTAAAGGGTGGTGTAAATTTAGACTGGGGGGTCATAGTGGAGAATGGTGGTTTAGGTGCTGGAATTTGTCCTAAATGTTCTTGCTGTAAATCCTCCAATATTTGGACTGCTTCACATTCACGTCTGTGCATTTCTTGGGCATCTTTATCTTTATTCTTGTACTCCTTGTGCAATGCCAATTTCCTTGCAAAGAGGTTTATATCTTTTACCCATGTGAAGCAGTCAAAATATGGTGCTGGTGTGTACGAAAGACCTTTTTGAATAAGTCTTTCATGTTCCGAATCTAGAATGATGTTTGTTAAGTTAATTATTTGCATCTCGTTTGTTTTTGAAGGAAGTGCTACGTCTTGGGCTGATATCCCCACTTGTCCCGGTCTCTCAACTGTGTTCCTGACACTAAAAAAGAAGGAGAAGACGAGGAGGCTGAAGACAGAGAAGGTAAGTGAGGGCCCATATTTGGTATTCCTATTGGGGCTTGTGCAGCCACAAATGGAAAGGTTGGAGCTGAGGAGAATAGTGATGGGACAGTTTCGTTTACTCTGTCTGTATCTGGAGCTGGTCCTCTCTCCATACACTGTACAGTTTGTCCTCCAGATTTGTTCTGTTGGCTCAGCCATCCTTGATGCAGTGCAGACACCATGTTCTTCCCGTTGTCGGTCAGCATGGTTCAGATTTTGAGTTGTCGCGGAGAGAGACAGGATTCGATTTCTTGATGCATCACACGGAGCAGTTCCTCCCCTGTGTGACTCCGTTCGCCAAGGCAAACCAGGAGCAGAACAGCGTGACACCGCCAAGCCCTGCACATGTGGTATGCTGAAGGAGCATTGTGACTTGTCCCTGCAGTGGAGGCTGAGGACATGGTGGAGGATGAGGAGGCAAAGGCGGACATTGTCGCAGGACCAACAGCTTGATAACGTGGAGTCAGAAGTGGCGTGACCTGGCCAAGTTGCTGGTGTGGCTGTGCAGGAACCACATTCACCCAGTTGGCAGTAAAGGACATGTATTGTCCCTGACTGTTGTTACAGCTCCACACATTGACGCTGCCGTGAACTTTGACAGACACTAATAGTCTCAAGGACTGGCCCACCTTCTGTTCTACACATGTGTGCAGGGCTGGTATTGCCTTTTTTTGCAAAGAAATGACAGCTTGAGACTCTCCACTTCGGCTCGGCACAAGTCATCAGTTCTCTGAAAGGTGCAGAGTCCACCACTTGAAAAGGAAGTGTAACGATCTAGGTTCAGGCTCGGAGTCCAGTAGCTGAAAGCAGCAATGCACACGCAGAGGTAGATGAGAGGTAGCAAGCAGATGGTGGTCAGGACTAGCGTGGGTCAATAGCCGAGAATGTCAGATAAGTGAAGGAGCACGGACAAGCGTAGTAGGATAATACAAGCCACGGGTCGGTACACGGATGATAATGTCGATTTCACAGGAAGCAGCGAGGAGCAAGATATTGGCAGAGAGCACAATAATCTGTCAATGAAGCAGAGCAAGGACATGGCTTTTAAAGGAAGTACATGGGAGGAGCTAGGAGTTCAGAGTTCAGCAAGGAACTGGGAAGCAATGTATCTAGTACATGAGATCCAACAAGTAACAAATCAGGAGTGAAGGTGGCTCAGCAGACAGAGCTGCAGCCAGGCACTGCAGCATTACTGGGTTCGAATCCTGACAGGGAGGGACTGCAGCACCAGCAACTTGGACAGGAGCACATTCAGCTTCTGAGCTATTGGATGAGTGCATGCATAATGTTGTCTCGGTGATTGATTGCTGACGGAATGCTACATAGTTATTACGGTTGAAAAAAGGCATACGTTAAACTAAGGGATAGGTGGGGACGTGAATCCAAGAAGGAAGTGAGACTCGGATTTCTACACGTTTTCATAAGCATTTATGTTTTTTACTTTTAAGAATTCGTCTAAACCCTTTTTGAAACTGTCCACTGTTCCTGCTGTGACCACGTCCTGAGTAAGTCTATTCCACAGATTCACAGTTCTTACAGTAAAGAAGCTTTGACACTTCCGGAGACTGAACTTTTTCTTCTACAGTCGGAGGCAGTGCCCCCTTGTCTTTTGAGCACATTTTACATGGAACAGCTTTTCGCCGTATTTTTTGTATGGCCAATTTATATACTTGTACAGGTTAATCATGTCCCCCCTTAGACGTCTCTTCTCAAGACTAAATAAATTACATTCTTTTAATCTTTCTTCATAACTAAGACCCTCGATGCCCTTTATCATTTTAGTCGCTCTTCTCTGTACTTTTTCCAGCTGCAGTGAATCCTTTCTATGTACTGGTGCCCAGAACTGGACTGTGTATTCCAGATGAGGCCGCACCAGTGCTTTGTAAAGTGGTAGTATTACATCCCTGCCCCGCGAGTCCATGCCTCGTTTAATGCATGACAATATCCTGGTGGCCTTAGAAGCAGCTGATTGACATTTTATGCTATAATTTAATCTACCATCCACAAGGACACCCAAATCATTCTCTATAAGTGACTCTTCCAGTGCTACATCACCTAGGACATATGAAGCACAGAGATTATTACTAAGAAGATGCATAACTTTACATTTGTCCACATTGAACCTCATTTGCCAAGTTGATACCCAATCACTCAGTGTGTTCAAGTCAGCTTGTAGTTTGTGGACATCTTCCATAGACCGTACAGTTCTACACAGCTTAGTGTCATCTGCAAAAATAGATATAGTAGTATTAATCCCGTCCTCAACATCATTAATAAAATTAAATAATAAAGGGCCCAGCACTGAACCTTGGGGTACACCACTTATAACCTGGGACCATTCTGAATAGGAATCATTGACCACAACTCTCTGGACACGGTCATTCAGCCAGTTTTCAATCCAATTACAAACTATACTTTCCAAGCCAATAGACCTTACTTTACTTATTAAGCGTCTATGAGGGACAGTATCAAAAGCCTTTGAAAAACCCAGAAACACTACATCCACAGCTGCCCCTCTGTCCAGGCTACTCCTCACCTCCTCATAAAACAAATCAGGTTAGTCTTACAACTCCTGTCCTTGGTAAACCCATGCTGGTTATCACTTATAATATTATAGTCACATACTCCTGTTTATAGTCCCTTAAGTTTCCTTCAAACATTTTTTCTAAAACAGAAGTTAAACTAACTGGTCTATAATTACCTGTGGAGGACCTTGATCCTTTTTTGAATATGGGCACCACGTTTGCCTTGCGCCAATCACTTGGCACTGTACCAGTCCCTATAGAATCCTTAAAAATTATAAACAGGGGCACAGCAATGACTGAACAGAGCTCTTTAAGCACTCTTGGGTGTAATCCATCTGGACCCGGAGTTTTGTTCACATTTACCCTATTTATCTTCTCTTGGACCATATCTACAGTTAGCCAATTGAGTATATCACTAGATGTACTAACAAACCCGGGCCACAGATATCAGCTCCTTTCTTTTCTTTTGTATACACAGAGCTAAAAATCCTATTTAGGAACTCTGCCTTTCCCATATCTTCAGTGACTACCCCCCCCCCCCTTTACCATTATTTAGGGGACCTACCCGCTCAGACCTAGGTTTTTTAGCATTTATATATTTAAAAAACTTTTTGGGATTTGTTTTGTTTTGTTTTTCTACCTGCTGTTCGTTTTGTATCTTTGCTAATTTTATCTCCTTTTTGCAGATTTTTTTTAAGCCCTTTGTAATCTTTAAACGCTACAGCTGACCCCTCAGATTAGTATTTTTTAAATGCCCTCTTTTTGTCTTTTATTGCTCTTTTTACAGTAGCTGTAAGCCATGGGGGGTTTAATTTTAGCCGTTTATACTTGTTACCTAAAGGGATACATTTTTTTGTGCAATTACTTAATGTGGATTTTAAGCTCTCCCATTTATCCTCTATATTATTATGTGACAGTAGAAACATAGAAACATAGAAACATAGAATGTGTCGGCAGATAAGAACCATTTGGCCCATCTAGTCTGCCCAATATACTGAATACTATGGATAGCCCCCGGCCCTATCTTATATGAAGGATGGCCTTATGCCTATCCCATGCATGCTTAAACCCCTTCACTGTATTTGCAGCTACCACTTCTGCAGGAAGGCTATTCCATGCATCCACTACTCTCTCAGTAAAGTAATACTTCCTTATATTACTTTTAAACCTTTGCCCCTCTAATTTAAAACTGTGTCCTCTTGTGGTAGTTTTTCTTCTTTTAAATATGCTCTCTTCCTTTACCGAGTTGATTCCCTTTATGCTGCTCCAAGTCTATGCCCTGAAGACTATGCCCTCAGTAGCTGCTACAAGTCTATGCCCTCCAAAAGAAAAGGGCGATCCAGCATCTCTCTGTCCTTTGAATCTAACTGGGGAAGCTCCAATTGCTGTAAATATTGGTCCATATCATTCCGACTAAACATAGAATCAGACTGATAAAGAGTAGAATAGTATTTCACAAATTCCTCCCTAATCTCCTCTGAGGACCTCACCCTATTACCTTTTGAGTTCCTAATCTCCCTTATACTAGTAGCCTCTCTCTGATTAGCCACTAATCGTGCAAGAAACTTGCCCGTTTTACCCGATTCACAAAAGAGATTTTGACCTTGGAAAAGAAGCTTATGCTGTGCTTTACTGTACAGAAGTGTCTTAAGCTGTAGATTGGCCTCCTTTAATTGAGTTATATATTGCTCATTATGATAAGCAATTAATAAAGCCCGTAGACTCCTAATTGCCTCTGTCAGCTGTTGTTCCCTTCGACGAAGTTCAGATCTATACCTATTGATTTTAGTAAAGTATAAGCCCCTTATATGGGCCTTCAATGCATCCCACACATAGTGTATATGTGTTGAGCCTACATTAAAGCCCCAGAATTCCTGTATATCCAGATCAATTCTGCATTGCTCCCCTATCACATCAAACCAATGCGAATTCAGTTTAAAAGTTCTACCCGAGGCTGGAGCATCCGCCTCTCTCTGAACATAATCAGAACTGGGGAGTGATCTGAAATTCCATGAGGTTCATACTTCATTTTCACAATTTAATGACTCAAATCACGACTTGCAAAAGCCAGGTCAATACGGGACATTAACCCATAGGACTGGCTGAAGCAGGAAAAGATTTTCTTATTGCCATAAAGGTGGTGCCAGATATCAACCAGCGCCAGCTCCTGGCAAATAGTACTCAGAGGCGATCCAGTCCGACATTGCCCAGAAGAGGTGGAGAAACGATCCAACTCAGGATCAAGAACGGAGTTAAAAGCTACTAATAATACACATTGATTTTTTGTGGCTATGTATTTAGCTAATAGAGAAAAGACAGTTGATTTGTATGGTGGAGGAATATAAATAAACGCCAATATAATCTTCTGCCCTTTCCAAAAGCCATGGAGGAATACAAATCTCCCTTCTTTATCTATCATATTATCTACAGGTTGAAACTCCTTCCCGCGGTGAATATATATGCTGACCCCTCTTGCATACGAAGAGAAGTAAGCGTGATATTCAAAAGCCCATTTCCTTTTCAATGTATAAAGCCTATCTACTGTTGCATGTGTTTCTAATAATACCACAATAGCCGGCAGATGACGTGCCACAAGATCAAATACCACCGTCCTCTTAGTTCTGTCTCCCAACCCTCTCACATTCTAAAATAGAATATTACATGGCATAGACAATATATAAATCAGAATCCCAGTCCCCTATCTAGGAGAGAGACACGTAGACCAAAAGCCAGTGACGACAGCCAATCCCTCCCTCAAACCCACCCCCAAAGAACCCGCTACATGGTTAATAAGGTATATAACCTTACCCATTAACCTCTTCCAATCCACCAAACCTCCCCCCCGCCCATTTCCCCCCTTTAACCTCCCTCCTCCCAACATTTATATTCTCATTATAACCTCTTCGAGTCCAGCCATTGAACCGCATCCACCTGTGTAGAGAAAAACCGGACAGCATCATTGTGTACCACCCTTAATTTCGCTGGGAATGAAATCGAGTACTTAATATTGGCTGCAGACAATCTTTTTTTTACATCGGCGAAAGATCTTCTTTTAATTTGGGTCTTTCGTGAAAAATCTGGGTATATAGATATCAGGTTTCCAATGAAATATGTGTCTAGTACTTCTCTTTTACATCTGAGTACCCAGTCCCGATCCTTCGATCAAACCAGTTTCACCAAAATTGACCTAGGGGAAGCCCCTGGAGGAGGTTTTTTAAAGCGAATTCTGTGGGCCCTTTCCACACAAAAGGTAGATGCATCCTGGTCTGGCCCTAAATTTTCGACCAGCCATTTTTGAATGAATTTGGCAGGATTATCCTGTTCTACCCCTTCTGGGAAACCCACCAGTCGCAAGTTGTATCTACGGGACCTATCCTCCAGGTCTATCACTTTCCTTTTGAGCCAAAAACGATCTTGATCTACCTCTTTTAATCTCTTTTTTAATACAGTGTTCTCTGAGGTGACAGAGATGACTGCTACTTCCAATTCCTTCACCTTCAGTCTCAGTTTTGTCATTTCATCTCTAATTATCGTAACATCTCCTTGTACTACTTTTAGGGAAGAGGCCAACTCTGCAACAGAGGTGCTGGTGGAATTTACTACTCCCAATATGTCAGAGAGTTTTTTATTAATACTATCCAACCCTTCGCTCTGGGGCGTACTAGATATTGTAGTGGTCAGTTCTAGTCGATCCGTATTAACCTCTCCCAGCTCAGCCTGTGGAACAGATCTTTGAGCACCCCCCCTAGTTTTAGATGGTGGGGATTTCAAAAATTTGTCTAGTCGAGCCTGGGGGCTTTCCCCCGAGCCGCCTTTCGGCGAGGGGACCCCTCCAGATTTACGATACTTAGGCAGCATGTCTAAAAGACTTAATAGGTAATCTCTAGATAAACAATTCACATAGAGAAAGAACTAATGTAGGGTCCAGACAATATGAAATACAGAGGAACTTCCAACAACAGATCCGCTATAAATCCGGAACGGCTTGAAAAATGCCCCGTATTAACTATAGGACCTAGACAATATATTCCGTGCTCACAAAAACATATTCATCCAATACAGAGATATAGCACATGTACATACACAGCGCGAAAAATAGAAAAAAAAAAGGAGCATAAATACTGGATACATATAGGCTGAGAACATAAATCAAAGCATATTCAGCTGGATACATAAACAATCCGACGATACAAGTTACAGTTTGCAGAATCAAGGCAGAAGTCTCTGAATACGCAGCGCAGCAGCCGGAAGAGTAAAATTTTGAATTAATTATCCCCTCTCTAACAACCCTGGAGTAGAACTAACATCAGAATCCAATTTTACAAAGAAAGGGGATCTGATTCTATCAGAGGCCAGAATCTAGGATAGGACTTGCCCTTTATCCCCACTTGGAAATGACGATCAGATTCGGCTTAGATACAAGAATCATATAACCAGAAGCCGCTGTATGTCCAGGTGACTTGCTAGATGATATTTTAACCTATGACAGTACATAGGGTACAAGCCTCCCTCAAAGGTCACGGTCTTGGCCTCAATCGAATAATCCCACAGACGCCCTTTCCACCCAGGGATAGGAATGGATTTATCAAAGCGCCCAGCTGTATGCCCCCCAGCGCAATATATTTTCCTGGGCACAGATCCGACCAACTCAACAAATAGAGCAGGCACCCGGCAATCAACAGCCGGCAATAGAGACCTCAGCAAACGATCAGCTAAGGTCTCACCCCCTCTCAGGCGTTAAACAGAAGTCAGCAGAACCAGGACCAGGACCAGGACACCAGATCACCTCCACGACCTCCACATCCGGGATCCACACCATGCGCCACCAAGAGCCACAGCTATACCCTGCGGTCCCAGGGAGAAAGGCACAGCGTCACCTGAGTCTCCTGCCGCACACCGGAGGTGAGTATCCGTAACAAGACACTCTGCACTCCACAAGTCACGGCTGGAGGGAAGGACGGCAGGAGGAGGAACACGGCACGCACCTCTACGTCATGCCCTCTTTGTGCCCCATCCTTCAACCCATCTCCAGCAGCGGAGTGAGTGGCCACCTCCACTATATGCTTTTAACTGAAATAACTGCAACAGTGCAGTGCATATATATTTAAAAATTTTTACTGAAATACGCCACTTTACGCTTTCACCAGAAATCACTGCAGCAGTGCACTGAGAATATATGTTTCTTGTTGGACTGAATTAGGCCACTATACCCTTTGACCAGAAAATAATTAGAGAGTGAAGTGCTTATATATATATTTCTTGCAGTACTGAAATATGCCACTCCACGCTTTCACCAGAAATAACTGCAACAGTGCAGTGCGTATATATTTTTCTTATTTTACTGAAATACGCCCCTATACTCTTTCACCAGAATTAACTGCAGAAATGCACTAAGAATATATTTTTCTTTTTTTTACTGTAATACGCCCCTATACGCTTTCACCAGAAATAACTGCAGCAATGCAGTGTGTATATATTTTTCTTATTTTACTTAAATACACCCCTATACGCTTTCAACAGAAATAACTGCAACAGTGCAGTTCCTATATATTTCTCTTTTTTTACTGTAATACGCCCCTATAAATTTTGACCAGAAATGACTGCAACAGTGAAGTGCGTATATATTTTTCTTGTTGTACTGTAATACGCTCCTATACGCTTTCAACAGAAATAACTGCAGAAGTGAAATGCGTATATATTTTTCTTGTCGTACTGAATAAGATACTAAGACATAAGCCACTAAATGCTTTCCAACATTGCAGCCCAATAACAAAAAGCTTGAATTCCAGAGCTGTCTAATCACCGTTTGGATTCCCAAATAATCGTTCCCTGCACTTGTAAATCACTTTCCTATCAATGTCCCTACCACTTTCTGACATCTCTCCCTGCACTAAGATGCTGTGAAATGATTCCTATCCTTTCCCTGCACTTATAAATAATTTTTTCGGTCTTTTTTTTTCCACAATCATTTTTTCACTTGCTTTCCCTAGCACCTTCACATGTCTGTCCCTGCACTCTGAACGCTGGAAAATGGCAGAATCTAAAATGGCTGCTGTATTTATAGGGCTATGACATCACAGGGCTGGCTGCTGATTGGCTGCATGCAGGCATGTCAATCTGGGTGATCCCGCCTTCCCAGAGTTCCATACCCCATGTCCTTAGTCCTCACATGTGTAGCCGCCATTTTAGGAAAATTGCGATTTATTACCACAAAGCGCGAGGAAATTCACATTTGTTGCGAATCAAATTTTTCGCTCATCTCTAATGATAATTTTACTATCACAAACATGAGTATTCACTACCAAATTCTGATCCTTATGACAAAGATTTCAATCTATATTTGTGTCAAAGAACACTCCTGAAAACCATATTATGACAGTTTTGGCCTTGTGGCTCTTGTGGCTACTAAGTCTAGGCAAATTGTCTGTGCCTAGCCAAAGGGGGCATTGCTTAACAAGAAAGATGCTTCAGTTAGATTGAAAGGTGGTGTGGCCTAATGGATGTGACATTTTGAGTCACATATCCTGAGCTACTGTGATAAATTTGGCACATGTCTAGACAGCCTGTCTAAGTTCATACCATCTGCAATATTAGTAAAGTGTCGCAAGTGCCCAGGGGCGGCGTTACCCTCGTAGGTGCCCAGCTAGCTCAGCCTTATCATTGCTTCCCCCCGCCCATTCTTTCCCTCTGACCGCCCATCTACTTACTTCTTGTTTCGCTGAGATTCCGCGCCTGCGCACTCAGTCCATCGGCCGGCGCATGCGCACTGTGATGCCCATTCCTTGTACGGCATCACAGTAATTAATGCGCATGCGCCGGCTTCGCGCCGGCTTCGCAGAGAGAAAGAATGGGCGGGGGGAAGCGATAATAAGGCTGAGCTAGCTGGGCACCTACGAGGGTAACGCCACCCCTGGGCACTTGCGAGCCCTCATTTGCATATGCTAAGTTGTTTTTTGCCGGTTAATAAGTCCAGGATTGCTCATAAAGGTAATGTTTTTATTAACTGTAAGGCTGCTAGAAAGCTATGGGAAGGGTTAAAAAGGTGAAACTTTGATGACAGACTCCCTTTAATATTGTTTTTATGTATCGGTATACTGCACTTTTCTTTCCTATTTGCATTAGATTGATGTGCAACCTGTTTTACCATTCAGTAACAATTCATAGAAAAAAACATAGATGTTGTTTTAACCACATTTTCTAACTTTTTAAAGCACATTTTCATTTTTTTCTAAGATTTGTATATCTTTTTAGTAAAGCCAGCTAAGGAATTCACACACCTCATGGATTATTTATATAGCATAGACTGCATTGTTCAAGACTCAGTCTTTATCTTGAGAAGGGCTTTAAACCAAATGCTCATTTCTCTATCTCCAACCAAGAAGTTACAACCAAGAAGTTACATTTGGTCAAAGCTGACAATATTGCATTAAGGAACCATTGCTGGTGAATCTGTAATGCACACCTTATCGATGATCTGAACAATGCTTTGTCTGAAGCTGTCAGCTCCTTGGCTATTGACAAATAGGTCCTAGAAGGAAGGATCTATACGGTACCTCTCACAGTTATAGCAAAAGTCCACTACATATTGCAGTAACATTTCACAAGCAACTTGCATGTATGCCTATTATTCAATAAATCTGATTTACTGCATACATAAAAAAAATATTTAAAAAAAAGCACAAAACAAACAGCAGAGCAGGCCTTTTTATTTTTCTATAAATTAATCATTTTCATACTGAGGACACCTATAGTAATATATATTTCAATAAGCACTATGTGACTCAGAGGCTGTGAGTGCCCATCATTTTCTTCATTGTTTATTTCAGATGCAACGCTCTTATCTATTTAGATTAGAGAAAGAAAAAAATAATCAGTAATATATATCTAATATTGATGTGACAGCAGCATCATCTGCTGGTCTCTTCCAGGATAACACAACTGCAGACTTCTATCTGGATGCACAACTCATATATTTTTCCTCCCTTGCTTGTGACAGGAGCCTTTTTCCTTTTTAGTTCTTCAACAGTTTAACACGGAGAGAAGTCGGGCAAATTAGCTGGTTTTCTGCAATTAAAACAAAAATAAGACGTCTTTCCATAGTGTGCACATACAGGAGAAAAGTTGTATCATTACAGCATGATTGAGGCCTGTCATTATGAGCTCCACAGGTTTTCCCATTAATTCTAGCAGGTGATTTGGGAATACGGTGGCTGAGAATGCTAAAAGCTGTTCCCCTGGCATTTAAGCATATGGTCGGCTTTGCAGAAATATATCATTTCCAACAAGCATCAAGCTTTTGCTTCCCGTCGAGAAGTAAATTATTCCTGTAAAGGAACTCAGCCAAAACAACTAGCAAATGGCTAAATGAAACAGATTCTTAAACTGCAGGTTGATTGACCAACACCATTCATTAGTAAGGTAGTGTCCAGAGTCTTGCTTGGCACAATTCCCAGCTGAGGTGAAGGAGAAACTAGAACGTTGTATCAAGAATTAAGCTGTTTTTAACTCAGTGGAAGTTAATTGTGAAGTTAAAGTTCCTAGACCACTAAGGCAATCTGTGGCTATATGAATTTCCAACTTTTGGACAAGACAGAAATATCCTCATAATATCCGGTCATCTTTGAATGGAATGGGGGGGGGGGGCAAAACAAGCTAAAATTACTGAAAATATACCGTATTATGCTGAATATATTGTATTATGCCGAATATATTGTATTATGCACAGTGCAAGATCTGATCTATGATATAGAGATTTCCTCTTTAGCATTCTTGGAACCTGTATGCCATGCACTCAATCTAGACATAATCTACAGTATATATATATAAAGGAGGACGTATGTATGGATGTATGTATGTTCCGCGATCATTCAAAAACGCAACCATCGATTTCAACGAAACTTTGTATACATATTCCTTGCTACCTGGAAAGAAATCTTGTGGGGGTCGCAGCTCTCTAGAACATACCGTTCCTGAGATATTCCCAAAAATGCAAAAATGGCACATCACATGACCTACAGTACATTAGCTAATAGAAGCCTGCAGGTCTTTCTCTTCATATCCCAACTGCCATACACACGGTCACATGTCCCTGATCAGCCAATAGAAGCTTGCAGACCCTTAGTCTCCACATACACACAGTTTTACACCAGGTTTCCATAACAACCCAACCATTTTTCTTCACTGCTGTAGGTCAGCTTTACAGGGGCAGGGCACTGTGAATGACACTGTTAAGGGAGCGGGAGTGCTGCGGAGGTCACAGTTCATGGGGCAGGTAGGGTGGCCATTCAGGCCACACTCAAAAGACAGACTTAAAAACCCCGCCCCCAGGTCCCGCTAAGCCACACCCCCTCCCACTCCACAACTGACGGGGATTAAAAAAATGAAGGTAAAAATCAACTTCTGTCAGCTACAGGGGATCGAGGGAGGGTGACTTTCTCCCTGCAGCTCATGCTCAGACAGTACAGTGCTGTTGTTGAGAACATCCCTGTGTCCATCCAGGCCCTGCGCCATATGGAGGACTGGGAGTCCGAAAGCCGGACTGTGCAGCCTAAAACCGGACCTCTGGCCACCCTAGGGGCAGGCTGCTGTGAAGGTCACAGTTAAGGGGACGGTCCACTAGGGAGGTCAGTGTTAAGGGGCAGATTGCTGTAGAGGCCATTGTTAAGGGGACGGGGTGTTGTGGAAATCACTGTTAAGGAGATGGGGTACTGTAGAGGTTACTAATGAAGGGGCAGCCGCTGTGGAGATTACTGTTAAGGGGGCGGGATGCTGTTGAGGTCAATGTTAAAGGGGCAAGTTGCTGTGGAGGTGACTGATAAGGGGGCGGCCACTGTGGAGGTCTCTGTTAAGGGAACAGGGAACTATGGAGGTCACAGTTAAGGGGACGGTCCGCTATGGAGGTCAGTGTTAATGGGCGGGGTGCTGTAGAGGTCACTGTTAAAGGGGATACTGTCGACATCTTTTAATGACATAAACATTAAATGAAATAGATTAAATATACCCATGCAAAGCCGGGTCCTTCTGCCAGTATATAATACAATGTTTAGCCTGGAGAGTTCCTTTAAAGTGGAATGTTCATCTTTAAACAGCATAGTACAATTTACATATACAATTAAAGGGCTTATCCAATACTAAAGCAGTGGCCCAAACCTGCCCGACCCATGGTGGGAGTGATGCTTACCTGATTCTCGCATCTGGATCCAGTCTCTTGGGCTCCCGGGCCAGCAATCCCACTCCCATGTGCGCCATGTGCACTGAGGACAATATCCGTCAATGGGGGCACAGATGATCGCTGCTGCAGCCAAACACAGGCCGCAATGGTGACCTGCTCCCCCTGCGTCACGCCTGTATGTTTTGTAGCGCTGTATGTAATGTTTTCCAAGTATGTCTTTATTAGTAGGGCTGGAGCAAAGGGGTTAGGTTAAGAGTTTGGCATGGGGAGGAGCCGTTTAAATTTTTGCCTCAGACAGCAGTAAGGTTAGGGGGAACCTTGGGGGTATGATTCAGCAAATTTATCCAGGATGATTATTGAAACAGTTGGATCACAGATCTGGGGATAAGTGCAGTTCTAACTCTGTTCCATCCAGTATTCATTTGTATCTACATTCTAAGAACTGTGTACCACCAGACACCTTAATATGATGGGGGCACTACAAATCGTTTCTGGAAACACCATGTGATATGTAACTAGTGATGGACGAACATCGGCCGGGAACTTTCCTTTCGCGATCAAATGTTTGCGAACCGCGCGTTTGCGGCGGGCCTCATTCACTTTAATGGCAGGCAAACCTGAAAAATCTTCAGGTCATATTTGCAGCCACTAAACACTTACTAGAAGTGCACAAATAGTCCCACAACATAGACAGTGACATACCAGAGGGGGATCAATGGCAAAAATTCCCACAAAAAATATGTATTTTAATCAGGGGCTATTCTTCCATTTTTATGCGTCTTAAAGAGAAGCTCTCAAAATGCGCCCTACTGGAGCCTAGAAATTTTTTATTTTAGGCCATGGGAGTATGGGCCCCAAAAATTAGGTATTCACCAGACAGACAAGTGATTATGTGGCTGGAGGTACATTAGGCGGTAACTGAATATCAATTTTACTGTAGGCCAGTGGAGTACAGGCTCCAAAAATTAGACATTCATCTGACAGAAAAGAACAAGTGATTATGTGGCTGGAGGTATATTAGACGGTCACTGGATAACTATTTTACTGTAGGTCAGTACAGGCCCCAAAAATTAGGCATTCACCTGACAGAAAAGAACAAGTGATTATGTGGCTGGAGGTATATTAGGCGGTCACTGGATAACAATTTTACAGTAGGCCAGTGGAGTACAGGCCCCCAAAATTAGGCATTCACCTGACAGAAAAGGCCTTTTATGCCGCTGTATATACATAAGACAAGGACCGTTCTTTGTTCTGGGTGGTGGCCGATATGTGTGGGCTGGCATAAAGAAATTTAATTACACGTGGTTGTCACAGGTGTTGAATTCCTCCGAGACCCATGCGCTTATCGGTCATGATCTCCCCTGCTGCGCTGAACGTCCTTTCAGACAGGACACTCGACGAAGGGCAAGCCAAGAGTTCCATGGCAAATTGTGGCAGCTCTGGCCACAGGTCAAGCCTGCACACCCAGTAGTTCAGGGGTTCCTTGCTTCTTACAGAGTTCACATCGGACTTTAACCCGATGTAGTCAGAAACCTGTCTGTCTAGGCGTTCCCTGAGGCTGGATCAGGAGGCCGGCTGTCGATGGGGTGGCTGCAAGAATGATCTCATATTCGAAGTGACCAACACATCTTCAAACCGCCCTCTTGCAGGCACAGTAGGATTGGTACCCGCACCTGTTTCGCTGTGGGTGAAAATTCCTCTGCCAGCGCCCGCAACAGCAGAATTCAACATCTCTTGCAGCAAGGCCTGGAAATTCTGCATTTTGACAGCCCTCTGTGATGCTGGTAACATGTCCGCCATTTTGAGTTTGTACGGGGGGTCTAAGTACGTAGCCACCCAGTACTCGTTCTTGCCCTTTATGGTTTTTATACGGGGTCCCTCTTCAAACACTGGAGCAAGAAGGCCCTTATTTGCACTAAATTGGAAGCAGTGGAGCGCCCTGGCTCCTGCTCATCGCCCAGGAGAATGTCGTTCTCGGTCTCCTCCCCCTAGCCAGGGACAACACCGGGGATTTCCGAAAAGTTCCCTCAAAGCCTGCTCTTCTTGCACCTCCTCCTCCGCCCAGCCACCATCCTCCTTCGACTTTTCTTCAGACTCCTGCTGACTTGTCTCAGATGGAGTAGCCCCCCTGGGAATTCATTCAGCATTGCGACTTCCTCATCTTCCAGCTCCTGCTCCTCGACAGCTTGATCATTGACACAACGCAATGCATGCTCCAGAAAGAAGGTGTAAGGTACGATGTCACTGATAGCGCCCTGGCTGCGACTGACCAGTTTAGTGATCTCATCAAATGGCTGCAGAAGTCTGCATGCATCGCGCATGAGCAGCCACTGGCGCAGTGAAAAGAAACCAAGCTCCCCAGAACCTGTCCTGCTGCAGAGTTCGTACAGATAGCCGTTAACGGCACCTTGCTGCTGGAGCAGCCTATCAAGCATATACAAGGTAGAGTTCCAGGTCTTCGGGCTGTCACAAATCAGACGTCTGATGGACAGATGGTGTTGCCACTGAACGTCAGCAAAGCGAGCCATGGCTGTGTAAGATCTTCTAAAATGGCCAGAGATTTTCCTGGCCTGCTGCAGGACGTCCTGGACTCCGGGGTATTTGGCAATAAATCGCTGCACGACTAAGTTCAGGACGTGTGCCATGCAAGGCACGTGTGTCATTTTGCCCTGTGTCAGCGCGCTCAGCAGATTGGCACAGTTGTCGCACACCACTTTACCAACTGTCATACCCCTTCGCCAAATTGAGCAGGGTTAGCCACTGATCGGCCTGTGACTGCAGAGCTGAAAGCAGTGCAGAAGACCGGTGTGGCTCTTGGCTTCCAGGCACAACTGCTGCAGCATAGCATGGCAACGTCTCACCTGGCATGTCGAATAGGTTCTGGGGAGCTTGGGGGGTGGAGCGGAAAAGGCAGTAGCAGTGGAAAAGGAGGAGTCAGCCGAGGAGACTGAGGATGGAGTAGGAAGAGGAATAATAGAGGCAGGCCTGCATGCAATCCGTGGCGGTAACACCAAATCCACACGGGTGCCACGAGTTACATGCTTGACGGCCATCAGAAAGTTTACCCAGTGGGCAGTAAAAGTTATGTACCTTCCCTTCCCGTGTTTGCTAGACCACGTGTCTGTGGTCAGATGTATCTTGGCACTGACACTCTGTGCCAGAGATATATTCACTTGCCGCTGAACGTGGCCATAAAACTTTAGTATGCCCTTCTGGGAGAAATATTTCCCACTTAGGCTCCGGCCTGGTGAACCTGCCCGACCCCTACTACCCCTGTGCAACGCCCTGCCTCATTCTCTGCCTGTCATTTTCGAAAATGACCCTGTGCCATAGTCCCTAGAGAAGAGCACTATTTGTGGAAACAGGTATATCACAGGCCTCAATCAGTATTTGGTGGAAGCCTGTGTATCGCAGGCCTCAATCAATATTTAGTGGAAGCAGGTATATCGCACCCCTCAATCAGAATTTTGTGGAAGCAGGTAAATAAAACCCCTTAATCAGTATTCTGTAGAAGCAGGTATATCGCAACCCTCAATCAATATTTTGTGGAAACAGGTATATAGAACACCTGAATCAATATTTGGTGGAAGCAGGTATATCGCACCCCTCAATCAGTATTTTGTGGAAGCAGGTATATCAAACCCCTTAATAATTTTTTTTTGGAAGCAGGTGTATCATACCCCTCAATATATATTTTGTGGAAGCAGGTATATCAAACCCCTTAATTAATATTTGGTGGAAGCAGGTATATCGCACCCCTCAATCAGTATTTTTGGGAAGCCGGTGTATCGTAGGCCTCAATCAATATTTGGTGGAAGCAAGTAAATCGCACCCCTCAATCAGTATTTTGTGGAAGCCCGTGTATTGCAGGCCTCAATCAATATTTAGTGGTAGCAGGTATATCGCACCCCTCAATCAATATTTTGTGGAAGCAGGTATATCAAACCCCTTAATCAGTATTTTGTGGATGCAGGTATACAGAACCCCTTAATCAATATTTGGTGGAAGCAGCTATATCGCACCCCTCAATCAGTATTTTGTGGAAGCCGGTGTATCGAAGGCCCCATTTAATATTTGGTGGAAGCAGGTATATCGGACCACTCAATCAGTATTTTGTGGAAATAGGTAGATAGAACACCTGAATCAATATTTGGTGGAAGCAGGTATATCGCACCCCTCAAGTAGTTTCACAGTTCAGACAATAACCCGTCTGCAGGTCTTATGTGTTTAGGGTGGCAAATTCAAATTAACAATGTCACAGGTAACCACTAAAGTTGAGCAGACACCTGGATGTTCGGGTTCGGCAGGTTCGGCCGAACTTGAAAAAAAAGTTCGGGTTCGGGACCCGAACTTCACCCCGAACCCGAACCCCATTGAAGTCAATGGGGACCCGAACTTTTGGGCACTAAAATGGCTCTAAAATAGTCCTGGAAAGGGCTAGAGGGCTGCAAAGGGCATCAAAATGTGCTTAAGAGCATGGCAACTGTTCTGCAAACAAATGTGGATAGGGAAATGACTTAAAATAACAGAAAATACAGAAAAATTTAAAATAACAATCTGGATCTAGGAGTAGGAGGTTGAGGAGGCGGTGGATGGGTGGATGTGGCGGTGTAGGTTGACGTGGCGGTGTAGGCGGAAGCGGCGGTGAAGGAGGAATAGGTATCCAACACTGATTTGTGTTATTTTTTTTATTTTTATTGGGGTATCCCCCAAAATATTGGGACATATAACAAAATAAAACTAAGAATAAGTGCACTTAGGCAGTACGAAAATATTCTAGCCCAAACAGCAGGGAAAAAGGCAGTCTGGCTGCGGATCTGGGGCAACTGGAAATAACGACAGTCGATGTAGATACGGCAGCCCTGCGGAAAAGAAAGGGGGCAATTGGAAATAATGATTTAGATGTAGACACGGCACCCCCTCGGAAAGAAAAAGGGGGGGTGGGGGGAGGGACAGGGGGGTTTATAAATAAAATGGAAACTCAATATTAAAAAAATAAATAAAAAAAAAAAGAATAAGTGCACTTGAGTACAAGAATGGATGGTTGAGGCTGGTATAAATGTCTATTCTGCACAAGGTACGGACAAGTCCTGTGGGATACATGCCTGGTTCATTTTAATAAATGTAAGCTTGTCCACATTGGCTGCGGCCTGTGATAATGCTCTCTGCCGTGCTAAATACACGTTCACACTATACACTGGCTGCAGGGCAGGTCAGCACCTCCAAGGCTGACAAAGCTTTTCTACATTTGGTCCATGCTAACCCTGCCTTCTCAGGAGCTGGCGGTGCCCCAGCTGCGTTGAGGACCTCTTCCTCCTCCTCAGCCTTTGCCTTGTGCTTCCACTATGCCCCCGCTGTCAGGTGGGAATGCTATCATCAGCGTGCGCTTGTAGTCATGCATCTTCCGATCAGTAACAGATGTTTTCACTAAATTTAGTTCCCTGTCAGCAATGCAGAGCAAGGGTTCTTTTACGGCAAAAGGGGGTACATGTCACCCAGCAATACAACAGAGGATTTGGAGAGATTTAGGCCCCTGTCACCCAGGCACAGCAGGGGTTCATTCACGGCAAAAGGGGGTACAACCGGCCCCAACTGCTGATATGGAGCGTGTTAGCAGGAGGCAGCATTTGAACAACATGGTGGAACAGTACCTGTGCACACGACTACACGTACTGACTGATGGTTCTGCCCCATTCAACTTCTGGGTCTCCAAATTGTCCACATGACCAGAGCTTGCCATGTATGCCTTGGAGGCGCTGGCCTGCCCTGCAGCCAGTGTACTCTTTGAACGTGTATTTAGCCCGGCAGGAGGTGTCATTACAGACAGACGCAGCCGCCTGTCTTTATGAGCCACTTCTAAAAGACTGACCTGAAAGTGTTAGAGATGACCACTCTTCCTCCTCCTCGTCCTGGGCCACATCCTCTTCCATCATCGCCCTACGTGTTTTCTCAAGGAGACATAAAAGTGGTATTGTAACGCTGATAACGGCGTCATCGCCACTGGCCATGTTGGTGGAGTACTCAAAACAGCGCAACAGGGCACACAGGTCTCGCATGGAGGCCCAGTCATTGGTGGTGAAGTGGTGCTCTTCCGCAGTGCGACTCACCCCTGCGTGCTGCAGCTGAAACTCCACTATGGCCTGCTGCTGCTCGCACAGTCTTTCCAGCATGTGCAAGGTGGAGTTCCACCTGTGGGCACGTCGCATATGAGGCGGTGGGCGGGAAGGCCGAAGTTACGCTGCAGCGCTGACAGGCGAGCAGCAGCAGGGTGAGAATGCCGAAAGCGCGCACAGACGGCCCGCACTTTATGCAGCAGCTCAGACATGTCGGGGTAGTTGTGAATGAATTTCTGCACCACCATATTCAGCGCATGCGCCAGGCAAGGGATGTGCGTCAAACCGGCTAGTCCCAGAGCTGCAACGAGATTTCGCCCATTATCGCACACCACCAGGCCGGGCTTGAGGCCCACTGGCAGCAACCACTCGTCGGTCTGTTGTTCTATTCCCCGCCACAACTCCTGCGCAATGTGGGGCCTGTCCCCCAAACACATCAGTTTCAGAACGGCCTGCTGACGTTTACCCCTGGCTGTGCTGAAGTTAGTGGTGAAGGTCTGTCGCTGACCGGATGAGGAGGTGGAAGAAGAGGAGGAGGAAGCCGAGTAGGAAGAGGAGGCAACAGGAGGCAAAGAATGATACTTTGCGATCCTTGGCGGAAAGACGTGGGCTAAACAGCTCTCCGCCTGGGGCCCAGCCGCCACTACATTTACCCAGTGTGCAGTTAGGGAGATATAGCGTCCCTGGCCGTGCTTACTGGTCCACTTATCTGTGGACCTTGCCACAGATGGCGTTGCACAGTGCACACTTGATTTTATCCGATACTTGGTTGTGCAGGGAGGGCACGGCTCTCCTGGAGAAGTAGTCAGGGATCGAGGGTGGCTAGGTGGGAATTTACGCTTCTTCTCAAAGGTTTGTGAGATGGAGAGCTGAACGCTTCCGTGTGACATGGTGGAGATTCTTGGTGACGGAGTGTCACGGCCATGGCTATGACCGTGACTCCTCTACCGCATGCGGTTGCCTGCGGTTTGGTTCTGGTGTTCAACCACAGGTGAGGGCCGCTTGTGTGCTGCCTTACTTGTGGTTGCCGCGGGCAACACGTTGTAGTTTTGGTATTGTCGCTGTAGAGCAGCCTGAGCTGGTGCTAGGCAGCTGGCGGCAATCTTCATGCGGTTGCACCTAGCAATATTTCTGTTAGGTGTGTGTGTATGTATGTCTGTGTACACTCTGTGTTATGTGTGGTGTGCACGTACATCTTCCCCTCACTGTGGTTGCCGCTGGCAACGTTTAGTCATTGTTGTACATGTGGTGGCAGTGTCCCGGCCTTCGGGCTGACTCCCTGGACATGAGTGCCACCCATGTCGTTGCCTGCGGCAACAGCCACAGTGTATGTGTTGTTTGGACACTTCTCCTTTTTAGTGTGTGTTTCCCTTCTTTGGTGCTGGAAGGGTTAACTCCCTTCCCAGTGTGTGTGTGTCTCACTGGGTGTGTCCGACTGTGGGGTGTGGCTTCTTGGCTTATATAGCCTCACTGCTTTTCCAGGTCTGCAGGTTGCTTCAGCCATGCTTAGCTGAAAGCAGCCTCCTGTCTTTACTACCTGCCAGTGACGCTAAGTGACTTCAGCTTAAATAGAGGCTGGGTCACATGCTGCAGTTGGCCAATCACAGCCATGCCAATAGTAGGCATGGCTGTGATGGCCTTTTGGGGCAAGTAATATGACGCTTGTTGATTGGCTGCCATAAAAATCGCCGAACACCAAACCCAAACTTTTACGTAAATGTTCTGGTTCGGGTCCGGGTGCCGAAAAACCTAAAGTTCGGTATGAACCCAAACTTTACAGTTCGCGTTCGCTCAACTCTAGTAACCACCCATAACACTTAACTTTTAATATCTATCTAAAATAGCTAAAAACCTTCCAACACAAACCACATAACAATAAAATAAGAAAACAAGATGGAAGATATCATTAGGTGTATACTTAGCTTTGGGGCTAGGAATGGCAGAGATTGGACCTAATATATAGCTATGGGCTCTCTCCGTATAGCTGACCCTCTCGCTATTTGTGCCCTGCCAATAAACGGAATTGCCTCCCCGATGGGGGCGATCCCGTATCAGGAACCTCCTGAATGCCCTTGGATGGCCGAGTCGGGATGTCCTTGGTAGCTATTGTATGCTAACCTATTAGTTAATCGTTATTGTAATGACTAAAGGTACAAAAAAAGTAAAACCAAATATACTATAAAAAGTAATGAAAGTTTAGAGACAGATCATGAAATGGTTAATCTATCTCCTACTCATACTTGTAGATACATACTATTAGTTGTCAAATAGCATATAATCCCAAATTCTAGTTAAACAGAATGATTGACATCACCCAAAGTTGGTGGTATCAATATCCCTTTATTTCATAGATATTATTATGCCATCCAAGTTGATGACACCATTGTCCCGACGCGTTTCACCCTTACTGTACTCGGGTTCATCAGGGGACCAAATTGCATTCACAAACAGGGGTATAAATAGTGCCTTAGTATCTAAATGATATTTAAATTGGTAGTTATGACATTGATAAATATTTGTCAACTTGCGTATCATGGAGGAGGGCGTTATACCCGATATCTCCATGTAGTATCAGCCACCTGTAATATGATGTAATATAAATAAAACACTATTTTGCTTTTAAGTGCCATAAATTAGCATACGATCGTTTTTTAGGAATTGGATACCTGGTTATGGTTGGCTTTATGAGTTGTAACATGCAGAAAGATGTGTCTGTATTGCAGTGTGTAGTACTGACTAATTGCCGTGGTCCAGTAATCAGAACATAATAGTACTTCAATGGTGTCTCCGCCGACCTTTTAGATTGTAAATAGTAAATCTATGGTGCCCAGTCAATATATGATAACTCTGAACCAGTGACACTGCTGTCTATATCAGAATCAGAACAATAGGTTAAGATGTATTGTCTCTTCTTTACCAAAGAGTCATCCCAGCTAAGTAAAATCACTAATGCAGGGGCAGAGGCTTTGGTCCATAATACATTATCAATGATATTGTTTCTGGGCCAGTTTACCTTTAAAGCGGTGTTTTCTGTCAGCGTGCGGCGTCCGATGGCCTCCCGGCATCTGAAACATTACAGTGTCGGTCAGTTATGTCGGGCGCTTTGAAATAGCTGCTTGCTGATGACGTCACAGGGTCACATGATCGGAGCTTGGTCATGTGATGTATCACATGCTGATGACGTCACAGGGTCACATGATCAGAGCTTGGTCATGTGATGTATCACATGACCGCAGTGTTTCAAAGGTCCATTATATTTCTAGCATTTGAAAAAAGACCAGCTTAACCATAATTCGGTAAAAAACCATCTCATTGGAATAAAGATGGATGTGTTTATCTTATGGGTGGCATCATTTTATTTTATTTTAATATTTAATTATATCAGTCATATCTACCAAAATATTATAGTACAGTCGTGGCCAAAAGTTTTGAGAATTACATAAATATTGGAAATTGGAAAAGTTGCTGCTTAAGTTTTTATAATAGCAATTTGCATATACTCCAGAATGTTATGAAGAGTGATCAGATGAATTGCATAGTCCTTCTTTGCCATGAAAATTAACTTAATCCCAAAAAAACCTTTCCACTGCATTTCATTGCTGTCATTAAAGGACCTGCTGAGATCATTTCAGTAATCGTCTTGTTAACTCAGGTGAGAATGTTGACGAGCACAAGGCTGGAGATCATTATGTCAGGCTGATTGGGTTAAAATGGCAGACTTGACATGTTAAAAGGAGGGTGATGCTTGAAATCATTGTTCTTCCATTGTTAACCATGGTGACCTGCAAAGAAACGCGTGCAGCCATCATTGCGTTGCATAAAAATGGCTTCACAGGCAAGGATATTGTGGCTACTAAGATTGCACCTCAATCAACAATTTATAGGATCATCAAGAACTTCAAGGAAAGAGGTTCAATTCTTGTTAAGAAGGCTTCAGGGCGTCCAAGAAAGTCCAGTAAGGGCCAGGATCGTCTCCTAAAGAGGATTCAGCTGCGGGATAGGAGTGCCACCAGTGCAGAGCTTGTTCAGGAATGGCAGCAGGCAGGTGTGAGCGCATCTGCACGCACAGTGAGGCGAAGACTTTTGGAAGATGGCCTGGTGTCAAGAAGGGCAGCAAAGAAGCCACTTCTCATAAAAAAAAACATCAGGGACAGATTGATCTTCTGCAGAAAGTATGGTGAATGGACTGCTGAGGACTGGGGCAAAGTCATATTCTCTGATGAAGCCTCTTTCCGATTGTTTGGGGCATCTGGAAAAATGCTTGTCCGGAGAAGAAAAGGTGAGCGCTACCATCAGTCCTGTGTCATGCCAACAGTAAAGGATCCTGAGACCATTCATGTGTGGGGTTGCTTCTCATCCAAGGGAGTGGGCTCACTCACAATTTTGCCCAAAAACACAGCCATGAATAAAGAATGGTACCAAAACAGCCTCCAATAGCAACTTCTTCCAACAATCCAACAAAGGTTTGGTGAAGAACAATGCATTTTCCAACACGATGGAGGACCGTGCCATAAGGCAAAAGTGATAACTAAGTGGCTCGGGGACCAAAACATTGACATTTTGGGTCCATGGCCTGGAAACTCCCCAGATCTTAATCCCATTGAGAACTTGTGGTCAATCCTCAAGAGGCGGGTCGACAAACAAAAAACCACTAATTCTGACAAACTCCAAGAAGTGATTATGAAAGAATGGGTTGCTATCAGTCAGGAATTGGCCCAGAAGTTTATTGAGAGCATGCCCAGTCGAATTGCAGTGGTCCTGAAAAAGAAGGGCCAACACTGCAAATACTGACTCGTTGCATAAATGTCATGTAATTGTCGATAAAAGCCTTTGAAACGTATGAAGCAGGGGCGTAGCTATAAATGACTGGGCCCCATAGCAAAAAAAATTTATGGGCCCCCCCCCCCCTCCCTTTAAATAATGCAGCTGTGCCTGCCAGGCTTGAGGTACAGCCGGATCTCAGCATCTTCCCTATTCACACATATACCTGCTCAAGCCTGGCAGGCGCAGCTGCATTATTTATTTATTTATTTGTGTGGTGTGGTAATGGTTAATGGCATTTTGGCGAAGAAACAGCCACCTAGGCTACTTTCACACTTGCAGCAGTGTGATCCGGCGGGCAGTTCCGTCATCGGAACTGCCCGCCGGATCCGCTGATTTTGATGTGACTGAAAGCATTTGTGAGACGGATCCAGATGAGGATCCGTCTCACAAATGCATTGCAAGAACGGATCCGTCTTGTATTTATTTTCACATTTTTACCGGTCTCATAGTGATAACTCTCTGAGTATAGATAATGTAGTAGATGTCACCTGCAGCCCTATGTAACAACACAGATAACACAGTACTGGCTATCTGAGTACAGAAAATGTAGTAGTGTTACCTGCAGTCCTATGTAAAACTACAGATAACACTAGAGCTGATAATGTGGTAGTGTTACCTGCAGTTCTATGTAAAAACCACAGATAACACTAGTGTAGATAATGTGGTAGTGTTACCTGCAGTCCTATGTAAAACCACAGATAACACTAGTGTAGATCATGTGGTAGTGTTACCTGCAGTCCTATGTAAAAACCACAGATAACACTAGTGTAGATAATGTGGTAGTGTTACCTGCAGTCCTATGTAAAAACCACAGATAACACTAGTGTAGATCATGTGGTAGTGTTACCTGCATCCTTAGTGTGCCTCCCTGTGTCTCTCCCACGGACTCCATGCTGGTGGCGCTGCCTCCTCTTCCATCTTCTTCTTCCCCCGCACAGAACGTCTGATGCAGCTGTGTCAAGACATAGGAACACTGTGGGCATGGTGATGGTGACACACAGGGAAAGACACACAGACACAGGTGACAGACACACACCCACACAGGGACAGGGACATACATATGGACAGACACTTATACGATGGCGAGATCGTCACAGGACCTGCTGTGTATGGGGCAGGCTCACCGCTCAGCACCGCATAGTGAGTGGAGCACAACACTGCCTGCATGGCCCGGCTTATCATAAGCTGGGCCATGCAGGCAGCCGCCTGAGACAGCGGTGAAAACCCAGTGACAACTCAGGCTTCTTTCACATCACCTTTCAGCCTTTCCGTTCTCCTGCTCCATTTAGGACTAGGAGAACGGAAAGGATGGATTCGGCACATAACTGAGCCGAACCGATCCTAAGGACCCCATAGACTATAATGGGGTCCGTTAGGTGTTCGCTCAGAAGAAGATTTTTGAAGCGGAGACAAAAGTCCTGCATGCACTACTTTTGTTTCTGCTCCAAAATCATCTTCTGAGCGGAAACCTAACAGACTTTATTATAGTCTATGGGATCCGTAGGCTCCGTTATGTTCCGAATCCGTCCTTTCCGTTCTCCTGCTCCTAAACTGAGCAGGAGAACGGAATGGCTGAACGGTGATGTGAAAGAAGCCTCATATTGATCCTTTCTATACGGGCCCCCTTCTCTCTCTGTACAGGGAACACTGACAACTGTTGCGGTCCGCATCTTTTGCAGCCCTATTGAAATTACGGAGGCGGACCCAGAATTACGGTCGTGTGACTAGACCCTAAAGGTGGGTCATCAGCGATACTTGGTGGTGACAGCAGCGCTGAGTGACAGTAACTACTGACAACACCTACTAAGGACACGCTCTAAAGATTTAGCATTACAAGTACTACTTCTCCATGCTAAATCTTACAGCGTGTCCTAATTAGAAGTAAATGGGACATCATGGGAGGGGAGTGGTGCTGGCTGAGACTCACTATTTGGCTAATGGAAAAAGCTCAGTCACTGTGACATGGCTGAGCTTCAAGGGGTTAAAATGAAACAACTGGACAAAAGAAGGGAAAAAAAAGAAAAAAAAGGACCTTACTAGCTTGAAGACAGGCCAGCAGCAAGCAGGACAGGAAACAACTCTGCAGGGATGGTAGAAAGGCAGGAGCAGCCACACTGGTCACCCTCTGGTGATCACAGAAGAACGTGGGGCATGTCAGGAGGACTGCAGAAGGAGGAGGCAATGATAGGGTTATTTTCCTGGGACCCGGCCCCTCCTCCTGCAAGTGTCTCTCTCTCAAGGCTCCCGAGCTCTTTTCCCTGGCTGTGTGAGGAGGCGGAGCCAGGAGGCAGCATCGCACAGTCAGTGAATGAGAGGCAGCAGCACACTGCCTGCATGGCCGGGCTTATCATAAGCCGGGACATGCAGGCAGCGACATTTGGGACCGATCATATGCAGCTGCAGGAGTGAGCTGGCACAGTGGGCCCCCCCAGGAGCAGTGGGCCCCGGCACTTGACCCACCCACACTCCAGCAGCTCACCTCGCACGCAGCTTCCTATTCTTGAAAGTGCCGCTCCAAGTCTGCGACTCCGCCTCCTCCACTTCCGGCCAATCACCTCCCAGACTGCCTCTCTACCTCCGCCCTCCAGCTCCGAGTCCGACTGCCCCCTATCCGCCCCCTATCACAGCACCACGGCCGGCCCGCTGGCCACATGAATTTGATTTTTATTTTTTTAATCCTCAGTCGGCGGCGGGCCCCCAGTGGCGTAGGGCCCCATAGCCATTGCTATGGCTGCTATGGCGATCCCTACGCCACTGGTATGAAGTGCGTGTAATTATATTTCACTACATCACAGAAACAACTGAAACAAAGATCTAAAAGAAGTTTAGCAGCAAACTTTGTGAAAACTAATATTTGTGTCATTCTCAAAACTTTTGGCCACGACTGTAGTATATAGTGTGTAATATAGAAACTTATCATTATAACATCTACTGTGAAAGGATCAAAACAGGGTTTTCCAATACACTATGGAGAGCCATTGGGGCCACCATAGACCCCCTGTTTTATTTGGCTATTCCATATTAATATCAAGGGATGTAGGACCCCTGCATATGATAATGGATCTGGACTATAGAAAGCACGCAAAATCGATTCCATCATTAATACCTTGTGGAACCGTAGTTTTAAGAGTGATGATCCACCTGGACTCTTTTTGTCTCAGGATCTTGTCTAGATCCCCCCCTCGTATTGATGGTTTGATGGTTTTGATGATAGAGAAATGTATAGATTTAACATTTCCCTCATGGTACAGTAAAACATGTCTGGCTAGGGGTTTATCTAGTCTATTTCGTAAATCCCCTATATGTTGTAAAATAATTTTTTTTTAATGGCCTGCAAGTTTTCCTACGTATTTTAAATCACAGTCACATTGTGCCAAATAGACTAATCCTGCCGTGTTACAATTGGCAAAGCTCCGTGCTGAATACATTTTATTTTCTGAGCTGTCCGTGAATGTGCTACCCATGTTGATAAAAGGACACGCCTTACACTTTCCACATCTGAACGTACCCAAGCTCCTGTTCTGGAGCCATGTATTTTTATGTTGAGACTCAAGATGACTGTGGACCAGTGTGTCCCCAATACTTCGACCTCGCCTGTACATAATCGCTGGGCTATCAGGTAGACATTTATCTAGATCTGGATCTGTTTTTAGTAGTGACCAATATCGGTTCTTGTGATGTATCTCTTCTTTTTGATTGGAACAGTGACAACCGATCCACTGATTGTGCATGGGCCCAAGCCTCATAGAGGCAAGAGTCCGGGTAACCTCTGTTTTTAAACTGATTGAACAGTTTCTGTGCCTCCGCAGCAAAATCCTCTTGTTCAGAGCAATTCCTGCGAATTCTCAGGAACTGTCCCTTCGGTATACCCCTTTTTAGTGGGACTGGGTGGAAACTGTCCTACCTCAAAAGACTGTTTGTGGATGTCTTTTTCCAAAACAGAGTGGTTTTGATGGAATCATTGTGCCCACGTTCAATTTGAATATCTAAAATAGTGATCTGACCATGTTGGAGCTCAGACGTGAATTAAAGTCCTATATGGTTACAGTTGAGACCACTCATGAATAGATTGAACTCTGCCTCCGTGCCTGCCCATAGTAACAGAATGTCATCAATAAACCTGGACCAAAGCACAATGTGCTTCGTCCAGTGATACATTGACTCTGCGAAAACCACAGTCTTCTCCCACTAGCCCAGGAGCAAATTTGCATATGTTGGCGCACAGGGGAACCCCATCGCGTTGCCCCTGAGCTGGTGGTAAAAGTGGTCCTCAAACACAAAATAGTTATGTGTTAATACAAAGTTCAATAGTTGAATGACAAAATGGTTGTGCTCAGACAACTCTTTGGACCCTGTATCTAAAAAGTATTTAACAGCTGCCAGACCTTTGTTACGAGGTATTGATGTGTATAATGCCTCTACATCAATGGAGGCTAGCCACGTGTTTGATTCTATGGTAATTCCCTCTGAGCGTTGAAGAAGGTCAGTCATATCCCTCAGATATGACGGTAAGGCTGTAACGAAGGAACAAAGGATCTGATCAATATAAGTCCCTGTGTTCTATGTGAGGGAATCAATCCCAGACACTATCGGGCGCCCTTTGAGGGCACATAGACCTTTTTGTATTTTCGGGAGCGCATAGGGCTCCAGGTCTAAGATATTCAAACTCCTTCCTATCAATGAGTTTTTGTTCAAGGGCCGCTTGGAGGCTTAAAATGAGTTCAGCACATATCTTGAGGGTCCATTCTGAGACGCTCATAATTTCGTTCCTCTTGTAACAGAGAGAGACACATTTTTCTATATTGATGGCGTGTGAGAATAGTAATGTTGCCCCCCTTATCCACGGGTTTGATTACAACATCCTTATTCTCACTTAACCCCTTTCCGACTGCAATCCGTCTATATACGTGCTATTTGCACATGCCCCGTGCAGATAGCACGTGTATAGACGTGAGGCAGCTCTTTAATCCAAACTCTGCAAAGGGCTTGGATTAAAGCTTCTGCCCCTGCCCTGCTGCTCTCACGGTCTATGCAGACTAACCGATCGGATCGCGGCAGTGAAAAAATGCCTGTTTCAGGCCCTGATCTGTGCTATGCAGATCAGAGCCCAAAATCAAGTAGTGTCCTCGTGCCCCCCGATCTGTGCCCCCTTCCTGTGCGTCTCCAACCCCCCCCGACCCCGTCCCCCCATCCATATTCATGCAGCCTGCCCCTGATGCGGTCCGCCCCCTCCCCGCCCCATACATTCATCCTGCCCCCATTTGTGCTTCCTCAATGCTGGCCATACCTTCCCCCTCCCCCTTTTCAGTGCTGCCCCCTGCCCTCTGCCCCGATGCGGTGCGGTTCCCCTGCTGTGTTTGATGGCAGCGTCTCCATTCCTGAGCCGCCGCCATCAGCAGCGAGTGTCAGCTCGCCATCGGCAGCGGCATCCATGGGGTTAATAGAGGGAGGGGGCTCCCTCTCTCAACCATCGGGGCTGCCGCGCTGCGATGGCAGCGCCCGATGGTTGCCATGGCAACTGGACACTTTGCAAAAGCGTTGCGACCTGCTGGACATCTGATAGTATTATACTTTGCAATGCAAGAGCATTGCAAAGTATAGTACAGGCATCAGCCCCACTGGATCTTCAAGAACCAAGAGGGACTTGATAAAAAAAAGTGAAAATAATAAAAGTAAAAATAAAAAAATAAATAAAAATGTAAATTAAAAAAATAAATTGCCTTTTCCTATAAAAAATGAAAAAAAAACTACACATGTCGGGTATCACCGCGTCCATAACGACCGTCTCTATAAAAATATCACATGATAGAGCCCGTCCGATAAACACCATAAAAAAATAAAATAAAAACTGTGTAAAAAAAGCCATTTTTGTCACCTTACATCAAAAAAAGTGCAACACCAAGCGATCAAAAAGGTGTATGTCAAACAAAATGATACCAATAAAACCGTCACCTCATCACGCAAAAAAATTTGACCCTACATAATAAAATCACTCAAAAAATAAATAAAAAATATAGTTCTTAGAACATTGAGATACTAAAACATAATTTTTTTATTTCAAATATGCTATTATTGTGTTAAAGTGAAATCAATTTAAAAAAGTGTACATATTAGGTATCACCGCATCTGTAATAACCTGCTCGATAAAAATATCACATGACCTAACCGCTCAGGTGAACACCGTAAAAAAATAAAAAAATACTGTGCCAAAAAAGCCATTTTTGTCACCTTACATCACAAAAAGTGCAACAGCAAGCGATCAAAAAGGCTTATGACCCCCAAAATAGTACCAATCAAACCGTCACCTCATCCCGCAAAAAAAGTATACCCTATTTCACCCAAAAAAAAAAAAGTTATGGCTCTCAGACTATGGAGACACTAAAACATCATTTTTTTGGTTTCAGAAATGCTATTATTGTGTAAAACTTAAATAAATAAGAAAAAGTATACATATTAGGTATTGCCACGTCCATAACGATCTGTTCTCTAAAACTGTCACATGACCTAACCCCTCAGATGAACTCTGTAAAAATAAATAATTAAAAACTGTTCCAAAACAGACAATTTTTTGGTCACCTTGCCCCATAAAGTGTAATAATGAATGATCAAAAAATCCTATATACCCAAAAATGGTACCAATAAAAACTTCAACTCTTTCTGCAAAAAACGAGCCTCTGCACAAGACGATCGGCGGAAAAATAAAAAACATATGGCGTTCAGAAAATGGACACACAAAAACATAATTTCTTTTTCAAAAAAGCTTTATTATGTAAAACTGAAACAAACAAACAAATAAAGTAGACATATTTGATATCATTGCGTTCGTAACAACCTGCTCTAAAAAAATAGCACATGATCTACCCTGTCAGATGAATCTTGTAAAAAATAAAATAAAAATGGTGCCAAAACAGCCATTTTTCAGTTAACTTGCCTCACAAAAACATAATCTAGAGCAATTAAAATCATATGTACCCCAAAATAGTACCAATAAAATTGGCACCTTATCCCCTAGTTTCCAAAATAGGGTCACTTTTTGGGAGTTTCTACTGTATGGGTGCATCAGGGGGGCTTTAAATGGGACATGGCATCTAAAACCAGTCCAGCAAAATCTGCCTTCCAAAAACCATACGGCGTTCCTTTCCTTCTGAGCCCTGCCTTGCGCCCTTACATCAGTTTACGACCATATGTGGGGTGTTTCTGTAAACCGCGGAATCAGGGTAATAAATTCTGAGTTTTGTTTGACTGTTAACCCTTCAATGTGTTAAAGAATTTTTTTTAATAAAATGGAAAATCTGCCAAAAAAGTGAAATTTAGAAATGTAATCTCCATTTTCCTTAAATTCTTGTGGAACACCTAAAGGGTTAACAAAGTTTGTAAAATAAGTTTTCAGTAACTCGAGGGGTGTAGTTTCTACAATGGGTTCATTTATGGGGGATTTCCACTTTGTAAACCCCACAAAGTGACTTCACACTTGAACTGGTCCTTAAAAAGTGGGTTTTGGAAATTTTCTTAAAAATTTAAAGAATTGCTTCTAAACTTCTAAGCCTTCTAACGTCCTAAAAAAAAAAAAAAAGACATTTCCAAAATTATGCCAACATCTATAGACATATGGGGAATGTTAAGTAATAAATATTTTATTAGGTATGACTTTCTGTTTTAGAAGCAGAGAATAATTTTTTTGAAAATTGTGAATTTTTCAATTTTTTTTTTAATTTTTGGTAAATTTGGGATTTCATAAATAAAGGTGAAATATATTAACTCAAATTTATGACTATCATGAAGTACAATGTGTCACGAGAAAACAATCTCAGAATGGCTTGGATAAATAAAAGTGTTCCAAAGCTATTACCACATAAAGTGACGCATGTCACATTTGTAAATTTTGACCTGGACACTGGGGCATGAAAGGGTTAATGACTTAAGGGCCTCCATTTCTGTCCTAAAATAACTTTTGTCAGTAGTTTTCGGCTGGATTTTTTCTAGGTCCCTGACCACTGATTTTAAGAATAAATCGATATTCTCCTCATTTAGGGACCTCGGGGGCATTTTGGTACTTTTGTTCCCAAGTGATGTAAAAGTACCTTGTCCCTTTGGGTGGTCCTCCTCATTTAACAATTGTACCAGAGTGTCTACTCCTTGCAGATCATTTATTTCCAGTCCTAGTTCCTGACATCTTTTCTGGTCTGAAGATGCAAAGATTTTCCGCCATCTAAGTTTTCTCGTGAACAGATGAAGGTCCTTAACCCATTCAGAGAGATTGAAACGGGTAGTGGGTACATAGGACAAGCCTTTTTCTAGGATAGCCACTTCTGTCTTGGACAGCGGAATTCCTGCAAGATTCAGTACCGTCAATTTATCATTAGTATGTTCTATTACTGTTTTAGTACCTGCAGTCTCTCTCTGAGTCCATAGGTATTCGCTGGCATCTGGCCTAAAAAAGAGGCTGGACTGGTAGAGGGAGAGGAATGTGTAGATGCTCCAGATGAGGTAGAGGATCCATCTACTTCCTTTGATTGTATTTGTTCCTTTGCTATATTGGCCATAGTTAGTGTGGACTGAGGATTTGTAGCGGCCCATTTTTTGTATTGATGACCCCTTGTATGTTCACTATCTCTTGAGCCAAATCTTGAGGATCTCTGTCTACCTCTCTACCACCCTCTTCCTCTCCAATTGCTCCTCCGGTTGATTTGTTATTGTCCCCCTTCGATACAGATGAGTCTGTTATAGATCCTTTCTGGTTCGGAGGTGTTTTCTCATATGCTGTTTTATTACGGAATTCAGTAAGGTCCTTAATAAATTGTCTATGTTTACGTTCAGTTAGGGATATCTTAAATTTATCAATGTTACTTTGTAATTCTAGTTCTTATTTTGGGAACTCTGTGTGGTCCCTAAATTTGAGAGCTATCTCCGTTACTTGTTCCAGCTGTTATTCAATCTCTAAGAACTTTATATTTTTTGTTCTATTAATAACCCCATCAACCGTACGGAGCTTGCTGTTACTTCCACCTCCCACTTGATAAGAAATTCAGGGGTACAGATGCGTTTTGCCGGACGAGTAAAAATATGTAAGCCCCTAGGGACTATAGAGTTTTTATATAGTTATCTAGGGACTGTATTTCCCACCAAGATTTTAGGTGCTCTTTATGGTCACTGTAGAGGTCCTTAAAGACTGTTTTAACCGACGGGATAGACGGACTGGAGAACGTCAGTTCCTTGTCAGAAAAAATTACATTTGCTTCAAGCCAACCATAACCAGGTTTCCAATTCCTAAAAAACTGTCGTATGCTAATTTATGGCACCTAAAAGCAAAATAGTGTTTTATTTATTTTATGGTTATTTAATGGTTAGTCTATCTCCTACTTATACTTGAAAATACATACTATAAGTTGTCAGATAGCACATAATCCAATATTCTAGTTAAACAGAATGTTTGACATCACCCAGAGTTGGTGGTATCAATATGCCTTTATTTCATAGATATTATGACGCCATCCAAGTTGATGACACCATTGTCCCTACGCGTTTCACCCTTACTGTACTTGGGTTCATCAGGGGACCAAATTGCATTCAGAAACAGGGGTATAAATAGTGCCTTAGTATCTAAATGATATTTCAATTAGTAGTTATGGCATTGATAAATATTTGTCTAATTGCGTATCACGGAGGAGGGTGTTATACCCGATATCTCCATGTAGTAGCAGCCACCTGTAATATGATGTAATATAAATAAAACACTATTTTGCTTTTAGATGCCATAAATTAGCATATAACAGTTTTTTAGGAATTGGATACCTGGTTATGGTTGGCTTGAAGCAAATGTACTGACGTTCTCCAGTCCGTGTACCCCGTCGATGAAAACAGTCTTTAAGGACCTCTACAGTGTCCTTAACTCCTTAAGGACCGGGCTCATTTTCAACTTCAGGACCAGGCCATTTTTTCAAAATCTGACCAGTGTCACTTTATGTGGTGATAACTTTAAAACGCTTTTACTTATCCAGTTCATTCTGAGATAGTTTTTTCGTCACATATTGTACTTCATGACACTGGTAAAATGGAGTAAAAAAAATATATTTTTTATTTATAAAAAAATACCAAATTTGCCCACAATTTGGAAAAATTTGCAAATTTCCAAGTTTCAATTTCTCTACTTCTATAATACATAATAATACCTACAAAAATAGTTATTACTTTACATTTCCCATATGTCTACTTCATGTTAGGATCATTTTGGGAATGACATTTTATTTTTGGGGGACGTTACAAGGCTTAGAAGTTTAGAAGTAAATCTTGAAATTTCTCATAAATCAGGTCTGAAGTCACTTTGTGAGGCTTACATAATAGAAACCACCCAAAAATTACCCCATTCTAGAAACTACACCCCTCAAGGTATTCAAATCAGATTTTACAAACGTTGTTAACCCTTTAGGTGTTCCACAAGAATTAATGGAAAATATAGATACAATTTCAAAATTTAACTTTTTGGGCAGATTTTCAATTTTAATATTTTTTTCCCAGTTACAAAGCAAGGGTTAACAGCCAAACAAAACTCAATATTTATGGCCCTGATTCTGCGTTTTACAGAAACACCCCATATGTGGTCGTAAACTGCTGTACGGGCACACGGCAGGGCGCAGAAGGAAAGGAATGCCATACGGTTTTTGGAAGGCAGGTTTTGCTGGACTGTTTTTTTTTTACACCATGACCCATTTGAAGCCCCCCTGATGCACCCCTAGAGTAGAAACTCCATAAAAGTGACCCCATCTAAGAAACTACACTCTTTAAGGTATTCAAAACTGATTTTTACAAACATTGTTAACCCTTTAGGTGTTCCACAAGAATTAATGGAAAATAGAGATACAATTTCAAAATTTCACTTTTTTGGCAGATTTTCAATTTTCATATTTTTTTTCCAGTTACAAAGCAAGGGTTAACAGCCAAACAAAACTCAATATTTATGGCTCTGATTCCGTAGTTTACAGAAACACCCCATATGTGGTCATAAACTGCTGTACAGGCACACGGCAGGGCGCAGAAGGAAAGGAATGCCTACGGTTTTTGGAAGGCAGATTTTGCTGGACTGGTTTTTTGACACCATGTTCCATTTGAAGCCCCCCTGATGCACCCCTAGAGTAGAAACTCCCAGAAATTTACCCCATTTTAGAAACTATGGGATAGGGTGGAAGTTTTGTTGTTACTAGTTTAGGGTACATATGATTTTTGGTTGCTCTATATTACACTTTTTGTGAGGCAAGGTAACAAGAAATAGCTGTTTTGGCACAGTTTTTTTATTTTTTTATTTACAACATTCATCTGACAGGTTAGATCCTGTAGTATTTTTATAGAGCAGATTGTCACGGACGCGGCGACACCTAATATGTATACAATATTTTTATTTATGTAAGTTTTACACAAATATTTTCATTTTTAAAACAAAAAAAATCATGTTTTAGTGTCTCCATAGTATGAGAGCCATAGTTTCTTCAGTTTTTGGGCGATTATCTTAGGTAGGGTCTCATTTTTTGTGGGATGAGATGACGGTTTGATTGGCATTATTTTGGGGTCATCACCTTTTGTGATGTAAGGTGACAAAAATGGCTAGGTCATAGGTGATATTTTTATAAAGCAACTTATTACGGACGCAGCGATATTTAATATGTATACTTTTTTATTTATGTAAGTTTTACACAATGATTTCATTTTTGAAACAAAAAAATCATGTTTTAGTGTTTCTATAGTCTGAGAGTCATAGTTTTTTCAGTTTTTGGGCGATTATCTTGGGTAGGGTATGATTTTTGCGGGATGAGATGCCGGTTTGATTGGCACTATTTTGGGGTGCATATGACTTTTTGATCGCTTGCTATTACACTTTTTGTGATGTAAGGTGACAAAAAAATTGTTTATTTAGCACAGTTTTTATTTAACATCTTTTACGGTGTTCATCTGAGGGGTTAGGTCATGTGATATTTTTATAGAGCCGGTCTATATGGATGCGGCGATACCTAATATGTATACTTTTTTTTTTATTTATGTAAGTTTTACACAATAACACAATAACAGCTTTTTTAAAACAAAAAAAAATGATGTTTTAGTGTCTCCATATTCTGAGACATAGTTTTTTTAAATTTTTGGGCGATTGTCTCAGGTAGGGGCTCATTTTTTGCGGGATGAGTTGATGGTTAGATTAGTACTATTTTGGTGGGCGTACGCCTTTTTGATCGCTTGCTGTTGTACTTTATGTGATGTAAGGTGACAAAAAAATGGTTTATTTAGCACAGTTTTTTTTTTGTTTTTTTTTACAGTGTTCCTCTGAGGGGTTAGGTCATGTGATATGTTTATAGAGATGGTTGATACCGATGCGGTGATACCTAATATGTAAACTTTTTTTTCCCCTATTTTTTTAACTTTATTTGGGGAAAATGAAGTTTTTGTTTATTTTAACTTAAAACTTTAAATTTTTCGGGGGGTAAAACTTTATTTTTTCAACTTTTTTTTTCACTTTATTTTTTGTCCCACTTTGGGACTTCAACTTTTGGGGGTCTAATCCTTTACAATGCATTCCAATACTTCTGTATTGGAATGCATTGGCTGTATGAGTAATCCTGTGTGTATTACTCATACAGCTTCCGGCCTGTGAGATCCAGGGGGCTGGATCTCACAGGCTCGTCACAGGAAGGCAGCGCCGATGCCTCAGGAAGGCATCGCACTGCCTTCCATGCCATCGGGTCCCCCCTACAGCCCCACGGGGACCCGATGGCACCGCCGACGCCCGCAACATGAAAATCCGCAAACCGCAGGTCTGAATTGACCTGCGGTTTGTGGCGATCGCCGACACGGGAGGTCACGGGACCCCCCGCGCATTTAGCCAAGGTGCCTGTTCAATGATTTGAGAAGGCACCTTGTTCCTGATCGGTAATCATAAATACACAGGGCGTACAGGTACTTAAGTACCAGGACATCAGGGCGTACCTGTACGCCCTGTGTCCCAAAGAGGTTAAAGAGCACCTAAAATCTTGGTGGGAAATACAGTCCCTAGATAACTATATAAAAAACTCTACAGTCCCTAGGGGCTTATGTATTTTTACTCGCCCGGCAAAACACATCTGTACCCCTGAATTTCTTATCAAGTGGGAGGCGGAAGTAACAGCAAGCTCTGTATGGTTGATGGGGTTATTAATAGAACAAAAAAATATTAAGTTCTTAGATATTGAATAACAGCTGGAACAAGTAACGGAGTTAGCTCTCAAATTTAGGGACCACACAGAGTTCCCCAATAAAGAACTAGAATTACAAAGTAACATTGATAAGTTAAAGACATCCCTAACTAAACGTAAACATAGACAATTTATTAAGGACCTTACTGAATTCCGTAATAAAACAGCATATGAGAACACACCTCCGAACCAGAAAGGATCTGTAACAGACTCATCTGTATCGAAGGTGGACAGTTCTGACCCGGAATTTTATTCAGGACAATAACAAATCAACCGGAGGAGCAATTGGAGAGGTAGACGGTGGTAGAGAGGTAGACAGAGATCCTCAAGATTTGGCTCAAGAGATAGTGAACATACAAGAGGTCATCAATACAAACAATGGGCCCCTACAAATCCTCAGTCCACACTAACTATGGCCAATATAGCAAAGGAACAAATACAATCAAAGGAAGTAGATGGATCCTCTACCTCATCTGGTGCATCTACACATTCCTCTCCCTCTACCAGTCCAGCCTCTTTTTTAGGCCAGATGCTAGTGAATACCTATGGACTCAGAGAGAGACTGCAGGTACCAAGAAAGTAATAGAACATACTAATGATACATTGACAGTGCTGAATCTTGCAGGAATTCCGCTGTCCAAGACAGAAGTGGCTATCCTAGAAAAAGGCTTGTCCTATGTACCCACTACCCATTTCAATCTCTTTGAATGGGTTAAGGACCTTCATCTGTTCACGAGAAAACTTAGATGGCGGAAAATCTTCGCATCTTCAGACCAGAAAAGATGTCATGAACTAGGACTGGAAATAAATGATCTGCAAGGAGTAGACACTCTGGTACAATTGTTAAATGAGGAGGACCACCCAAAGGGACAAGGTCCTTTTACATCACTTAGGAACAAATGTACCAAAATGCCCCTAAATGAGGCGAATATCGATTTATTCTTAAAATCAGTGGTCAGGGACCTAGAAAAAATCCAGCCGAAAACTACTGACAAAAGTTATTCTTGGACAGAAATGGAGGCCGTTTAAGTCATTAAGTGAGAATAAGGATGTTGTAATCAAACCCGCGGACAAGGGGGGCAACATCACTATTCTCACACGCCATAAATATAGAAAAATGTGTCTCTCCCTGTTACAAGAGGAACCAAATTATGAGCGTCTCAGAATGGACCCTACAGATATGTACTCAGCTGAACTCATTTTAATCCTCCAAGCGGCCCTCGAACAAAAACTCATTGATAGGAAGGAGTTAGAATATCTTAGACCTGGAGCCCCAAAGGTAGCTACCTTTTATGTGCTCCCGAAAATACAAAAAGGTCTATGTCCCCTCAAAGGGCTGCCGATAGTGTCTGGGATTGATTCCCTCACACAGAACACAGGGACTTAAATTGATCAGATCCTTCGCTCCTTCGTTACAGGCTTATGGTCATATCTGAGGGATACAACTGACCTTCTTCAACGCTTAGAGGGAATTACCATAGAATCAAACATGTGGCTAGCCTCCATTGACGTAGAGGCGTTATACAGTTGTCTGAGCACAACCATTTTGTCATTTAACTATTGAACTTTGTATTAATGCATAACTATTTTGTGTTTGGGGACGACTTTTACCACCAGCTCAGGGGCAACGAGATGGGTAGCCCCTATGCGCCAAAATATGCTAATTTGCTCCTGGGCTAGTGGGAGGAGACTGTGTTTTCGCAGAGTCAATGTATCACTGGACAAAGCACATTGTGCTTTGGTCCTGGTTTATTGATGACATTCTGTTATTATGGGCAGGCACGGAGGCAGAGTTCAGTCTATTCATGAGTGGTCTCAACTGTAGCCATATAGGCCTTTACTTCACGTTTGAGCTCCAACATGATCGGATCACTATTTTAAGATATTCAAATTGAACGTGGGCACAATGATTCCATCAAAACCACCCTGTTTAGGAAAAAGACGTCCACAAACAGTCTTTTGAGGTGGGACAGTTTCCACCCGGTCCCAGAAAAAAGGAGTATACCGAAGGGACAGTTCCTGAGAATTCGCAGGAATTGCTCTGAACAAGAGGATTTTTCTGCGGAGGCACAGAAACTGTTCAATCAGTTTAAAAACAGAGGTTACCCGGACTCTTGCCTCTATGAGGCTTGGGCCCATGCACAATCAGTGGATCGGTTGTCACTGTTTCAATCAAAAAGAAGAGATACATCACAAGAACTAATTAGAGTGATTGGGACATACAATACTGAAGCCAAACAAGTACGAGATGTTATGAACCGATATTGATCACTACTAAAAACAGATCTAGATAAATGTCTACCTGATAGCCCAGCGATTGCGTACAGGCGAGGTCGAAGTATTGGGGACACACTGGTCCACAGTCATCTTGAGTCTCAACATAAAAATACATGGCTCCAGAACAGGAGCTTGGGTACGTTCAGATGTGGGAAGTGTATGGCATGTCTTTTTATCAACATGGGTAGCACATTCACGGACAGCTCAGGAAATAAAATGTATTCAGCACGGAGCTTTGCCATTTGTGACATGGCAGGATTAGTCTATTTGGCACAATGTGACTGTGATTTAAATTACGTAGGAAAAACTTGCAGGCCATTAAAAAAACATATTTTAGAACATATAGGGAATATACGAAATAGACGAGATAAACCCCTAGCCAGACATGTTTTACTGTACCATGAGGGAAATGTTAAATCTATACATTTCTCTATCATTGAAACCATCAAACTATCAATATGAGGGTGGGGATCTAGACAAGTTCCTGAGACAAAAAGAGTCCAGGTGGATCTTGACTCTTAAAACTACGGTTCCACAAGGTATTAATGATGGAATTGATTTTGCGTGCTTTCTATAGTCCAGATCCATTATCATTAGTGTTGAGCGCGAATATTCGAATATCGAATTTTTTTCGCAAATATCGGCACTTCGCTAATTCGCGAATATTTCGAATATAGTGATATAAATTAGATATTTCGAATATTAGTTTTTTTTTTTTTTATTGTTATATTTTTTTCTTTCTTACTTCCCTAAAGTTGTTCTTACCTGTCCTTTGGATTCCTGGCTTCCAGGCTGCTCCAGTCAGTGCCCGTTGCCGCTTCTGCCGACTTCCGTGCCCCATCACCAGGGGAACGTCTCCATATACTAGAATGTACTGTCGGATTTGAGAATTACGTGAAAAATCGCAATTCGATTATTTCAAGTTATAATAATCGAATTTCGATTTTAACTTAGCACTGCTATATTTAATTCTAGCCTAATATGGAACATAGCAGTGCTAAGTTAAAATCGAAATTCGATTATTATAACTTGAATTTTTTTTTTTTATTGTTATATTTTTTTCTTTCCCACTTCCCTAAAGTTGTTCTTACCTGTCCTTTGGATTCCTGGCTTCCTGGCTGCTCCAGTCAGTGCCCGTTGCCGCTTCTGTTGACTTCCGTGCTCATGGAGCGTCCCCATCACCAGGGGAACGTCTCCATATACTAGAATGTAATGTCGGATTTGAGAATTACGTGAAAAATCGCAATTCGATTATTTCAAGTTATAATAATCGAATTTTGATTTTAACTTAGCACTGCTATATTTAATTCTAGCCTAATATGGAATATAGCAGTGCTAAGTTAAAATCTAAATTCGATTATTATAACTTGAATTAATCGAATTGCGATTTCAACTTGGACCTGGTTTACTATGGTTGGCTTGGTAGAATTAGCGAATATGACGAATGTATTCGTCATATTCCACAAAACGAATATAACGAATGTATTCGTCATATTCCACAAAGCGAAGATAACGAAGTATTCTGCATCTTCGTTTTAGCTACCTATTCATCAACTTCGCTAATTCTAGCAATCATATAGGAAAGTTTACTATAGAGACAGCTAAGTTTAATTCGCTATGCAATTATATGACTGCTTTTTTTTAAAAAATAAATAGAATAATTATAATACCTGATAATTATTATAATTATTCTATTTATAAAAAAAAAAAGCAAAGTAATATAATCGCATAGCGAATTAAACTTAGCTGTCTCTATAGTAAACTTTCCTATATGATTGCTAGAATTAGCGAAGTTGATGAATAGGTAGCTAAAACGAAGATGCAGAATACTTCGTTATCTTCGCTTTGTGGAATATGACGAATACATTCGTCATATTCGCTAATTCTACCAAGCCAACCATAGTAAACCAGGTCCAAGTTGAAATCGGAATTCGATTAATTCAAGTTATAATAATCGAATTTCGATTTTAACTTAGCACTGCTATATTCGATATTAGGTATGGAATATAGCAGTGCTAAGTTAAAATCGAAATTCGATTATTATAACTTGAAATAATCGAATTGCGATTTTTCACGTAATTCTCAAATCCGACAGTACATTCTAGTATATGGAGACGTTCCCATGGTGATGGGGACGCTCCATGAGCACGGAAGTCGGCAGAAGCGGCAACGGGCACTGACTGGAGCAGCCAGGAAGCCAGGAATCCAAAGGACAGGTAAGAACAACTTTAGGGAAGTGGGAAAGAAAAAAATATAACAATAAAAAAAAATTATAATAATTAAAGTTATAATAATCGAAGTGAAAGGTCCTCTTTAAGCTAGAATTAACGAATTTGGAATATAGCAGTGCTAAGTTAAAATCGAAATTCGATTATTATAACTTGAATTAATCGCATTGCTATTTCAATAGGAGAGTAGCCTATTATTTAAATCGCATATTAATCGCGATAACAAGAATAATGATGAATATTCGATTTCGACGAATATAAAACTAATATTCTATCGAATATTCGTGAATTTCGTCGAAATCGAATATGGCACCTGCCGCTCATCACTAATTATCATATGCAGGGGTCCTACATCCCTTGATATAAATATGGAATAACCAAATAAAACAGGGGGTCTATGGTGACCCCAATGGCTCTCCATAGTGTATTGGAAAACCCTGTTTTGATCCTCTCACAGTAGATGTTATAACGATAAGTTTCTATATTACACACTATATACTACTACACTCACCTAAAGAATTATTAGGAACACCATACTAATACGGTGTTGGACCCCCTTTTGCCTTCAGAACTGCCTTAATTCTACGTGGCATTGATTCAACAAGGTGCTGATAGCATTCTTTAGAAATGTTGGCCCATATTGATAGGATAGCATCTTGCAGTTGATGGAAATTTGAGGGATGCACATCCAGGGCACGAAGCTCCTGTTCCACCACATCCCAAAGATGCTCTATTGGGTTGAGATCTGGTGACTGTGGGGGCCATTTTAGTACAGCGAACTCATTGTCATGTTCAAGAAACCAATTTGAAATGATTAGAGCTTTGTGACATGGTGCATTATCCTGCTGGAAGTAGCCATCAGAGGATGGGTACATGTTGGTCATGAAGGGATGGACATGGTCAGAAACAATGCTCAGGTAGCCCGTGGCATTTAAACGATGCCCAATTGGCACTAAGGGGCCTAAAGTGTGCCCAGAAAACATCCCCCACACCATTACACCACCACCACAGCCTGCACAGTGGTAACAAGGCATGATGGATACATGTTCTCATTCTGTTTACGCCAAATTCGGACTCTACCATTTGAATGTCTCAACAGAAATCGAGACTCATCAGACCAGGGAACATTTTTCCAGTCTTCAACAGTCCAATTTTGGTAAGCTCGTGCAAATTGTAGCCTCTTTTTCCTATTTGTAGTGGAGATGAGTGGTACCCGGTGGGGTCTTCTGCTGTTGTAGCCCATCCGCCTCAAGGTTGTGCGTGTTGTGGCTTCACAAATGCTTTGCTGCATACCTCGGTTGTAACGAGTGGTTATTTCAGTCAACGTTGCTCTTCTATCAGCTTGAATCAGTCGGCCCATTCTCCTCTGACCTCTAGCATCCACAAGGCACTTTTGCCCACAGGACTGCCTCATACTGGATGTTTTTCCCTTTTCACACCATTCTTTGTAAACCCTAGAAATGGTTGTGCGTGAAAATCCCAGTAACTGAGCAGATTGTGAAATACTCAGACCGGCCCGTCTGGCACCAACAACCATGCCATGCTCAAAATTGCTTAAATCACCTTTCTTTCTTATTCTGACATTCAGTTTGGAGTTCAGGAGATTGTCTTGACCAGGACCACACCCCTAAATGCATTGAAGCAACTGCCATGTGATTGGTTGACTAGATAATTGCATTAATGAGAAATAGAACAGGTGTTCCTAATAATTCTTTAGGTGAGAGTATTATGGTAAATATTTTGGTAGATATGACTGATATAATAAAATATTAAAATTAAATTAATTGATGCCACCCATAAGATAAACACATCCATCTTTATTCCAAAGAGATGTTTTTTACCAAATTATGGTTAAGCTTGTCTTTTTTCAAATACTAGAAATATAATGCTGTAACTCAGTGCAGGGATCAAGGACTTTTGAAACACTGTGGTCATGTGATACATCACATGACCAAGCTCTGATCATGTGACCCTGTGATGTCATCAGCATGTGATACATCACATGACCAAGCTCCGATCATGTGACCCTGTGACGTCATCAGCCGGCGGCTATTTCAAAGCGCCCGACATGACTGACTGACGCCCTGTAATGTTGCATATGCCGGGAGGCCATCGGACGCCACACGCTGACAGAAAACACCGCTTTAAAGGTAAACTGGCCCAGAAACAATATCATTGCTAATGTATTATGGACCAAAGCCTCTGCCCCTGCATTAGTGATTTTACTTAGCTGGGATGACTCTTTGGTAAAGAAGAGACAATACATCTTAACCTATTGTTCTGATTCTGATAAAGGAAGATGTGTCACTGGTTCAGAGTTATCATATATGGACTGGGCCCCATACATTTACTATTTACCATCTAAAAAGTCGGTGGAGACATGTCCTTCTGAGTACTGGACCCCAGCAATTAGTCAGTACTACACACTGCAATACAGACACATCTTTCTGCATGTTACAACTCATAAAGCCAGCCATAACCAGGTATCCAATTCCTAAGAAACTGTCGTATGCTACTTTATGGCACCTAAAAGCAAAATAGTGTTTTATTTATATTACATCATATTACAGGTGGCTGCTACTACATGAAGATATCGGGTATAACGCCCTCCTCCGTGATACGCAAGTAGACAAATATTTATCAATGTCATAACTACCAATTGAAATATCATTTAGATACTAAGGCACTATTTATACCCCTGTTTCTGAATGCAATGTGGTCCCCTGATGAACCCGAGTACAGTAAGGGTGAAACGCGTCGGGAAAATGCTGTCATCAACTTGGATGGCGTCATAATATCTATGAAATAAATGTAGTGTACGGGGACTGTAATTCCCGTCACTACAAAAGTGTCACTTGGTGTGCTGTCGTCCCTCCTTAATTATGGGGAAGTTGGTATATGTCATCTTTATAAATTGTCATGTAATGTAATGCTATGTATTTCCCTGTTACTGTGAAACTTGCATGTACAGGCCTGCTAGGGGTGTCATTTCAGCTCTTAGTCACTAGAGGGAGCTAGGGAGCCCTAGTTTATATAAGGCCCAGTCAGGGAAAGGAAAGTCAGTCTAGTCTAAAGTCAGTCTACAGCAGTTGGAGTTTAGACTATGTCTGAGTCAAGTCTAGGCCTGAAGCCTGCGGACCAGGAGAGGGTATTGCAGTCCCTGTAACCGGGTTCCAGATCCAAGGAGAAGGTTCCCCTCCTGAATTTATATATGCAGAAGCAGGAAGACCACTGTTAAACAGCCTGGGAGTCAGAAGTTTCTAGAGTGTGCTGAAGTTTCTAGAGGCTGAGGAAGCTGAGGGAGAGACAGAGGCATGTCAAGGAAAGCAAGAGGTACTCAAGATAACAGAGGAGGTACTTTATAAAGAGAGAACCAAGGATATACGCCAGAGTTAAGGTATTGGGCCTTGGAGAAGATTTTCTATGTCCCAGGATCAGTCAGGAATAGAGTGCAAGCTCCTGTACTGCAAGTCCTCTGAAGTCACCTTGCTTAATCTGTATTGCCTGCATCGACCGTATTGAAAAATCAACTGTATGCAAAGGAACTGTGCTTCCGTTAATGTCTCTATATGGAAACTACTAAAGTTGGAGTTTTGTTTTAACATCACGTGGTTCCTCAGTTATTCCTGCTATCAGCAAACGGCGTGCCACCGTTTAATTGGCACTGGCGTCACGAACATTTTCCTACCATCACCTGCCTATGCAGAGAGTCAGCCGTCTCAGGTTAGTGTCTATTGCACTACTACACCCAGGAACACATTTCTACACACAACTTGAGTACGCTGCACCTCTCTTTTGGCGTCACGAACAGGATACGCACGCTTTCTAGTGCAAGAAGCGTGAACTTTGTGCCTTATACAGTTGCCCTGTGACCAAAGTGACAAATTGCCTGTTTATTTAAAGTGGACTTTGTGAACTGAAAATCATACCAAAAGTGGTCCTAAAACCTCTAAAAAGCGCTGTGCAGTGTTGCGCTATCAAGAGGAAGAAAATCGCCACATTGGAGTGTGGTTTTGTGGACTTTTTACAATCCTGCTTGCTGTCAGTGAATGGACAGCGTTTTGCTAAAGATGGCCACCGGCCGCCTGGAGTAAAGTTTCCCGCGCTGCTGAGGACCTTCGTGGGCGGATCCCTGCAAAGACACAGAGAATCCCGCCCCTCGTCATCATCGCACCGCCGCGGCCCTGCTTCTTCTACGTCACCGCGTACTCAGGACGTCCGGAATCTCTCGAGACTTGGACTGCGCAAACCCGGCGATACCGGTAAGAACTTGTAACCGGAGGGAAGGGGATTGTTCCGGCCCCTTTAGTCGCCAGCGGCCATATCTCAATAGACTACCATGTCAGAACCGGGAGTGCCTGAGCAGCCGGCCCCGGGAGAGCTTGCGGCTCCTAATCATCCTACAGCCCCCAGCATGATGCCCTTTACCATGCCTTACTGTTTCGGGGCCCCATGGTTCCCCCGCTACAGAGGAGAGACCCATACCCTAAGGGACTTTAAAGAAAAGTTGCTGGCATTATTCAAACTGTACCCCATAAATGCCGACCAGCAAATGGAAATCCTGCTAGCGCAGCTGGAGGGAGCTGCCCGCAGGGAGGTATTATCCTGGCCTGCTACTGAGCGGAGTACTCTAGAACAGATATTCACCCGCCTCAGGGCCACTTTTGAAACTAGGACTGCCTCAGAGATAAAGATGCACTTCTTTGGCAAGAAACAGAAGTCCGGTGAGTCCCTCCGTGACTTTGCCCTATCACTTCAGGAGGCTTTAGGGGCTGTAATTCAGATAGATCCCAAAGAGGCTGATAACCAGGACCAGACCCTGAGGGAACAATTTATCAACGGGGTGTCTAGTGAACAAATAAGGACCCAATTAAAGATGCTGTCCGCCCAGCACCCTAACAGTACCTTTCTGGACTTTAAAGAACTGGCGATAAAAATTCTGCGGTCAGCAGTATCTCCGGAGTTGAACACCCCACCTGAGTCATCAGGCTGCAGGCCAAAACCGCTTATCACTAACCGAGCTGAGGCCGGCCAAGCTGTTCAAGTGTCAGCTACCGATACTATTGCCATGCTGACAGAGCAAGTAAATCACCTCACTAAAAGTCTTGAGAAAGTGTGCAGAAAAATAGAGGAATGGGAAAAACCCATAATGACAGAAGAAGAATTCCTGTCACCTCCTAGGCCGTTCCCACCTCCTTACCAAGAGACTCACCCCAGGGATCCTGGGAGGCGTAATAGAGATCGCAAGCGGCCCGTGTGTACATACTGCAAAAAGCTGGGACACACAGAATCCACGTGCTGGCAGTTAAACGGGCAACCCCTGAGGCTGAGGACCACCCCTCGGGAGGTAGAACACTAGGTCCAGAGGATCCAAATTGGATGCCACGTTATGTAGGATCCCATCCTAAAATCAATATAGAGATCAACGGGGTCCCCTTTGAAGCCCTATTAGATACTGGGTCTCAGGTCACTACTATTCAGCTGCCTGCATTTGAAAAGTTCTGGGACACCAACCAGTTGACCCAACCGCCTGAATCCTGGGTGGAAATTATCGCCAGCAATGGCAAACCAGTAAAGATTCATGGATACTGGGAACCCACCCTGCAGGTGGGAGAAGTAACCCTGCCTCAACAGGGAGTGATCGTAGTACAGGCCGGTGACAGAGGAGGACATCCTGTCATTCTAGGCACCAATGTCTTCAAAAACTGTTATTCAGAAATACTTGCTGTATTACATCAGACTTTGCCCACTGCTTCCTCTGCATCCAGGAGGGTGATTCAAAAGACTATTACTGTGTTAAGTGCCCAGCAGAGGTTTGCTAATGGGAAAGGAGAAATTTGTACTGCCAGGATTAGTGATATCAAGCCTGTGACTTTGCCTCCTAATTCTCAAACTCTTTTATGGTGTCGTGCTGTCCTGGGAGTCCAAGGCCGAGATTATCCAGCCCTGGTGGACCAATCCAGATGGAGGATTACCCTTATGTGAGAGCTGCCAAGTGCCTGGTGAACGTCTCCCAAGGTAAAGTACCTGTCCGTCTGATTAACCTGAGTGATCATCCTGTTGCGCTTACTAAGCATTGCCGTGTTGCCCAGCTGTCCCAGGTGTCCTTCCAAGACATCATTCGTCTTCCAGTGACAGAAAAGCTGCCAGCTGCAGTCAGCGGACGTCCGTCGGTGACCCAGCCACAAGTGCCCTGGTGGGAAGAGCTCCATGTGGGGGACGAGACTACCCCCCAACATCAACAAGAAGGGATCCTACAGCTGGTCAAAGAGTACCACCAGGCGTTCAGTAAGCATGCTACTGATTATGGGGAGGTGAGTGCCATACAACACACCATACCTACTGGCTCTCATCCTCCTATCAAGGAGAGATACAGACCCTTACCACCTACTTCATATCAGACTGTAAAATAAATGATCCAAGAGATGAAAGACTCTAATGTAATCCGGGACAGCCGTAGTCCGTGGGCTGCACCCCTGGTCCTTGTAAAGAAGAAGGATGGTGGTATCCGTTTCTGTGTGGATTATAGGAAAATTAATCAAATAACCCACAAAGATGCATACCCACTGCCCCGCATTGAGGAGTCACTAACTGCTCTGGGCTCCTCTGCCTATTTCTCCACATTGGACTTGACCAGTGGCTACTGGCAAGTACCCATGGCCCCTGCAGATAGGGAAAAGACTGCTTTCACTACTCCCATGGGCCTGTTCGAATTCAATTGTATGCCGTTCGGGCTATGTAATGCCCCAGGAACTTTCCAGAGACTAATGGAACGGTGTTTGGGTCACAAAAACTTCGAAACAGTGCTGCTGTATCTAGATGACGTCATTGTGTACTCAAAAACATATGAAGACCATCTGAAACATTTGGCAGAAGTATTTGAAATCCTTATCAAATATGGCTTGAAGGTAAAGCCATCCAAGTGTCACCTGCTCAAACCTGCAGTAAGATACCTGGGGCATGTGGTCAGCGGAGAGGGCGTGCAACCTGACCCTGATAAGCTAGCGGCTGTCCGTAATTGGCCGGTTCCTACTACTGTCAAGGAGGTGAGGGGTTTCCTTGGTTTTGCAGGCTACTATAGACGGTTTATCCCCCATTTTGCTCAAATAGCTGATCCTATCCAGGAACTCTTGAGGGGGCAACCCAAGAAAAGTCCTAGAACTCCTGTGCCCATTGAGTGGAATGAGGAAAGAGAGATAGCGTTCCAATTGCTAAAAAAGAAACTGACCGAGCCTCCTGTGTTAGGTTATCCAGACTACAGCAAGCCCTTCCATCTGTATACTGATGCTAGCAAGCGAGGCCTGGGGGCTGTGTTAGCCCAGATCCAAGAGGGAAAAGAAAGAGTGATAGCTTATGCAAGCCGCTCCCTGAAAGGAGCTGAGAAAAATGACCAGAATTATAGTTCCTTCAAACTAGAGTTCCTGGCATTAGTGTGGGCAGTGACAGAAAAATTCAAGGATTATCTAGCCGCCACCCCGTTCATTGCATTCACTGACAATAACCCTCTGGCACATCTAAATACAGCTAAATTAGGGGCCTTGGAGCAGAGATGGGCCTCTCGCCTCGCCAACTATGATTTCTCTGTAAAATATCGTGCTGGACGTACTAATGATAATGCTGATGCTTTATCCAGGCTTCCCACAGAGACAGCTCCTGATGATGTGCGAGATGCTTGGGAAGATGTAGAGATGCCGGCTTTCTATAGCAAATTTGCTCAACAGGATCAGGCTCGAGCTACCAATGACAGAGCTGCAGTTCCTTCACCCTCCAGTAGGCCTGAACCTAAAGAAGAAAGGTGGGTGAAACTACAGTCTGAAAGTAGAGTGCTGGGTGAGTTGTTGGACTTCATTACTAGTGGCAGAGCCCCTGAGAGGATTCGGCGTAAGAGTGCAGATCCTGAGCTCATCAAACTGTGGAGACAGCGCCATCAACTCTTCATACAAAAGGGCCTATTGCTACGGAGAAGCCTAGACCCAGTGTCCAACGAAAGAGTACACCAGATTCTCATACCCCGACGAGATGCAGGTATGGTGTTGGAGATGTACCACAATCAATCCGGGCACTTTGGGGTCCAAAAGACTGAGGCTACTATCCGCCAGCGGTTTTACTGGGTGGGCATGAGAGAAGACATGGAAAAGTGGTGTCGGGAGTGTGTAGCCTGTGCCTTAAAACGAAGTGAGCACCATGATCAGAGGGCACCACTGAGACCCATTGTAAGTACCCGTCCTCTTGAACTTGTCGCCATCGACCATGTGAAACTGCAGCCTAGTCGCTCAGGGTATGCTTATGCCATGACTATTATTGACCATTTCACTAAGTTTGTTGTAGCGGTGCCTGTGAGAGACCAGACAGCCAAGACTACCGCCGAACTGTTCTGGAAGCACTTCCTCCTGCCCTATGGATGTCCAGAAAAGATCCTCACCGACCAAGGACCTGCTTTTGAGTCCCATCTGTTCCATGAACTGTGCCGCTTACACAACTGTAAGAAGATCCGGACAACGGCCTACCATCCTCAAGGTAATGGATTATGTGAAAAAATGAATCAGACCTTGATAGAGATGCTGAGGGCCGTGCCTCCTGAAAACAGAGGAGATTGGCCTAATCTGTTGCCACAGCTCATGTTCACATACAATCATACCATACATTTTTCCACCGGGTATACCCCTTTTTACTTGATGTTTGGGCGTCAAGGGACATTGCCTGCTGATCATTCATTGGACATACACGTACCTGATTGCATTAACCCATTGCCTAACACCGACTGGGTTGCTGAACATCAAAGGCGATTAAATACAGCCAAAGCCATTGTTCAGGAACGTATGGACTATGCTAGGGACCGACAGCAGAGAGACTATGATCAAACAGCCCATGCAGAACCCTTGACAATAGGGGCTGTGGTATGGTTAAAGAATAACCGCCGTACCAGTAAATTGGACAGTAAATGGGAGCGAAGTCCCTATGTTGTCACTGCAATCCCAAATGTTGGAACTCACACTTATGAGATCACCCGGGAAGACAAGGGATCCCAAATTGTACACCGAAACCGGTTGAAGCTCTGCCTGACACCAGAACCTAGTGCCGAGAGTTCTGGATCTGAATATCCTGTGTCAGAGTCAGCAATACAGCCCGATGATCCTATGCAGGCTCTTAGTAATCTGAGGTATGACGCTGATCCCATGCATTGGCTTCTGACACCTTGGTTGAACTTGCTGGTGCCTGCTCCGGCACCTACTGTAGCTTCATCTCCGGAAGAGCTGGTTCAAGATGCCCCGGATCCAGTTCCCCCTGTAGTGGATATTGTTGTTCCTGTTGTTCCTGACCAAGGTCTCACTGATGGAGACCCTCCTGTTGTTCCTCTCTCTTCTACCTCGTTGCTAAGGGAAGAGGAGACCCCTGTATTGAGAAGGTCCACCCGGATGACCAGGGGACGTCCGCCAGTCCGTTTAGGAGACTTTGACTATTCTGGTGGTGTCTCCTCCCAAACAGTTGCTACTGGCAATACCTTGCTGCACAAATGTGCCCAGAGATGGACTCCACCGCACGAGAGCCTCTGTGATTTAATAGGAAAATAACCTGGGTACGGACTCATGTTTGTTCTTTGAGCCTCCAAGAACTTTTATACTGTTTTATCTATTGTGCTGTTCTATTATGGACTTATTCATTGTCATGGACTATCCTGGTTATAATGTTACGCTGTGCCAGGTCAGCGCCCCAGTTCCATTCACTATCCTGTGAGAAGAGAACGACGCCCCTTGTCATCACCCTTCACCTTTGCCAATTGGACCTGATATGAATGTAAATGCAGATGAATTACATGTATGTATGCCTGCATGTCTCTTTTTTTTGTTTCAGGTAGAGATTCCAGTTGGGCGAGCCCTTATGGAGTACGAGGTCGTACTCAGCTTAAAGCAGTGGGGTATGTAGTGTACGGGGACTGTAATTCCCTTCACTACAAAAGTGTCACTTGGTGTGCTGTCGTCCTTCCTTAATTATGGGGAAGTTGGTATATGTCATCTTTATAAATTGTCATGTAATGTAATGCTATGTATTTCCCTGTTACTGTGAAACTTGCATGTACAGGCCTGCTAGGGGTGTCATTTCAGCTCTTAGTCACTAGAGGGAGCTAGGGAGCCCTAGTTTATATAAGGCCCAGTCAGGGAAAGGAAAGTCAGTCTAGTCTAAAGTCAGTCTACAGCAGTTGGAGTTTAGACTATGTCTGAGTCAAGTCCAGGCCTGAAGCCTGCGAACCAGGAGAGGGTATTGCAGTCCCTGTAACCGGGTTCCAGATCCAAGGAGAAGGTTCCCCTCCTGAATTTATATATGCAGAAGCAGGAAGACCACTGTTAAACAGCCTGGGAGTCAGAAGTTTCTAGAGTGTGCTGAAGTTTCTAGAGGCTGAGGAAGCTGAGGGAGAGACAGAGGCATGTCAAGGAAAGCAAGAGGTACTCAAGATAACAGAGGAGGTACTTTATAAAGAGAGAACCAAGGATATACGCCAGAGTAAAGGTATTGGGCCTTGGAGAAGATTTTCTATGTCCCAGGATCAGTCAGGAATAGAGTGCAAGCTCCTGTACTGCAAGTCCTGTGTTTCACTCTCTGAAGTCACCTTGCTTAATCTGTATTGCCTGCATCGACCGTATTGAAAAATCAACTGTATGCAAAGGAACTGTGCTTCCGTTAATGTCTCTATATGGAAACTACTAAAGTTGGAGTTTTGTTTTAACATCACGTGGTTCCTCAGTTATTCCTGCTATCAGCAAACGGCGTGCCACCGTTTAATTGGCACTGGCGTCACGAACATTTTCCTACCATCACCTGCCTATGCAGAGAGTCAGCCGTCTCAGGTTAGTGTCTATTGCACTACTACACCCAGGAACACATTTCTACACACAACTTGAGTACGCTGCATAAAGGGATATTGATACCACCAACTCTGGGTGATGTCAAACATTCTGTTTAACTAGAATATGGGATTATGTGCTATCTGACAACTAATAGTATGTATCTACAAGTAATAGTAGGAGATAGACTAACCATTTCATGATCTGTCTAAACTTTCATTACTTTTTATGGTATATTTGGTTTTTTGTACCTTTAGTCGTTCGCTATTACAATAACAATTAACTAATAGGTTAGCATACAATAGCTACCAGGGACATCCCGACTCAGGGCCATCCAAGGGCAATCAGGAGGTTCCTGATACGGGTTTATAGGAAAGGCACAAATAGCGAGGGGGTCAGCTATAGGGAGAGAGCACATACACTGCGTGCAGAATTATTAGGCAAATGAGTATTTTGACTACATCATCCTCTTTATGCATGTTGTCTTACTCCAAGCTGTATAGGCTCGAAAGCCTACTACCAATTAAGCATATTAGGTGATGTGCATCTCTGTAATGAGAAGGGGTGTGGTCTAATGACATCAACACCCTATATTAGGTGTGCATAATTATTAGGCAACTTCCTTTCCTTTGGCAAAATGGGTGAAAAGAAGGACTTGACAGGCTCAGAAAAGTCAAAAATAGTGAGATATCTTGCAGAGGGATGCAGCACTCTTAAAATTGCAAAGCTTCTGAAGCGTGATCATCGAACAATCAAGCGTTTCATTCAAAATAGTCAACAGGGTCGCAAGAAGCGTGTGGAAAAACCAAGGCGCAAAATAACTGCCCATGAACTGAGAAAAGTCAAGCGTGCAGCTGCCAAGATGCCACTTGCCACCAGTTTGGCCATATTTCAGAGCTGCAACATCACTGGAGTGCCCAAAAGCACAAGGTGTGCAATACTCAGAGACATGGCCAAGGTAAGAAAGGCTGAAAGACGACCACCACTGAACAAGACACACAAGCTGAAACGTCAAGACTGGGCCAAGAAATATCTCAAGACTGATTTTTCTAAGGTTTTATGGACTGATGAAATGAGAGTGAGTCTTGATGGGCCAGATGGATGGGCCCGTGGCTGGATTGGTAAAGGGCAGAGAGCTCCAGTCCGACTCAGACGCCAGCAAGGTGGAGGTGGAGTACTGGTTTGGGCTGGTATCATCAAAGATGAGCTTGTGGGGCCTTTTCGGGTTGAGGATGGAGTCAACCTCAACTCCCAGTCCTACTGCCAGTTTCTGGAAGACACCTTCTTCAAGCAGTGGTACAGGAAGAAGTCTGCATCCTTCAAGAAAAACATGATTTTCATGCAGGACAATGCTCCATCACACGCGTCCAAGTACTCCACAGCGTGGCTGGCAAGAAAGGGTATAAAAGAAGAAAATCTAATGACATGGCCTCCTTGTTCACCTGATCTGAACCCCATTGAGAACCTGTGGTCCATCATCAAATGTGAGATTTACAAGGAGGGAAAACAGTTCACCTCTCTGAACAGTGTCTGGGAGGCTGTGGTTGCTGCTGCACGCAATGTTGATGGTGAACAGATCAAAACACTGACAGAATCCATGGATGGCAGGCTTTTGAGTGTCCTTGCAAAGAAAGGTGGCTATATTGGTCACTGATTTGTTTTTGTTTTGTTTTTGAATGTCAGAAATGTATATTTGTGAATGTTGAGATGTTATATTGGTTTCACTGGTAAAAATAAATAATTGAAATGGGTATATATTTGTTTTTTGTTAAGTTGCCTAATAATTATGCACAGTAATAGTCACCTGCACACACAGATATCCCCCTAAAATAGCTAAAACTAAAAACAAACTAAAAACTACCAAAAATATTCAGCTTTGATATTAATGAGTTTTTTGGGTTCATTGAGAACATGGTTGTTGTTCAATAATAAAATTAATCCTCAAAAATACAACTTGCCTAATAATTCTGCACTCCCTGTAGCTATATATTAGGTCCAATCTCTGCCATTCCTAGCCCCAAAGCTAAGTATCAACCTAATGATATCTTCCATCTTGTTTTCTAATTTTATTGTTATGTGGTTTGTGTTGGAGGGTTTGTAGCTATTTAAGATAGATATTAAAAGTTAAGTTTTATGGGTGGTTACCTGTGACAGTATCGCACCCCTCAAACAGTATTTTGTGGAAGCAGGTGTATCTAAGATCTCAATCAATATTTGGTGGAAGCAGGTATATCGCACCCCTCAATCAGTATTTTGTTGAAGCAGGTATATCGCAACCCACAAAAAGTATTTTGTGGAAACAGGTATATAGAACACCTAAATCAATATTTGATGGAAGCAGGTATATAGCTCCTCTCAATCAGTATTTTGTGGAAGCAGGTATATCAAACCCCTTAATCAGTATTTTGTTGAAGCAGGCATATCAAACCCCTTAATCTGTGTTTTCTGGAAGCGGGTATACAGAATCCCTTAATCAATATTTGGTGGAAGCAGGTATTTTGCACCCCTCAATCAGTATTTTGTGGAAGCCAGTGTATCGTAGGCCTCAATCAATATTTGATGGAAGCAGGTAAATCGCACCCCTCAATCAGTATTTTGTGGAAGCATGTATATAGAACCCCTTAATTAATATTTTGTAGAATCAGGTATATCGTAACCCTCAATCAGTATTTTGTGGAAGCAGGTATATCAAACCCCTTAATCAGTATTTTGTGGAAGCAGGTATATAGAACCCCTTAATCAATATTTGGTGAAAGCAGGTATATTGCACCCCTAAATCAGTATTTTGTGGAAGCCGGTGTATGGCAGGCCCCATTTAATATTTGGTGGAAGCAGGTATATCGGACCCCTCAATCAGTATTTTGTGTAAGCAGGTATGTATAGAACCCCTTAATCAATATTTTGTAGAAGCAGGTATATCGCACCCCTCAATCAGTATTTTGTGGAAATAGGTATATAGAACCCCTGAATCAATATTTGGTAGAAGCAGATATATCGCACCCCTCAATCACTATTTTTTGGAAGCCGGTGTATCGCAGGCCTCAATCAATATTTGGTTGAAGCAGGTATATCGCACCCCTCAATCAGTATTTTGTGGAAGCAGGTATATAGAACCCCTTAATCAGTATTTTGTAGAAGCAGGTATATCGCACCCCTCAATCAGTATTTTTTGGAAATAGGTATATAGAACACCTGAATTAATATTTGGTGGAAGCATGTATATCGCACCCCTCAATCAGTATTTTGTGGCAGCAGGTATATAGAACCCCTTAATCAGTATTTTGTAGAAGTAGGTATATTGCAACCCTCAATCAGTATTTTGTCGAAACCAGTGTATCGCAAGCTTCAATCAATATTTGGTGGAAGCAGGTATATCGCACCCCTCAATCACTATTTTGCTTAACCAGGTATATAGAACCCCTTAATCAGTATTTTGTAGAAGCAGGTATATCGCACCCCTCAATCAGTATTTTTTGGTAATAGGTATATAGAACACCTGAATTAATATTTGGTGGAAGCATGTATATCGCACCCCTCAATCAGTATTTTGTGGCAGCAGGTATATAGAACCCCTTAATCAGTATTTTGTAGAAGTAGGTATATTGCAACCCTCAATCAGTATTTTGTCGAAACCAGTGTATCGCAAGCTTCAATCAATATTTGGTGGAAGCAGGTATATCGCACCCCTCAATCACTATTTTGCTTAACCAGGTATATAGAACCCCTTAATCAGTATTTTGTAGAAGCAGGTATATCAAACCCCTTAATCAGTATTTTCTAGAAGCAGGTATATAGAACCCCTTAATAAATATTTGGTGGAAGCAGGTATATCGCATCCCTCAATCAGTATTTTGTGGAAGCCGGTGTATCGAAGGCCTTAATCATTATTTGGTGGAAGCAGGTAAATCGCACCCCTCAATCAGTATTTTGTGGAAGCAGGTATATCAAACCCCTTAATAATTATTTTTTTTGGAAGCAGGTATATAGAACCCCTTAATCAATATTTGGTGAAAGCAGGTATATTGCACCCCTCAATCAGTATTTTGTGGAAGCCGGTGTATCGCAGGCCCCATTTAATATTTGGTGGAAGCAGGTATATCGGACCCCTCAATCAGTATTTTGTGTAAGCAGGTATATATAGAACCCCTTAATCAGTATTTTGTAGCAGCAGGTATATCGCACCCCTCAATCTGTATTTTGTGGAAGCAAGTATATCAAAACCCTTAATCAGTATTTTGTGGAAACAGGTATATAAAACCCCTCAATCAATATTTGGTGGAAGCAGGTATATCGCATCCCTCAATCAGTATTTTGTGGAAGCCGATGTATCGCAGGCCTCAATAAATATTTGGTGGAAGCAGGTATATTGCATCCCTCAATCAGTATTTTGTGGAAGCCGGTGTATCGCAGGCCTCAATCAATATTTGATGGAAGCAGGTATATCGCACCCCTTAATCAGTATTATGTGGAAGCAGGTATATCAAATCCCTTAATCAGTATTTTGTGGAAGCAGGCATATAGAACCCCTTAATCAATATTTGGTGGAAGCAGGTATATCGCACCCCTCAATCTGTTTTTTGTGGAAGCCGGTGTATCGTAGGCCTCAATCAATATTTGGTGGAAGCAGGTAAATCGCACCCCTCAATCAGTATTTTGTGGAAACAGGTATATAGAACCCCGGAGTCAATATTTGGTGGAAGCAGGTATATCGCACCCCTCAATCAGTATTTTGTGGAAGCAGGTATATAGAACTAATAATCAGTATTTTGTAGAAGCAGGTATATCGCACCCCTCAATCTGTATATTGTGGAAACAGGTATATAGAACCCCGGAGTCAATATTTGGTGGAAGCAGGTATATCGCACCCCTCAGTCAGTATTTTGTGGAAACCGGTGTATCACAGGCCTCAATCAATATTAAGTGGAAACAGGTATATCGCACCCCTCAATCAGTATTTTGTGGAAGCAGGTATATAGAACCCCTTAATCAGTATTTTGTAGAAGCAGTTATATCGCACCCCTCAATCAGTATCTTGTGGAAGCAGGTATATCAAACCACTTAATCGGTATGTTGTGGAAGCAGGTATATCGCACCCCTCAATCAGTTTTTTGGGGTCAACAGGTATATCACACCCATTGCAAATAGTTGTTCCAATAACTTTTGTCCTCTATATACCTGCGATATCGCAGCAGAACCGCACACAACTCCTGCACAATACAAATGCACTATAATATACTTTCTATGTTAGAAAGTATATTATAAGTATATCACACCTATCGATAGCACATCTATAAAAGGACTTTTGTGGCCCTATTTGCAAGCGTTTGGTGTCCCTAACAGTCTGTCCCTGCTCCACAAAGCAACCTCTCCCTACATTGGCAAAACACAGAATGTGAAATGCCTGCCAGATCGGGTTCTTTGATAGGATGAGGGGGTGTCCATGTGCTGAAACGTCTCAATTAGCTGTCCTGTCCCACCTGATGGCTGTGTTATGGGTCAAAGTTCGGCGCAATGCTAAAGAATATGGCACCGGCAGACATCGCCATATGTTTGCATGTTCAGCGAATTGAGCAAAGTTCGCCGTGAAACGACCGCTGGGTGAACCGCAAAGCTATTTCTATATGTAACATGTTGTAGTATTAGTTTGATCATTATATATTTAGGAAGCAATATGTGTGCCACTATTTTCTGGCAGACCCACTTCTGTCAGATGGGAGATGAGTATCTCATCTCAGGCGGTGGCCGACCTGCCCCTGAGGAGGAGGCAGTTTGCAGTGGGGCATAGAAGCCAATGGCTCCTGTCCCTGCCGCTCAGCATCATAAGGCTTAGGCCACTAGGCCTGAAGTCTATGAGGCAGTAGAATGGCCAAGGTGATCGATGACATCACAGTGTAGTCATGATGACATCACTGCAACCTCCTTAGCTAGGATAACGTGATGACATTGCAGCACAGGCATTAATGATCACATAATCACTAGTGATGAACGTCAGGGGCAATATTCGAATTCACAATATTTTGTAGAATATTCGTCATATATTCGCGAATTCGAGATTATATTCTTGATTGCGAAAATTGGCAATGTATTATTCGCGTAATGCACGTGAAAGACCGGCGTGGGTCACTTATGCTACATTTTTCAAGCTGGTATAAGTTTCCTGAGACTGGAGAAAATGGTTGGCACGGCAAAACATTAGAATAGCTTTATATGCAGATAGAGTGCTCCAATATATTTGCTCTTGCAAATTTTCTGCAATTAATGATGTGCATATTTTTTCACAATATGTGCAACTTGTGACATCACAGCACTATGTCTGTAGCATGTATGGATAGACAGCAGAACCTATCAGCTACACTATAGATTAATCTAACCTACACTGACTATCTCCCCCTAACTATCTGAATTATATATATATAAGGCCTCTTTCACACTTGCGTTGTCCGGATCCGGCGTGTACTCCACTTGCCGGAATTACACTCCGGATCCGGAAAAACGCAAGTGTACTGAAAGCATTTGAAGACGGAACCGTCTTCCAAATGCGTTCAGCGTTACTATGGCACCCAGGACGCTATTAAAGTCCTGGTTGCCATAGTAGTAGTGGGGAGCGGGGGAGCAGCATACTTACAGTCCGTGCGGCTCCCCGGGCGCTCCAGAATGACGTCAGAGCGCCCCATGCGCATGGATGACGTGATCCATGTGATCACATGATCCATGCGCTTGGGGCGCCCTGACGTCACTCTGGAGCGCCCGGGGAGCCGCACGGACGGTAAGTACACTGCTCCCCTGCTCCCCACTACACTTACCATGGCTGTCAGGACTTTAGCGTCCCGGCAGCCATGGTAACCACTCTGAAAAAGCTAAATGTCGGATGCGGCAATGCGCCGAAACGACGTTTAGCTTAAGGCCGGATCCGGATCAATGCCTTTCAATGGGCATTAATTCCGGATCCGGCCTTGCGGCAAGTGTTCCGGATTTTTGGCCGGAGCAAAAAGCGCAGCATGCTGCGGTATTTTCTCCGGCCAAAAAACGTTCCGTTCCGGAACTGAAGACATCCTGATGCATCCTGAACGGATTTCTCTCCATTCAGAATGCATTAGGATAATCCTGATCAGGATTCTTCCGGCATAGAGCCCCGACGACGGAACTCTATGCCGGAAGACAATAACGCAGGTGTGAAAGAGCCCTAAGCTAACTAACTAACTGTCTAATGTAATACAACAAAGCACAGAGCACAGAAATGACACTGCTGTCTCTTTCATTACTGCAATAAACTTTAGAAAATAGCTGCTGGGGAGGGTCTTATATAGTCAGGGGTAGGCAACTTTTCTATTGGTTGCTAGGGAAGTTGCTAAGCTGTGACAAAGCATTCTCATTGGCCCACAAGCTAGAAGAAGGGAGGGATGATCACGTGATGTGTACTATGTTAAAAAACAAACAAAAGAAAAACTAAAGAATATTCGTCATTACGAATATATATAGCACTATATTCTAAATATTCGCGAATTCTCGAAGTGCCGATATTCTCAATAAAAATTAGCTTTTCGAATATCCGCGCTTAACACTAATCATCCTGCAAGACCCAGCGCAGTAGCGCACTGTGATGTCATCATGCCGAGATGGGGGAACTGAGGCCACAGTTAGAAAGAGCCTGTGGCCTGCATAGCAGACAGCCGCGAAGAGCAGCACGTACGTCAATATTTTATTGTATTTTTTTGTTTTAAATGCCTGAATGGTGGCAATACTGGAAGCACTACAGAGGGGGCCATCATACATGTATATATACTACTGAGGCAACAGAAGAGGCCATTACATATACGATCAATAAATAGGTGACCATTATACACTGCTCAAAAAAATAAAGGGAACACAAAAATAACACATCCTAGATCTGAATTAATTAAATATTCTTCTGAAATACTTTGTTCTTTACATAGTTGAATGTGCTGACAACAAAATCACACAAAAATAAAAAAATGGAAATCTAATTTTTTAACCCATGGAGGTCTGGATTTGGAGTCACACTCAAAATTAAAGTGGAAAAACACACTACAGGCTGATCCAACTTTGATGTAATGTCCTTAAAACAAGTCAAAATGAGGCTCAGTAGTGTGTGTGGCCTCCACGTGCCTGTATAACCTCCCTACAACGCCTGTGCATGCTCCTGATGAGGTGGCGGACGGTCTCCTGAGGGATCTCCTCCCAGACCTGGACTAAAGCATCTGCCAACTCCTGGACAGTCTGTGGTGCAACGTGACATCACAGTGTTGGTGGATAGAGCGAGACATGATGTCCCAGATGTGCTCAATTGGATTCAGGTCTGGGGAATGGGCGGGCCAGTCCATAGCATCAATGCCTTCGTCTTGCAGGAACTGCTGACACACTCCAGCCACATGAGGTCTAGCATTGTCTTGCATTAGGAGGAACCCAGGGCCAACCGCACCAGCATATGGTCTCACAAGGGTCTGAGGATCTCATCTCGGTACCTAATGGCAGTCAGGCTACCTCTGGCGAGCACATGGAGGGCTGTGCGGCCCTCCAAAGAAATGCCACCCCACACCATTACTGACCCAATGCCAAACCGGTCATGCTGGAGGATGTTGCAGGCAGCAGAACGTTCTTCACGGCGTCTCAAGACTCTGTAACGTCTGTCACATGTGCTCAGTGTAAACCTGCTTTCATCTGTGAAGAGCACAGGGCGCCAGTGGCGAATTTGCCAATCTTGGTGTTCTCTGGCAAATGCCAAACGTCCTGCATGGTGTTAGGCTGTAAGCACAACCCCCACCTGTGGACATCGGGCCCTCATATCACCCTCATGGAGTCTGTTTCTGACCGTTTGAGCAGACACATGCACATTTGTGGCCTGCTGGAGGTCATTTTGCAGGGCTTTGGCAGTGCTCCTCCTGTTCCTCCTTGCACAAAGGCGGAGGTAGCGGTCCTGATGCTGGGTTGTTGCCCTCCTACGGCCTCCTCCACGTCTCCTGATGTACTGGCCTGTCTCCTGGTAGCGCCTCCATGCTCTGGACACTACGCTGACAGACACAGCAAACCTTATTGCCACAGCTCGAATTGATGTGCCATCCTGGATAAGCTGCACTACCTGAGCCACTTGTGTGGGTTGTAGACTCCGTCTCATGCTACCACTAGAGTGAAAGCGCCGCCAGCATACAAAAGTGACCAAAACATCAGCCAGGAAGCATAGGAACTGAGAAGTGATCTGTGGTCACCACCTGCAGAACCACTTCTTTATTGTGGGTGTCTTGCTAATTGCCTATAATTTCCACCTGTTGTCTATCCCATTTGCACAACAGCATGTGAAATTGATTGTCACTCAGTGTTGCTTCCTAAGTGGACAGTTTGATTTCACAGAAGTGTGATTGACTTGGAGTTACACTGTGTTGTTTAAGTGTTCCCTTTACTTTTTTGAGCAGTGTATATACTACATAGAGGGGCGTTATATGTATTATGAAGGGGTCATTCTTATATGCTATATGGGGACTTTATATATACTACAAAGGGAGCCATTGTATATACTACAAAGGAGAGAATTGTATATACTACAGAGTGGGGCATTATATATATGGGCAGCACGGTGGCTCAGTGATTATCACTGGTGCCTTGGAGCGCTGGGGTCCTAGGTTTGAATCTGACCAAGGACAACATCTGAATGGAGTTTGTATGTTCTCCCCGTATTTGTGTGAGTTTTCTCTGTGTACTCTGGATTCCTCCCACACTCCAAAGACATACTGATAGGGAAATTAGATTGTGAGCATCATTGGGGACAATTGGATGCTAATGTCTGTAAAGCGCTGTGGAATATAGTAACGCTATATAAGTGCATAAAATATATATACATTTCTTGTTGTCTGTTTCTCTGTCCTTTATGCTCAGCCAAATGACTGGACCGATCTGCACCAAATTTGGCACATAGGTACACCAGTTGTCCGGGAAGGTTGTAGACTGGGTCTCAGATCTCTAGGATGCACCATTCCTGAGATATTCCCAAAAAAATAATTAGCAAATAGGAGCTGCACTCAGATTCTAACTGCCATTCACATAATCGTTATCCAAAAGAAGCTTGCAGGTCCTTTAGTCTTGACATACACAGTTACACCAGGTTTTCAGAACAACCCATCCATTTTTCTTCACTGTTAGAAGTCACTGTTAGGGTCCATTAATTCTCTATGGGGCAGGAATGGATGCGGACAGCACACAGTGTGCTGTCCGCATCCGCATTTCCAGAGCGCGGCCCTGTTCTTCCGGTCCACGGCTCCAGAAAAAAAAGAACATGTCCTATTCTTGTCCGTAATTGCGGAAAAGAATAGGGAGTTCTACTGGGGTGCCGGCCGGGTGTATTGCGAATCCGCAATACACTACGGATGTGTGAATGAACCCTTAAGGGGCGTGGTGCTGTGGAGGTAATTGTTAATGGGCGAGGTGCTATGAATGTCACTTTTTAAAGGGGCAGGGTCCTGTGGAAGTCTTATATTAAGGGGATGGGGTGCTGTGGAGGTCTTATATTAAGGGACATGGTAAAGTGTGTGGGGGGGGGTCACTGTGCAGGTCAGTGTTAAGGGGCCGAGCCACTGTGTAGGGCTCTGTGAAGGGGGGGTCACTGTTAAGGGGGCGGAATGCTGTGGAGGTCACTGTTAAGGGGGTGGGCCGCTGTCGAGAGGGTCACTATTAAGGGGACATAATGCTGTAGAGGTCAATGTTAAGTAAGCAGGGCCCTGTAGAGGTCACTGTTAAGGGGTAGATCGCTGTGGAGGGTCACTGTAAAGGGTGGGGGATACTGTGGAGGTCAGTGTTAATTAGGTGGCTTACTGTGGAGGTTAATGTTAAGGGGGTGGGGTGCTGTAGAGGTCACTGTTTAGGGGACATGTGCTGTGGCGGTCACAGTTGAGGTGGCGGGGTACTGTGGTGGTCAATGTTAAGGGGGTGAGGTGCTGTAGAGGTCACTGTTAAGGAGATGGGCTCTGTGAAGGTCACTGTTAAGTTGGTGGGCCACTGTGCGAGTGACTGTTTCGGGGTGGGGCACTGTAGAGGTCACTGTTAAAGGGGCACACGGCTTTCAAAGCCACTATTAAGGGGTAAGTGTGCTGTAGAGGTCACTGTAATGGGGAACACTGTGGATATATTTTCACCCCACTCACAAACATTAAATGAAATAGTGGAAATATACCCGTGAAAAGCCAGGTCATTCTGCGAGTATAGATTTACAGTATAAAGGAATTTCTGTCTGTCTGCTTGTCTGTTCTTTATGCATGGCCAAATGACTGGACCGATCTACACCAAATTTGGCACATGGGTACATCAAGTGTCCCGGAAGGCTCTCTAGAACATACTGTTCTTGAGATATTCCCCCAAAAATGCAAATATGGCACCATTACATGACCGATATTAGCCAATAGAAGCTCGCAGATCTTTCACTCATATCTTAACTGCCATACACACTGTCACATGACCCTCACTGCATATGCAGTTTTTCTATGTAAATGGTGAATCCTAAATATAAGAAAAGAGATGATGCTTTGTTTTGGATCCTCTCCTTGTTTGTGTTTTTCTTGCTCACCCCCACAGACAAACTCCTCAGTGGGTTAGAATATGTCCAAGATATTGTCTTAAAGCCAGTCCATGAGCATACAGTCATAATTCATGGCTTTTACAACCATACAGGTGGGTGTTAAGATCCACTGCTGTATAGTAATCATTGTGCTGATACAGCTATATCACATTCATGTATACATTTATGTATGTATAGGTATATCCGCACGCCTAATTGGACCCCACCTCTTACCTCTGGCACCTTCCCCTATGGGTATAATAAGGGTCCGAGAACTCACATTTACTTATTTCTGATTGGAAGGCATAAATCAGGCAGGTTTGGCTTTTTCCATGTTAATATCATAAATGTCTATCATGAGATTACCCCTTTAAGTCTTTCTAATCTAGTCTACAGTTGTTTACTGTGATAACCAAAGCATTACCTGCTAATGAACATAACGTGGTCCTTTCTTTCTTCACGTTCTTTCCAGAGACCATATTTTATTTTCAGAGATTGGATGACACACATCTGGGGTTGTTTTATGAACTTCTTTCTGTAGGCTTAAATCAAAGTGTAGCAGCTGGTGCTGCAATTCTGACATATAACAACCATATAAATTACTGTTTGTTCTTTGTGACTTAAACACTGTTATTTGTTTCTGTTTTCCAGCATGTTAGTGTTATTATATAAAACTATATATTTTCACCCACAAATTAGAATTTTTTTCGACCGGAATGCATTTTAACATTTAACTTTTTTTTTTCTTAAAGGGATTATCCCTCAAAGTTAAACTTTTTTTATTACTTATCTGGAAGAATTTCTTCCTTTTTCTGTGGGTGGGCAGCAGCTCTTCAAGCACCTGCATTTCTCAGTGAGCACTACAATTAGCTGTTATCTTATTAACTCCATCTTCCCCTGCATAGAATATAATTGATCCCAGAAATACACATGAAATGTAATGCTGAGGACAATATCCGTCAATGGGGGCACACATGACCGCTGCAGCCAAACACAGGCCGCAATGGTGGTGACCTGCTCCCTCTGCATCACACCTGTATGCTTTGTAGTGCTGTAGGTAATGTTTTTCAATTATGTCTTTATTAGTAGGGCTGGAGCAAAGGGATTAGGTTAAGAATTTGGCACAGGGAGGAGCTGTTTCGATTTTCGCCTCAGACAGCAGAAAGTTTAGGGGGAACCTTGGGGGTGTGATTCAGCAAATTCATCCAGATTGATCATTTAAATAACAGCTGGATCACAGATCTGGGAATAAGTGCAGTTCTAACTCTTTTCCATCCAGTATTCAATTGCATCTACATTCTAAGAACAAAGCAGCCTAAAAACTTAACCAAGCCTCCTTCATGTTTTTACAGTAGGTACAATGTTCTTTTCTTTGTATGCTTCATTTTTGCACCTGTGTACATAGAGCTGATGTGACTTTCCAGAATGCTCCAGATTTATCATCTGTCCAAAGGACATTCTCCCAGTAGCTTTGTGGCTTGTCAATATGCATTTTGGCAAATTCCAGTCTCACTTTTTTATGATTTGCTTTCAACAGTGGTTTCCAGTTGTCTTCCATTAAGTCTATTTTGGAGCGACAGCTCCAAAAATAGACAGCAACGGTTCGTGTGATCTGACACTGATGTATATAAACCTTGGAGTGTACCTATTATAAGTTTTTCTGGGATCTTTGCTTACCATTCGTGTTATCCGTCTCTTCAATTTGTCGTCAAATTTGCTCTTGTGGCCTACAGTCCCATAGACCTTAAACTTCTGAATAATATGTGCAACTGTAGTATCAGGAACATCAAGCTGTTTTGAGATAGTCCAAACAGCTTGATGGAGCGGAAGGATAAATAGTAGGGTGCTACCAGAGCCGAAAAAACGTAATGTAGATAAAAAAAATTAACAATATTTTTATTGCATTTTTATTTATTTAATACTTCCTTTCCAATGCCCTATTCATTGCATAGCAATATGTTTCATGGAGTAGCTTTTGTAAAAAAAAATAAAGGAAAATTACAGATGGTGAATCCAGGGACAGGCTTAAAATTTCTGGGGCCCCAAGCCAATTTATGTCTGGGGCCCTAATCAAATCGCTATTCCCAGCAGCAGTTTCCTCTTCTTCTTAGAACGCACATACAGTTCAAAGTTGTGGCCTGAGCCGATTCTAGCTTTCTGCTGTTAAAGGCATATTTGATTTAGACACCAAATACAGCACTACATACCTCTTACATGCAGTGATGTGTCCTTAGAAGTTCTCTTTCTTCATCTTCTCCATTCATACCAGACTACTATGACAAATTATTTCAGCCACGTCTCATCTCTGCAGATTTTGGCACACAGACATCTTAGTATCACTTTTCCATCATCCTCCCCTCCTGGTGCCAGTGTTATCCTGCTGCTACCCCCAATACTGTGCCTTCTGTGGCCTCCAATACCCCTTAATACTATACTTATGAAATAAGTGTCATACAGATAGTCATTAAAGTGCTCCCAAAAGTCCCACCAATAGTAATAATTATCTCCCAGAGTGCCCTCAATAGTAATAATGCCCCTACAGTGATAATGTCCTCAAGAGTGCCCTTATTAGTAATAGTGCCCTCCATATTGTACCCAATAGTAATAATAATGACCTCACAGAACCCCCAGCAGACTAGTACCAGCTGTAGGCTGCTGAGTCTAGTCTCACTCCCCACTAAAGCATGTCTCTACTGCAAAGGCAGATCAGGAGGAGCCAACAAACTTCCATGTCTCTGAGGCTGCTGTTAATTTGAGACAGGAAGCTCCCTTGCTCCGCTCCAGCTCTTTGCTCCCGCCTTCTGTGCCACTGTCATGTCATGCACAGTGTGCGTCACCACCCTGGTGATGTTTAAAGTGACTGCCACCGGGAATATCAAATTGCTACCCAGCAGTGGTTTCCTCCTTTCCTCAAGTTGTGGAGCTGTCTGACCTGCCTGTCAGGGGACCTACGCAATTGAATCGTTTGTGCAGAGGTAAAGACCACCAATAGGTGTATCATGGTGATCTATTACGATAAGATGTAGATTAATTGGGCAGTGCAGTGGCTCAGTGGTTAGCACTGTTGCAGCACATGGGTATGGGGTTAATATCCAGCCAAGGACAAAATGGAGTTTGTATATTCTTCCTCTGAATGGGTTCTCCGCCTCCAGTTTCCTTCCTTCTCCAAAAACATGTGAACGTTGACAGCTTGTATACAGCGCTTCAGAATGTGTTGGTGCTATGTAAGAAATAAACGAAAACATGTTTTATCTAGCTTACTCTTCTGTTTCAGATACTGAAACGTTTCAGCAATTCTTGATATAGACCATCATTTATAACAAATAGTACAAGATCAGAAGATTTGTATTTATTTTTAAGACTACGTAAAAAACACTAAAAGAAAGATGTCTTGGAGGCTTAGAGCCCTGCTGCCTACCTCTCTTATATGAATAATTTAATGCTTTCATAGCAATTTCTCTCAAGTGGAAGCTGACTAGTGTTTAAAACAGCTTGGTTGTGGTTAACTGAGCTGCATAATCATAAGATTTTAGATTACATAATGATCAGCCGGAATTCTGCAGCAATTCTAAACGTGAACTTTTAAAAGTAAGAACGCATTCAGCAAATTCATCAATGTCAGCAAACTAGGTCATCAGCTTCTAACTAGTAAGATAGCGCCTGCTCGTGTCTTCCTTCCCTGCTTATCGCTCTCGCCATGAAGACCGAGTAAAACATCTTACCTTTAAAATTACTCTTGTCAGCACAGAGCAAGTGATATGATGAAGCATTTGAAGTATAGCTAAAGAATTGGGATCTAACAAAGTGAAATCTAAGATACTGAAGAAGCTATTGCAACAAATAATATAGATTTTTTATTCCCTTCTATGGATTCTGCAAAGTAACATGAAGGCAAAAGAAAATGATCTCATAGAAAAGGTTTGTAAAATATTATCCCAGTCATCTAGCATGTACAGTATCCCTATGTGCTACCATATTTTGCAACACTGTACAGAGATTGTCATCAATTATATTACTACCTGCCCTAAACAGCTGACAAAGTAAAGAATGTTGGGTGGGGTAACTCAAGATCAGTCCAGCATATTCAAAGTACCCTGTCTCACCTGTATGCAGTACAGTGCCAAGTCATGCCGCCTGCCTGCAGTTGTTTCCTCACCATGCTCAGCCACATCTAGTACCACGGCCCCACAACATCTCAACAGGCAATTCACTTAAAGTAGAGTCAACCTCTCTGAACTTGCCTAAACTTAAGGTCAGTGTTTTCTGACTGTTTATTGTGTTTCTATGTATTATATGATCCCTATGAAATCCTGAGCCTTCTGGTTTATATAAATACAGTACTTGGTATGTTAATTGCTGGCCTTTCCAAAATTGACCTTGGTTAAATCTTCTGGCTATATCTCAGAACAACCTTAGCACTTCTTTTAGCCCACTACTACCTTTTTAGTATTGACTCGTAGGTCCAAAGCTCCTGTTTTCAGATGAAAGTAAATTTTGCATTTTATTTGGAAATCAAGGCCCAGAGTCTGGAGGAATAGTGGGGTGGCACATAATCCAAGTTGCTTGAGGCCCAGTTTGAATTGGTGTTGGTCCACTGTGTTATATCAAGTCAAAAGTCGGCATAGCCATCTACCAGGAAATTTTAGAGGACTTCATGCTTGCCTCTGTTGACAAGCTTAATGGAGATGCTGATTTCATTTTCCAGCAGGACTTGGCACCTGACCACACTGGCAAAAGTACCAATGCCTGGTTTAATAACCATGGTATCACTGTGCTTGATTGGCTAGAAAACTCGTGGGATCTAAACCCCATAGAAAGTTTAAGGGCTATTGTCAATAGGAAGATGAGAGAGACCAGATCTAACAATGAAATCCGCTATCAAAGCAACCTGGGCTTTCATAGCACCTCAGTAGTGCCATAGGCTGATAGCCTCCATGCCATGTCACATTAATGCAGTAATTCATGCAAAAACAGCCTGACCAAGTAGTGAGTGCATATTCTATACATACTTTTCAGTAGGTCAAAATTTCTGTATTCAAAATATATATATTTTTAAATTAGTCTTCTATAATATAAAAATTTTCTGAGATGCTACCTTGGATTCCAGTTAGGGTTGAGTGAACCCGAACTGTAAAGTTCGGGTTCGTACTGAACTTTTACGATTTTTTGACCCCGAACCCGAACATTTCAGTAAAGGTTCGAGTTCGGTGTTTGGCGATTTAATGGCGCTTTTTGAAAGGCTGCAGGGCAGCCAATCAACAAGCGTTTAACTCGTGTGCCCTTTGAAGCCATCACAGCCATGCCTACTAATGGCATGGCTGTGATTGGCCAGTGCAGCATGTGACCCACCCTCTATATAAGCTGGAGTCACGTAGCGCCGCACGTCATTCAGCTCTTTCTAATGTAGGGATAGGATGCTGCTGCTGTGAGGGAGAGAATAGGAAAGAATCTGATATCAGAACTTGTTAACTCTGCGATCTACAGCGTTTTTTTTTTTTGTGTGGCTGCAATACAACATTTTTGTACCCTGCCTTGAGCCCAGTGACACAGAAAAATAAGTTTTATCCGTTAGTTAGGTGGGCGTCAGCGGCCATTTTGTGCAAGTGCAGTGCACCAGCACTGCATATGTGCCAGGGACAATAATTTAATCCAGTTCTTTTAGTTCAGTGGGCAACATATACCCATTTTTTAAGTGCACCTGCACTGCATATGTGCCAGGGGAAGGGAAAATAATATAGGTAATCCGTCTGTGAGTTTAGAGATGCAGGGGGTGACATATTCAAAAGAAATTCTGTAAAGTACCCCTGTTCTGCATATGTGAGTGTAATCAATTCAGTAAATCCATCTGTTAGATTCTAGGGGGACAAATAATTTTTTTTTTTTGAAAAAGTACATTTGCGCCCTTCACTGCATTTGTGATAGTGAAAGAAAATCTGTTAAATCCATTTGTTTAATTTGTGGGTGAAAAAATCATCTTTTTTTGGCCATAAAGTACCTTTTAGGCCTGGACTGCATTTGTGATAGTGAAAGAAAGTCAGTTAAATTTATCTGTTTCTCTGTGGGTGAAAAAATCATATTTTTTTTTGGCCAGAAAGTACCTTTGCAGCCTGCACTGCGAATCTGGTAGTGAAATATAATCAGTAAATCCATCTGTTTCACTGTGGGTGAAAAAATCATCTTTTTTTTCCCCATAAAGTACCTTTGCGACTTGCACTGCAAATCTGATAGTGAAATATAATCAGTGAATAAAACTGGGATATTGTGGGTCAAAAAAACACTTTTTTTTGGCCATAAAGTACCTTTGAGGCCTGTGCTACAAATCTGATAGTGAAATATAATCAGTAAAAACAACTGGGACATTGTGGGTGAAAAAACTGCACTGCATTTGTGATAGCGAAAGAAAGTCAGTTAAATCCATCTGTTTCACTGTGGGTGAAAAAATAATTTTTTTTTTCCCCAGAAAGTACCTTTGCGGCCTGCACTGCGAATCTGAAATGTAATCAGTAAATCTATCTGTTTCCCTGTGGGTGAAAAAAATCTTCTTTTTTTGCCATAAAGTACCTTTGCAGCCTGTGCTGCATTTCTGACAGTCCAATAAAACCATTAAATACTGCTCTTACATTGTTGGTTGAAAAAAATTCACTTTTTGTAATAGTACAATTGTGGCCTGCGCTGCATTTCTGACAGTCCAATAAATCCAGTCAATACTGCTGTTACATTGTTGGTTGACAAATTCACATTTTTTGTAACCGTGAAGTAATTGTATTAAATCCGCCTGTCACACTGTCGTATGACCTCAAGAAATTTTTTCTCTTTATGACACCTGCACAGCCTTACTGTCAGTGAACTTAATTGTTGACTATTGGCGGTTACATTGTCAACTGACATAAACCATCTGTTAGTTTGGTCGGTGAACGCAAAGAATGTGGAGAGCGTCAAATAAGGGACGTGGCCCTGGTCATGGTGCTGCTGGTGTTGGTGGAGCTCATGTTGCAGGGAGAGGACGAGGTGGATCTGTGCCAGCTACACGCACAAGTGAAACACCTTCCTCAGGTGCGAGTAGGCGTCAGAACCTTCAGCTTTATTTGGCATGCCCGAATGCCGCTCTATGAATGGTGAGGCCAGAACAAGTACAGGCGATAGTAGATTGGGTGGCTGACAGTGCCTACAGGTCCTTCACATTGTCTCCCACCCAGTCCCCTGCTGAAAGATCAGAGTTGGCACCTACAGCCCATGGCCATCTGTCTTTCAACTCACCCCCTTGCAAATCAGGCAAGCAGTCTGAGCCCCAAAGTCATGCAGCAGTCTCTTCTGCTTTTTGATGACTCTGCTGGCAGGATTTCCGTGGGCCATCCACATAGCCCTGCCCCAGAAGTGGAAGAGATTGAGTGCACTGATGCCCAACCACTTATGTTTCAGGATGAGGACATGGGAAGACCACCGCAGCACGTCTCTGATGATGACGAAACACAGGTGCCAACTGCTGCGGCTTTCTGCAGTCTGCAGACCGACAAGGAGGGCAGGGGTAAAGAGTGGGTGGAAGGTGATGTGGAGGATGATGAGGTACTAGACCCCACATGGAATCAAGGTCATGCGATTGATTTGTGTAGTTTGGAGGAAGAGGCGGTGGTCGCACAGAGGCACCAGCACAGCAAAAGAGGGAGCAGGGTGCAAAAGCATCTGTTACATTCTCGGGTGATATTTTACCATTTTTTCCATATACAAACCCCTGCTCTGCATAGGTGACAGGAACCTAAATTTTGTAAAATCGTCTGTTCCATTGGTGGGTGACATGAACCCAGTTTTGCCGTGAATAAACCACTGCTCTGAATAGGTGACAGGGATCAAAATTTCTAAAAATCGTCTGTTACATTCTCGGGTGACATTTTACAATTTTTGCCGTATACAAACCCCTGCTCTGCATAGGTGACAGGGACCTAAATTTCTAAAAATCATCTGTTACATTGATGGTTGACATTAACCAATTTTTGCCGGTGAAAAACCCCTGCTCTGCATTGCTGACAGGGAACAAAATTTTGTAAAAACCTCTGTTACTGATCGGAAGATGCGCGATGCTGATGGCATTCCCACCTGACAGCGGTGGCTCAGTGGAAGCACAAGGCGAAGGCAGAGGAGGAGGAAGAGGTTGCCAATGCAGCTGGGGCACCGCCAGCACCTCAGAAGGCAGGGTTATCATGGCCGACATGTGGAAAAGTTTTGTCAGCACGCCACAACAACCAGCACCACCAGCTGATATGGAACGTCTTAGCAGGAGGCAGCATTTCAGCAACATGGTGGAGCAGTATGTGTGCACATGCCTACGCATACTGACTGATGGGTCTGCCCCCTTCAACTTCTGGGTCTCCAAATTGGGCACATGGCCTGAGCTTACCCTTTACGCCTTGGAGGTGCTGGCCTGCCCTGCAGCCAGTGTATTGTCTGAAAGTTTGTTTAGCACGGCAGGAGGGGGTTATCACAGACAAGCACAGCCGCCTGTGCACAGCCAATGTGGACAAGCTCACGTTCAGTAAAATGAACCAGGCAGGGATCCCACAGGACTTGTCCATACCTTGTGCAGAATAGACATGTGTACCGGCCTCACTCAGCCATTGTTGTACTCCAGCACATTTTCTCTTAGTTTTATTTTTTATATTTCCCAATGTTTTGGGGACTACCCAAATTTAAACAAAAAACAAAAACAAAAACCAGTGTTGGCTACCTCCTCCTCCACCGCCACTTCCACCTACACTGCCATATCCACCGCCTCCTACTCCATATGGACCTCCTCCTCCTAAATTAAGATTATTATTTTTTATTTTTACTTATTTTATGTTATTTGAAGTCATTTCCCTATCCACATTTGTTTGCAGAGCACTTGCCATGCTCTTAACCACATTTTGCTGCCTCTAGCCCTTTTCATGACTTTTTTAGAGCCATTTTAGTGCTCCAAAGTTTGGGTCCCCATTGACTTCAATGGGGTTTGGGTTCGGGGTCAGGTGTCCGCTCAACTGTAATTCCAGTACCTCTGTTGTTTGAGATAAATTTGTGAAGGCGCAGGTTTCCTCTTGCGCATAACTCTTGGCTTTCTTTCACTAGTTTGATTGCAGATTCTGTGGACTCTAGCCTTTTAAGAACATCATCTACATAAAAAATTTTCTTCAGAAAATTTGCTGCTGATGGGCAATCATTTTCATTCTGATTGGCCAGGTACTTCATACCATAATTGGCGCAACCTGGAGATGATGCTGCTCCAAACAAGTGTACTTTCATTTTGTATTCTGCTGGCTCTGTATCTGTATCTCCGTCCTCCCACGATAGGAACCTCAGGAAGTCTCTATCTTCATTCTTCACATGAAACTAGTGGAAGATCTTTTCAACGTCACACATGACCGCTATGCGATACTTTCTGAATCTATAGAGTACTCCAGGCAGAGTGTTTGTAAGATCTGGTCCTTTTAGTAGATGATCATTCAATGCAACACCATTGTACTTTGCTGAGCAAACAAATACTACTCTAATCTTATCTGGTTTCTTTGAGTGGTAAACACCTTGATGTGGGATGTACCACACTTCTTCTTTAGGCTGGTTATTAACTTTCTCTGCATGTCCTTCTTCGAGGATGCCTTCCATGAATTTCAAATAATCATTCTTGAGTTTGGGATCTCTTCCCATCCTTTTCGTGGTGCCAAAGCTTCAGGACAATCGTAGCCTATCAACAGTGCAACACCATACTCCTTCAGTGGGGACATTTCATGTCATATGACAGATAGGTGCTCTCATTTATTGGCTGTTTCACAGGTAGTTATGTGATCTCGATCTAGAGGTATATTGTCTTTTGTATAAGCTGCAGGTAGATCTAATGTGAAGTTTGAATGAAGTCCTCTAATTCTCAGTCCTTTGACCCTTTGACTGTTGACTAATGTGTCTCTCCTCATCATTGGGGTGAGTTTTAGCTTCACTGGTTTTGTAGCCACTTGTAATTTCTGCAGATTTCTTGATCAATGAAGGTGACGTCACTCTGGGCATCCAGTAGCGCATAGGCATATACCTTCTTGTTCCTCCTTTTAGGATTTGAAATGCACATAGTACAACCATTGATGTGCCGTCGCTTTGTCCCTCCCTCACTCTGCAAGAGAATACAGATACTTTTTTCCTTCCTCAGTATCTTTAGCTATTAAGGATTTATCTTTCTTTGGACGTTCTTAATGTAGTGGTGTAGGATGGCGTCCTTTGCAAACTCTGCATGTGTCCTTTTTCTTATACTCCTTAGTAACATGGCCTTTTCTTAGACAACCAAAACATAGTTGGTTCTCAAGTACAAACCTTTTCTTTTCATCTGGGGGCTTCTCCTTCAATTGTTGGCATTTGTGTATGGAGTGGTTCTCTCCACAGAACATACACTTGAAGGTAGTCTAAAGATTTGTCGGTTCTGTCTCTCTACTGATCCCAGTAGTGACTTTGGACTTGATCTCGTAGGTATCTGAACCTTTAGCTGCTGTGTTGGTTGCAAAGCTAGTTGCTCTTGCACGTCTTATCTCTCCTGCAGGCCTTTCTTCTAAGAATTTTAAGACGTACAATGCTGTTACTTGATTACATGCTATCCGTGCTTCCTCATTGACAAACTCAGAGAACTCTTTAAAACTTGGGAAGTTCTTACCTAGATCTAACTGTTTAGTCACATAGTGATTCCATCTAGAAGCCACTTCTTCAGGTAGCTTGGCTAGCATCCTGTGGTTTTATAGATAGTCGTTCAGTACTTCCAGTCCTTGAACATGTGGGATGACATTGCTGCATGCTTGCAGGAAGTCACCATACTTTTGGAGTCTGAAGTGTTCTTTAGGACCTATTTTATGCCATTTATTCAGTTTCTCTCTAAGGGCTCTTTGTACTAAGAAAGGATGACCATATCTTGCATTCAATTTTTCCCAAGCTTGCTTGTAGGCTTTTTCGTCTTTTCTATAGAGGTTACCTTCCACAACTTCCTTATCTTCTCCACCAACATATCTCTGAAGGTAGAATAACTTGTCAACTGGACTGAAGCAATGATGCTCAATGATCATCTTAAAACTTGCCTTCCACTCTATGAACTTCAGTACGTCTCCTGAAAATACAGTAGGTTCAGGAACGGGAAGTCTAGCAAGTAGTGTTGAGCGCGAATATTCGAATAACAAATTTTTATCTTGAATATCGCAACTTCGATATTTCGCGAAATATATATATATTTGCGAAATCGAATATTATTTTTTTATTTTTTATTTTTTCCATCTGAAAATATATGATTCCTCCCTGCTTCTTGCTTGTGGGTCAATGAGCCATTGGCCCACAAGCAACTGAATTGAAGCTGGAAGGAATCACGTTTTCAGATGGACCAAATATGACGAATATTCAAAATAAAGAATATATTGCTGTATATTTGATTTTAGAATATTCGTCCTATTCTAATCTAAACCAATAATCTCGGTTATAATATTCGAGTTCACGAATATTACAACAGAAAAATCGTAATGGTTAATACGTGTGCCCGACCGCATGACAAAATCGTTATTTAATCAACTTCAGCATACACCTCCCCGACAAGCGTCCCCGTCACCATGGGAACGCCGGTGGGTTAGAAAATACCATCGGATCTGAGTTTTCCCTGAGATCGTAAAAGCTCAGATCCGATGGTATATTCTAACCCACAGGCGTTCCTAAGACGAAGTTAGAGCAATATTAAGAATATTCGGTAAAATACACATATAGATTGTAATTTAGCTAATATACTGCTATAGTAATTTTTTTAATAGTGTACATATTTTCCAAAACTGAAGTTCAGAAGAGACACAAAAAATTAAAGAAAAAAAAAAGGATTATAGCACTATATTAGCTAAATTACAATCTATATGTGTATTTTACGAAAATTCGTAATATTGCTCTAACTTCGTCTTTTAGAATATTACGAATATTCTAAAAGACGAAGTTAGAGCAATATTAAGAATATTCGTAAAATACACATATTAGCCTAGCCATAGTCAATTAGTCGAACGTTGCCTTATACTGTCAAAAGAACAATCGCAATACGCGATTAATTAAATGGCATATTATTCGCGATAAATGGAATAATGACGAATATTCGATTTCGACGAATATAAGACGAATATTCAATCGAATATTCGCGAAATATCACAAAATCGAATATGGCACCTCCCGCTCATCACTACTAGCAAGGACTGTTCTCTGTTGTCTTGCTGGGACAATGGTTATAACATTCTCCTGAGCATTGCCGTGACATCTAGGAATAGAATCATCCTGTTCTATTTTCTCACTTAGTTCTGAATTAGGTGAGTCCCTTTCTTTATCTTTTCTAGTAGAGATAGAGTGTAAATTCACACACCTTTTTCCTGACACTGGACTAGGCCTCTCATTGCTTTTCTGAGCAGGGATGGAAGGATAATAACTTATTTCTTCACTACATGCTGGAGATTCTTTTCCATCCTCCAGGGCGTATGAAAGAAAGTAGGAGTCTATTTCTTCACTTGGTACAGATTTGAACCTATGACTACTCTGATTCATATCCTCTTCGTGTACTCTGATTCTGGCTTCTATGATCTTAACTTCTTTCTGCCTTTCCAGACTTTTCATCTGTTGGCGCTGTGCATCCATTTCAGGTTCCATTTGATGGCGCTGTGCTTCCATTTGATAGCGCTGTGCCTCGATGGCAGCTTTCATCTAAATTTCTGCTCTCTTGACAGCAAGTTGTTCAGCTAATTCCTTTCTTTTGGCTGAAGTAGTTGAGGACTCTGATATGTGGGTGATACTTCTGCTAGCGAAGGACGTTCCATTTGAGATTGTGGTTCCACCTAAGAACCTAGCATAGTCTCTAATAAAAAGCTTGTTCACTCTCTTTCTTGTTTTAACTTCATCATAGTTTGCTGCAGAAGATAGTTCTCTCATGAGCTTTACTAAAACTTTAGTGACTGCAGCACGTGTCCATGCTGCTTCTTGCTCCAAAATTTCCAGCATTTTTAGGGTCGATTTTCTGGCTTGTGATGAACGTCTTAGTAGATATGGCCTTGCGGTTCGCGCGTCGGTAGTTTTGCAGTGAACTTTGCTCGTTCGCGGTTCGCCGAAAGGGCGAACATATGGCTATGTCTGCAGACGCCATATTCTAAAATAAAGGGAACACTTAAACAACACAATGTAACTCCAAGTCAATCACACTTCTGTGAAATCAAACTGTCTACTTAGGAAGCAACACTGAGTGACAATCAATTTCACATGCTGTTGTGCAAATGGGATAGACAACAGGTGGAAATTATAGGCAATTAGCAAGAAACCCCCAATAAAGGAGTGGTTCTGCAGGTGGTCACCACAGACCACTTCTCAGTTCCTATGCTTCCTGGCTGATGTTTTGGTCACTTTTGAATGCTGGCGGTGCTTTCACTGTAGTGGTAGCATGAAACGGAGTCTACAACCCACACAAGTGGCTCAGGTAGTGCAGCTTATCCAGGATGGCACATCAATGCGAGCTGTGTCAAGAAGGTTTGCTGTGTCTGTCAGCGTAGTTTCCAGAGCATGGAGGCGCTACCAGGAGACAGGCCAGTACATTAGGAGACGTGGAGGAGGCCGTAGGAGGGCAACAACCCAGCAGCAGGACCGCTACTTCCGCCTTTGTGCAAGGAGGAACAGGAGGAGCACTGCCAGAGCCCTGCAAAATGACCTCCACAAATGTGCATGTGTCTGCTCAAACGGTCAGAAACAGACTCCATGAGGGTGATATGAGGGCCCGACGTCCACAGGTGGGGGTTGTGCTTACAGCCCAACACCGTGCAGGACGTTTGGCATTTGCCAGAGAACACCAAGATTGGCAAATTCGCCACTGGCGCCCTGTGCTCTTCACAGATGAAAGCAGGTTCACACTGAGCACATGTGACAGACGTGACAGAGTCTGGAGACGCCGTGGAGAACGTTCTGCTGCCTGAAACATCCTCCAGCATGACCGGTTTGGCATTGGGTCAGTAATGGTGTGGGGTGGCATTTCTTTGGAGGGCCGCACAGCCCTCCATGTGCTCGCCAGAGGTAGCCTGACTGCCATTAGGTACCGAGATGAGATCCTCAGACCCCTTGTGAGACCATATGCTGGTGCGGTTGGCCCTGGGTTCCTCCTAATGCAAGACAATGCTAGACCTCATGTGCCTGGAGTGTGTCAGCAGTTCCTGCAAGACGAAGGCATTGATGCTATGGACTGGCCCACCCGTTCCCCAGACTTGAATCCAATTGAGCACATCTGGGACATCATGTCTCGCTCTATCCACCAACGTCACGTTGCACCACAGACTGTCCAGGAGTTGGCAGATGCTTTAGTCCAGGTCTTGGAGGAGATCCCTCAGGAGACCGTCCGCCGCCTCATCAGGAGCATGCACAGGCGTTGTAGGGAGGTCATACAGGCACGTGGAGGCCACACACACTACTGAGCCTCATTTTGACTTGTTTTAAGGACATTACATCAAAGTTGGATCAGCCTGTAGTGTGTTTTTCCACTTTAATTTTGAGTGTGACTCCAAATCCAGACCTCCATGGGTTGAAAAATTTGATTTCCATTTTTAAATTTTTGGCTGATTTTGTTGTCAGCACATTCAACTATGTAAAGAACAAAGTATTTCAGAAGAAAATTTTGCGTTACCTTTATTTTTTTGAGCAGTGTACATTGTGAAGAACTTTAATCCATGACACATCCATCAGGTAGACAGCCAATTGAGATGTTTCAGCACATGGACATACCCCCTACCTTATAAATAAACCCGATCTGGCTGCCATTTTACATTTAGTCTTTTGCCAGTGTAGGGAGAGGTTGCTGTGTGGAGCAGGGACAGACTGTTAGGGACACCAAACGCTAGCTAATAGGGCCACAAAAGTTCTTTTAAGGAGTGGTATAGGTGTGCTATCGATAGGTGTGACTTACAGAGGGGTGTAATATACTTATAATATACTTTCTAACATAGAAAGTATATTATAGTGCATTTGTATTGTGCAGTAATTGTGTGCGGTTCTGCTGCGATACTGGAGCTACACAGAGTGCCAAATGCTCTTGGAACAAATAATTTCTACTGGTGTGATAGACCAGTTGCCCCCCCCCCCCCCCAAAAAAAAAATGATTAAAGCAGGGTTGTGATATACCAATAATATTCTTTCTATATAGTGCATTTAGGTAGTGCAGCATTTGTTTGCGGTTTTGCTGGTTTTCACAGCTACAAAGAGTGACAAACGCTATTGGAACAAATAATTTCAACTGTTGTAATATACCAGTTGCCTCCCAAAAAAACTGACTGAAGCAGGGGTGTTATATACAAATAATATACCTTCTATATAGTGCATTTAGGTAGTGCAGCATTTGTTTGCGGTTTTGCTGCGTTACCGCAGCTACACAGAGTGCCAAACGCTATAGGAACATATAATTTCTACTGGTGTGATATACCAGTTGCCCCTCAAAAAGGCAGGGGTGTGATATATCTTCTTCCACAAATACTGCTCTTCTATAGGGACTTTTGTCACATGGTCATTTTGAAAATGACAGGCAGAGGAAGAGGCAGGCCATTCCGCAGGGGGGTAGGGGTCGGGCAGGTGCACCAGGCCAGAGCCTAAGTGGGAAGTTGCAGAAGGTACATGCAATTACGTCAAATGATGCACCAGACTTGGTTAAGTGGCTCACTCAGCCTTCCGCAGCTGCGCCCTCTTCACTCTCTGCTGTGTGCACCCCCAAAGACACCACCAACACCACCATATCCCCCTGCTCGAGTCAGAGGAATTATTTTCCCATCCATTACAAGAGCTTACTAATGCGCAGCCATTCTTGTCATTGGATCAGGAAGAGGAGGTATCAACAGTCGCCATTCAGCAGTCTGACGACAGTACCCAGATAAGCCCAAAGAGGGTGGTCCCCGCTGTTGCTGCCTACTCCAAGATCTCTAATGTCAGAGGTGGTGAAGGTGACGATGATGACATGACTATGGATGTCACGTGGGTGCCCACAAGAGAGGAAGAGGAGGGGAGTTCAGAGGGAGAGACGGAGCAGCAGATAGGGAGGAGAAGGAGGAGAATCAGGCGAAACTTACAGTGCACAGGAGGCAAAAAGCATACTGCTAATGTATCTGGAACGAGCCATCCACCATGCACGGTCACATCTGGAGCTCCCAGGACGCCGGCACATGGCTCCGCAGTGTGGGCTCATTTTAATGTATCCGCTGTTGACAATAGTCTTGCCATCTGCAGCCTGTGCTGTCAACGCATAAGTCGCGGTAAGCCCAACACTCACCTAGGGACGACCACCTTAAGAATGCACCTGGCCTCCCATCACCGAGACCAGTGGGAGCAACACTATCAGAACACACAAAGCCACACTTCCGGTGCTCTACGTCCTGCCTCTTCTCCTTCTCCTTCTCCTCTCTCCTTCAATTTGTCCTCCACTCCACCTTCCGCCGTGCCATCGTCGCATTCATCTGGCAAAAGGCAAGCTTCCGTGGCCCAAATGTTCAAGTGAAAAAGATGATGACGCCAGATAACCCTCTTGCCCAATGGCTAACCGCTGGCTTGTCGGAACTGCTAGCCTGCCAACTACTGCCATATAAACTGGTGGACTCAGAGGCCTTTAGAAAATGTGTGGCCATTGGCACACTGCAATGGTATGTCCCCGGAAGGAAATATTTCTTTTAGAAGCTATATGGCCACGTTCAGCGGCAAGTGAATGTATCTCTGGCACACAGTGTCGGTGCCAAGATACATCTGACCACAGACACGTTGGCTAGCAAACATGGGCAGGGAAGGTACATAACTTTTACTGCCCACTGGCACCCGTGTGGATTGGTGTTACCACCATGGATTGCATGCAGGACTGCCTCTTCTTCTCCTCCTCCTACTCCTTCCTCCGTTTCCTCCTCGGCTGACTCCTCCTTTTCCACTGCTACTGCCTCTTCCGCTGCGCCCCCCCAAGCTCCCCAGAACCTATTCAACATGCCAGGTGATACTTTGACATGCTGCAGCTGTTTTGCCTGGAAGCCAAGAGCCACACCGGTCCTGTACTCCTTTCAGCTTTGCGGTCACAGGCTAACAGGCTAACCCCGCTTAAATTGACAGTTAGTAAAGTGGTGTGTGACAATGGTGCCAATCTGCTGAGCCCACTGAAACAGGGCAAAATGACACACGTGCCGTGTATGGCACATGTCCTGAACTTAGTCGTTCAATGATTTGCTGCCAAATACCCCGGGGTCCAGAATGTCTTGCGGCAGGACAGGAAAATTTCTGGCCAATTTAGAAGATCTTACACGGCCATGGCTCGCCTTGCTGATGTTCAGCGGCGACACCACGTCTGATATGTAACAGCCCAACACGCTGGAACTCCACCTTGTATATGTTTGATAGGCTTCTCCAGCAGAAATGTGCCGTTAACGACTACCTGTACGAACTCTGCGGCAGGACAGGTTCTGGGGAGCTTGTTTTTTTTTCACCGCGCCAGTGGCTGCACACACGCGACAAATGCAGACTTCTGCGGCCATTTGATGAAATCACCAAACTGGTCAGTCACAGTCAGGGCGCCAACAGTGACATCGTACCTTACGCCTTCTTGTTGGAGCATGCATTGAATCGTGTCGTTGATCAAGCAGTCGAGGAGCAGGAAGATGAGGAAGTCGCAATGCTGAATGAATTCCCGGGGCGGCTACTCCATCTGAGACAAGTCAGCAGGAGTCTGAAGAGGAGTCAGAGGAGGATTGTGTTGGGGGGAGGAGGAGGAGAAAGAAAAGCAGGCTTTAAACTTTTCTGCGATCCCTGGTGTTGTCCGTGGATGGGGGGAGGAGACCGAGGACGACATTCTCCTGGGCGATGAGCAGGAGCCAGGCCGCTCCACTGCTTCCAATTTAGTGCAAATGGGCGCCTTCATGCTCCAGTGTTTGAAGAGGGACCTGTATAAAAAGCATAAAGGGCAAGGGCAGTACTGAGTGGCAATGTACTTAGACCCCCGGTACAAACACAAAATGGTGGACATGTTACTTGCTGCAAAAGATGCTGCATTCTGCTGTTCCGGGCGCTGGCAGAGGAATTTCCACCCACAGAGAAACAGTTGTGAGCACCAATCCTACAGCGCTTGCAAGAAGAAGACAATTTGAAAATGTGTTGGTCACTTCGGATATGAGATCATTCTTGCGGCCAACCCATCGACAGCTGCCCTCCGGATCCAGCCTCGGGGAAAGCCTAGACCAACAGGTGTCCGACTACATCTGGTTAATGGCCCTTGACTACTGGGTCTGCAGGCTTGACCTGTGGCCAGAGCTGGCACAATTTTCAATGGAATTCTTGGCTTGCCCATCATCGAGTGTCCTGTCCGAAAGGGGATCGTGACCGATTAGCGCACTCGCCTAGCTCACGACAGTGTGGACTACCTCACATTTCTAAAAATGAATGAGGCATGAATCTCGGAGGAATTCAACACCTGTGACAAGCACGTTTAATAGAATTTCCTCATGACAGCCCACAATTATTTGACACCACCCAGAACAAATAATGGTCCCTGTCTTAGGTAAATACAGCGGCATAAAAGGCCTTTTCTGTCCGGTGAATGCCTAATGTTTGGGACCTCGGAGGAATTCAACACCTGTGACGACCACGTGTTATCGAATTTCAACTATTATCATTTGGAGTATTTTCAAGAGAGGGGATTTCATTAGCCATCTTTTTAATCCAATTTTATATTTTTTGTTCTTTTAACCCCTTATGGACCGGGCTCATTTTCACCTTAAGGACCAGGCCCTTTTTTGCAAATCTGACCAGTGTCACTTTAAGCGTGAATAACGCTTTTACTTATCCAGGCCATTCTGAGATAGTTTTTTCATCACATATTGTACTTCGTGACACTGGTAAAATGGAGTAAAAAAAAATTATATATATAAAAAAATACCAAATTTACCAAACAATTTTAAAAATTTGCAGATTTCCAAGTTTCAATCTCTCTACTTCTATAATACATAGCAATACCTCCAAAAATTGTTATTACTGTACATTCCCCATATGTCTACTTCATGTTTGGATCATTTTGGGAATGCCATTTTATTTTTTGGGATGTTACAAGGATTAGAAACAAATCTTGAAAAAAAAAAACACTTTTTAAGGACCAGTTCAGGTCTGAAGTCACTTTGTGAGGCTTATATAATAGAAAAAACCCAAAAATGACCCCATTATAGAAACTACACCCCTCAAGGTATTCAAAACTGATTTTTTAAACTTTGTTAACCCTTTAGGTGTTCCACAAGAGTTATTGGCAAATGGAAATGAAATGTAAGAATTTAAATTTTTGGGCAAATTTTCAATTTTAATCCATTTTTTTCCAGTAACAAAGCAAGGGTTAACAGCCAAACAAAACTCAATATTTATTGCCCTGATTCTGTAGTTTGCAGAAACACACCATATGTGGTCATAAAGTACTGTACGGCCACACGGCAGGGCGTAGAGGGGTTTTTGGAAGGCAGATTTTGCTGGACTGGTTTATTTACACCATGTCCCATTTGAAGCCCCCCGATGCACCCCTAGAGTAGAAACTCCATAAAAGTGACCCCATTTTGAAAACTATGGGATAAGGTGGCAGTTTTGTTAGGACTATTTTTAGGGTACATATGATTTTTGGTTGCTCTACATTACATTTTTGTGAGGCAAGGTTACCAAAAATAGAAATTCTGAAATGTAATCTCCATTTGCCATAAATTGTTGAGGAACACCTAAAGGGTCAATAAAGTTTGTAAAATTAGTTTTGAATACCTTGAGGGGTGTAGTTTCTTAGATGGGGTCACTTTTAAGGAGTTTCTACTCTGGGGTGCATCAGGGGTTCTTCTAATAGGACATGGTGCCAAAAAAAAGGCCATCAAAATCTGCCTTCCAGAAACCATACGGCATTCCTTTCCTTCTGCGCCCTGCCGTTTGGTCATACAGCAGTTTATGACCACATATGGGGTGTTTCTGTAAACTTCAGAATCAGAGTAATAAATATTAAGTTTTGTTTGGCTGTTAACCCTTGCTTTGTTACTGGAAAAAATTGATTAAAATTGAAAATTTGCCCAAAAATAGCTGTTGTTGCACCGTTTTTATTAGATTTTTTTGACCGTGTTCATCTGAGGGGTTAGGTCATGGGGTGTATTTATAGAGAAGATTCTTACGGACGTGGAGATACCTAATATGTCTACTTTTTTAAATTTATTTAGGTTTTGTACTATATTATCCTTTGTTAAACAATAAAAATAACATTTTAGTATTTCCATAGTCTAAGAGTCAGTTTTCTTTTAGTTTTTAGCAGATTGTCTTAGGTAGGGCTCATTTTTTGTGGGATGAGAGGACGGTTTTATTGGCACTATTTTGGGGGTCATATGACTTTTTGATCGCTTGTTATTACACTTTTTGTGATGTAAAGTGACAAAAAATACCTTTTTTTGCACCATTTTAATTAAAAATTTTTGACCATGTTCATCTGACGGGTTAGGTCATGGGGTATTTTTATAGAGAAGATTCTTACGGATGCGGTGATACCTAATATGTCTACTTTTCAAATTTTTTTTGTTTTAAAATTGTGGAAAGGGATTATAAATGTAGTCTCCCTGAACCAACTGTCAATGCAGAGGCCCGGAAGATCGGGGCACGTGTCACACTGAGTGGTGGTGTCCTTCCATATTCCCCTCCTGTGACACACTCTGCACTTTTTTGGGGACCGTCCCTTCTTTCCAGACGATCCAGGCGCCTCCAGTTCCCGAGGTACTCCGGTCTGCTCTTTTCCGGTCAGAAAAGATCAGGACCTTGAGGACTGCCTCATAGAACTGGAATTTCCCTGTGTTGCAGGCGCTCCGGGACAGTACAATAGAGTTGTACAGGGCAACCTGTGCCAAGTAGACCGCAACTTTTTTGTACCATGCCCGGGTTTTGCGCATGGCATTATATGGCTTGAGGACTTGATCAGAGAGATCAACTCCTCTCATATACCGATTAAAGTCGATGATACAATCAGGCTTGAGGACCGTTGCCGCGGTACCTCGCACAGTTAAGGGGTGATGCCGTTACCATGAATTGTGGACAGTACAAGGACATCCCTCTTGTCCTTATATCTGACCAGCAACAGGTTTCCACTGGTATGGGCACGGGTCTCACCCCTGGGGATAGATACCTGGAGGGGGTGGGTAGGGAGGCTGCGTTGATTTTTCCGCAGCGTCCCACAAGCGGACGTGGATCTGGTGGCGAGGGACCGGAACAAGTGGATACTAGTATAAAAGTTATCCACGTACAGTTGGTAACCCTCATCTAGCTGTGGGTGCATAAGGTCCCACACAAGTTTCCCGCTAACACCCAGAGTGGGGGGACATTCTGGGGGTTTAATACGGGAATCTCGCCACTCGTACACACAAAACTTGTAAGTGTACCCTGAGGTACTCTCACAAAGTTTGTACAGCTTAAAGCCATACCTCGCCCGCTTAGAGGGAACATACTGGCGGAAAATGAGTCTCCCCTTGAAAGCAAAGAAAGACTCATCAACCGCGACCTCCCTTCCAGGTAGATAGGCCTCCAAAAATGTGGCCCCGAATGGCCTCAAAACGGGCACGTGTCATGGCCGTACTGTAAAGTGGGGTCTGGTAGAGAACGTCCCCACTCCAGTAATGCCTGACACTGGATTTTTTTACTAAGCCCATGTGCAGCACGAGGCCCCAAAACATCCTCATCTCGGCTTCACTGACCGGAGTCCAGCCACCGGACCTAGCCAAAAAGGAGCCCAGGTGTTGAGCAATGAACTGTTGGGCGTACAAGTTCGTTTGCTCCACCATCAAATTCACAAAGTGGTCACTGAAAAAAAGACTAAAATTGTCATATTCAGTGAAGCCCGCTGTGGGAATCTGGATTCCTGCTTGGCCAACAAAATCAGGAATCACTGGCTCAAAATCATCTGGGGTACACCATGCAAGTTCACCAGTAGGGGGCTCAGGTGGACTCATCTGGTGGGACAAAAAACTAGTACGAGCCCCAGAGCTGCTCGAACTAGTGTGGGCCACAGTGTCCCTGGCATGGCGAACCCCTTCTCCGCCACCTTGGGGGCTCATCATCGATAGATGATGAGGAGGACACGGATGACAAGAGGAAAGTGGGGTCATCCTCGTCCTCACTGGGGCTCTCGGATTCGGAGGCAAGCAGGGCATATGCCTCCTCGTCTGAGAACGTCCGGCGGGCCATAGGGGAGTGTGTGTGTGCGTACGTGGAAAACTTTATTTAGTGTGCTTGTTTTTAGGGGACGGGTGTTCGCGTACTTTGCCCTACACCTAAAAGAAAAATAAATAAATAACGAAAGAAATTTAAAGCCTCAAAAAGTGTAGAAAAATAAAATAAAAAAATAAAAAAATTCAAACGCGCTGATCAGCGGTAAGGTGGGCGATGCGCTAACATTAGCCGGACGCTAAGAGTGCCGTCCACAGTCAGCACATGCAAAAAAAAAAAAACACTTGCGCCCCAAAAAATGTGTGTAAGGTGGCGGGGGGAAAGCTGCAGCACTCCTGGGGGGTCTAGGGTCACACAGCTGAGTGCTGTGGACCCTAACTCTCCCTCACTATCTCTGCCTAATCTACCTCTCCCTATCTCTCCCTTACTGTCCCTAATATGCTGTTTTGTGCCTGATGGCACAAAAAACTTACTCTACAGGCTCTGCAGCTGGAGGCTCCTCTCTCCCCGCTCCACGGACGTGTATGAGCGGGGATAGGAGCTCCAGCAATTCAAATCTGCCGCTCCGCCAGCCCACCTGGTCAGCCAGCCAATCAGAAGCGATCCTGAGAGGTGGCATGACCGCCATCTCTCAGGATCTAAAGACGGTGATTGGTGGTGTAGTATCCTACCACTGATCACCATCCCATTCCGGGTTATCGGGTCACCAGAGACCCGAATCACCTGGAAACACCGCAAACCGCAGGTCTGAATTGACCTGCGGTTTGCTGCGATCGCCGACACGGGGGGTCACAGGAACTCCCTGGGCATTGTACCAAGGTGCCTGCTCAATGATTTTAGCAGGCACCTTGTTCTGATCACCGCCACCACACGGCGGTGATCGGAACTACACAGGGCGTACCTGTACGCCCTGTGTCCTTAATTACCAAGAAGTAATTAAGAAGTTAAACATATGTATTTGACATGTATTTGTACTGGCCTGCAATGACCGTCTAATATACCTCCAGCCACATAATTGCTTGTTCTTTTCTGTCCGGTGAATGCCTAATGTTTGGGGCATGTACTCTACTGGCCTGCAGTAAAATTGATATCCATTGACCATCTAATATACCTCCGGCTACATAATCACTTGATCATTTATGTACGGTGAATGCATAATTTTTGGGGCTTGCAATCTAACTGGCCAACAGTAAAATTGTTATACAATGACCGCCTAATGTACCTCCATCCACATTATCAATTGTTCTTTACTGTACGGTGAATGAATAATTTTTGGGACCTCTAGTCCACTGGCCTGCAATAACATTTATATCCATTGACCGTCTAATTTAGCTCCGGCCATATAATCACTTGATCATTTATGTACGGTCAATGCATAATTTATGGGGCCTGTAATCTAACTGGCCAACAGTAAAATTGTTATACGGTGACCACCTAATGTACCTCCAGCCACATTATCAATTGTTCTTTTCTATACGGTGAATGAATAATTTTTGGAGCATGTAGTCCACTGGCCTGCAGTAAAATTGATATCCAATGACCGTCTAATATACCTCCAGCCACAACATAATTACTTGTTCTTTTCTGTCCGGTGAAAGCCTAATGTTTGGGGCCTATAGTCCACTGGCCTGCAGTAAAATTGATATCTAATGACCGTATAATATACCTCCAGCTACATAATTACTTGTTCTTTTCTGTCCAGTGAATGCATAATGTTTGGGACCTGTACTCCAGTGGCCTACATTAAAATTTTTATCCAGTGACCGCATAATGTACCTCAAGCCACATAATCACAATTTCTTTTATGTCTGTGAATGCCTCATTTTTAAGGACTGTACTCCCATGGCCTAAAATAAAAAATTTCTAGGCTCCAGCAGGGCACATTTCTGAGAATTTCCCTTTAAGACACATAACAATGTCCCTTGATTAAAATACATATTTTTGGAGGAATTATTGCGATTGATCCCCTTCTGGTATGTCACTGTCCATGTTGTGGGACGATTTGTGCACTTCATGTAAGTATTTGGTGGCTGCAAATATGACCTGAAGGTTTTTCAGGTTCGCCTGCCATTAAAGTGAATGGGGCCCGCTGCGAACTTGCGGTTCGCGAACATTTGATCGCGTTCATGCAATCGCGTTGGCGAATCCTCCCGGCTGATGTTCGTCCATCACTTTCACCAAGAGAGATCTACGTAGAACTCAAGAGTCGACTATCTTGGCGATCTGAAATTCCAAACTACCGTCCACCATGACAGGAAGGGATAGCAAGGAAGACGGCTCCAACGGTTCAACATACCTCTTCAACAAAGATTTATGAAACACATTATAAGGGCCTGAGGAAGTTCAAGACGAAAAGCTATAGGATTAATTATGGCAGTGGTCTAATATGGACCAATAAATCTTTGACCCAATTCCAAGAAGGTACCTTCAAATTAATGTTTCTTGTGGACAGCCACACAGAATCACCCACCATTCATAGATTTCCTGTCAGCCACACATTTATGCTTGTTGCCCATATTCTTCAAATTATTTTGAATTTTTTGCTATATCGATGACAATGATGACAAAAAACGTTCTTCCTCAGGGATACCAGAAGTATCAGAACCAGAAAATGTTCCAAACTGCGGTTGAAACCCATATGCCCCAAAAAACGGCCACTCACCAGTGGACTCCTGACTACGATTGTTTATGGCAAACTGTGCCAATGACAATCCGGAAGACCACTCCTCCTGGTTCTCAGTTACAAAACATCTCAAGTAAGTCTCCAGACTCTGATTAGTGCGCTCTGTCTGTCCATTCGACTGAGGATGAAAAGCTGAAGAAAAGGACAGTTGTATACCCAGTCGAGTACAGAACACTTTCCAGAATCTGGAAACAAACTCAATCTGAGACCACGTCAGAGGGAATGCCACAGAGTTTCACAAGTGTTTTAGCGTTAGGTAGGCCCGGTAAAGCAATAAAGTGCACCATTTTACTAAAATGTTCAACTACCACAAGAATAACTGTCTTCCCTGAAAAGGTAGGTAGATCAGTGATAAAATCCATGGATACGTGAATCCATGGTCTGGACGAGATAGGTAACGGAAGTAAAGATCCAGAAGGCCGAGTATGTGTCACCTTAGAGCATTCACAGGTGGTACAGGCTGACACATAGTCCTTAACACACTTACGCCACCCTGGCCACCAGAATCTACGAGATATGAGGTCGGCAGTAGAGGTCACCTCCTAGAACGACCCTAATCCAAGTCCTGACTATCAGTATGAGCTGACCTCGATGGTAGGAAAGCCCATACACAGGAACCTAGAGCCCTAACCCTGTAGGGCCCTAGTATAGTGACAGGACTTGAGACAAACTATTCCTCCACCAGAAGGATGAACAGGAGTCTCCCTAAGGCCTAGATCCAAAAGACAGTGAAATACAACAAATAAAATACAAATAGGGAAGACGACACTTAACTTCACGTGGAGCAAAGGCAGCGCTAGGAGCTCAACCGAGATCCAAAAACCAGCTAGCCCAGAGTCCAGAAGCTGAAGCTATAAACCGCACCACCAGAAGGGGTAAGTAGTAATAAATAGGGGAAGTTAAATGACCAAACCCACAACACCTGCAAGAGGTGTGGTCATTACTAAAACAACACAGACACAAATGATCCACAAGGAACCAGCCAGATTAACCCACATGTTGTCAGTCTCTCTTATCACCTGGCACCTGTCACAGAAGTGTCCGTGACACTGTGATTCAAAATTTTTTTGTCATCTTGTTCCCCCCCCAAAAATTGGACAACTAGTGGTCAAAAAGTCATACATACCACAGAAATGATATCAATAAAAACTTCATTTCGTTACGCCAAAAACAAGCCCGGATACAGCTCTGTAGACCGAAATGTAAAAAAAATATGTAAAATGGCGATGCAAAGAAAATGTAAATTTTTTCTAAGGTTTTTATTTTTTTTAAAGTGATTAAACAAAATAAAAACTATACGTTTGGTATTTCCGTAATCATATTGAGCTGCAAAAATGCGTACAGATGTCAACACCCAAAAACCTTGTGTTTTTTTTTTTTTTTTCTGTTTTAGCCAGCAAATATTTTTTTTCCCTGTTTTCCAATACAAGACTTGGTAAATTAAATGGTGGCATTAAAAAATGCATCTTGTCCCGCAAAAAATAAGCCCTAATATGGCTATGTGAACGGAAAATGGAAAAAATTCTGGTCAGGCCTACTTGCAGCAGCACCCACACACAAAAGGTCTTCACTCTGGCTTGTTTACCAGAGATTCACTATCTCTCTGACTGGTCCTTCAGTGTGTCACTTGCTGGATCTTCTTCCCCTGCTCTCCATTCTGCTGTTAGGATTCCGCAGGGTTCAGTGCTAGGTTTTATCATCTTTTCTCTCTACACAGCCCCTATTGGACAAACTATCAGCAGATTAGCTTTCCAGTATCATCTCGATGCTAATGACACCCAACTATACACTTCATCCTGTGACATCACACCTGCTGTACTACAGAATACCACTGACTACCACTGAATACCACTGTTGTCTGTCTCTAACATTATGTCCTCTCTCTTTCTAAAACTGAATCTCTCAAAAGCTAAATTACTTGTGTTTTTTTCTCCACCTACAAACCTACCTAAACTTGATATCTCCCTCTCAGGGTGCAGCACTACCATAACGCTTAGAAAGCACCCCCGCTGTCTCGTGTTGTGTTTGATATTGTTCTTTCCTCCACCTGCTATATTAAATTGCTTGCACGCTCATGCCTCCTTCAGCTCAAAAACATCTCTAGAATCCGCCTCTTTCTTAAGGTGGATTTACACGGGCCAATTATCAAAAAGATTATCTGGAACAACCATTCCTGCAAACGCTGCTGATCTACCATAATCCCAACCTCCCACTCCTTATCTGGAGCTGCACTAGTTCTCTGGAATGCCCTACCCCAAGAAATTAGGATAATTAAAAACATCCAGAGTTTTAGGCGTTCCGTAAAAACACATTTTTTAGGATGGCTTATCACATCCCCTAATATAGCAATTCTCTATTTACCCCCACTTCAATATCATTCTGAACCTGATCTATCGTCAAATACTATCCACCACACCCGTGCACTGAAAAGCAATACAATAAATATTGGCTGGTGACTGGCTCATGTATCTTTATACACTGTATGTAACATAGTAACATAGTACATAAGGCCGAAAAAAGACATTTGTCCATCCAGTTCGGCCTGTTATACTGCAAGTTGATCCAGAGGAAAGCAAAAAAAAACTGTGAGGTAGAAGCCAATTTTCCTCACTTTAGGGGAATAAAAAATTCCTTCCCGACTCAATCAGGCAATCAGAATAACTCCCTGGATCAACGACCCCTCTCTAGTAGCCATAGCCTGTAATATTATTACGCTCCATGTATTCACCTATTTTGTTAGGATGACCAGACCATTGTACAAAACAAGCACTTTTTACCTTTTGTGACACTGAGTGTTTAGGCATCAACTTGGCAAATGAGGTTCAATGTGTATAAATGTAAAGTTATGCCTCTTGGTAGTAATAATGTATGTGCATTAGGGTAAATAACACTGGGATAGTAATTTTTAGAGGAGGATTTGGGAATACTTGTAGATCATAGATTAAATAACAGCATACAATGTCAATCAGGTGCTTCTAAGGCTCCCATGATATTGTCATGCATTAAACAAGGCTTTTGCGCGGCCTCATCTGGATACACAGTTTAGTTCTGGGCACCAATCCATAGAAATGATGCCTTGGAGTTGAAAAAAGTACAAAGGAGAGCAACTAAACTGGTAAGGGGCATGGGGTGTCTTAGTTCTGAGGAATGATTAAAAAAAATTAATTTATTTAGTCTTGAGAAGAGATGTCTAAGGGGGGATATGATTAACCTATACAAATATATAAATGGGCCATAAAAAAAAATATGGTGAAAAACTGTTCCATGTAAAATGCCCTCAAAAGACAAGGGGGCACTGCCTTGGACTGGAGAATAAAAAGTTCAGTCTCTGGAGGCATCAAGGCTTCTTTACTGTAAGAACTGTGAATCTGTGGAATAGACTACCTCAGGACGTGGTCACTAGTGATGAGCGGCAGGTGCCATATTCGATTTCTACGAAATCCGCGAATATTCGATAGAATATTCGTTTTATATTCGTCGAAATCGAATATTCGTCATTATTCTTGTTATCGCGATTAATATGCGATTTAAATAATCGCGTATTGCGATTTTAACTTAAAGGCTACTCTCCTATTGAAAAAGCAATGCGATTAATTCAAGTTATAATAATCGAATTTCAATTTTAACTTAGCACTGCTATATTCCATATTCGTTAATTCTAGCCTAATATGGAATATAGCAGTGCTAAGTTAAAATCGAAATACGATTATTATAACTTGAATTTTTTAAAAAAAAATTATTGTTATATTTTTTTCTTTCCCACTTCCCTAAAGTTGTTCTTACCTGTCCTTTGGATTCCTGGCTTCCTGGCTGCTCCAGTCAGTGCCCGTTGCTGCTTCTGCCAACTTCCGTGCTCATGGAGCGTCCCCATTACCATGGGAACGTCTCCATATACTAGAATGTACTGTCGGATTTGAGAATTACGTGAAAAATCGCAATTCGATTATTTCAAGTTATAATAATCGAATTTCGATTTTAATAGCCTAATATGGAATATAGCAGTGCTAAGTTAAAATCGAAATTCGATTATTATAACTTGAATTTTTTTTTTTTTTTTTTTTTATTGTTATATTTTTTTCTTTCCCACTTTCCTAAAGTTGTTCTTACCTGTCCTTTGGATTCCTGGCTTCCTGGCTGCTCCAGTCAGTGCCCGTTGCCGCTTCTGCCGACTTCCGTGCTCATGGAGCGTCCCCATCACCATGGGAACGTCTCCATATACTAGAATGTACTGTCGGATTTGAGAATTACGTGAAAAATCGCAATTCGATTATTTCAAGTTATAATAATCGAATTTCGATTTTAACTTAGCACTGCTATATTTAATTCTAGCCTAATATGGAATATAGCAGTGCTAAGTTAAAATCGAAATTCGATTATTAGAACTTGAATTAATCGAATTCCGATTTCAACTTGGACCTGGTTTACTATGGTTGGCTTGGTAGAATTAGCAAATATGACGAATGTATTCGTCATATTCCACAAAACGAATATAACAAATGTATTCATCATATTCCACAAAACGAAGATAACGAAGTATTCTGCATCTTCGTTTTAGCTACCTATTCATCAGCTTCGCTAATTCTAGCAATCATATAGGAAAGTTTACTATAGAGACAGCTAAGTTTAATTCGCTATGCGATTATATGACTGCTTTTTAAAAAAAAAAAATAGAATAATTATAATACCTGATAATTATTATAATTATTCTATTTATAAAAAAAAGCAAAGTAATATAATCGCATTGCGAATTAAACTTAGCTGTCTCTATAGTAAACTTTCCTATATGTTTGCTAGAATTAGCGAAGTTGATGAATAGGTAGCTAAAACGAAGATGCAGAATACTTTGTTATCTTCGTTTTGTGGAATATGGACGAATCCATTCGTTATATTCGTTTTGTGGAATATGACGAATACATTCGTCATATTCGCTAATTCTACCAAGCCAACCATAGTAAACCAGGTCCAAGTTGAAATCGCAATTCGATTAATTCAAGTTATAATAATCGAATTTCGATTTTAACTTAGCACTGCTATATTCCATATTAGGCTAGAATTAAATATAGCAGTGCTAAGTTAAAATCGAAATTCGATTATTATAACTTGAAATAATCGAATTGCGATTTTTCACGTAATTCTCAAATCCGACAGTACATTCTAGTATATGGAGACGTTCCCATGGTGATGGGGACGCTCCATGAGCACGGAAGTCGGCAGAAGCGGCAACGGGCACTGACTGGAGCAGCCAGGAAGCCAGGAATCCAAAGGACAGGTAAGAACAACTTTAGGGAAGTGGGAAAGAAAAAAATATAACAATAAAAAAAATAAAAAAAATAAATTCAAGTTATAATAATCGAATTTCGATTTTAACTTAGCACTGCTATATTCCATATTAGGCTATTAAAATCGAAATTCGATTATTATAACTTGAAGTAATCGAATTGCGATTTTTCACGTAATTCTCAAATCCGACAGTACATTGTAGTATATGGAGACGTTCCCATGGTGATGGGGACGCTCCATGAGCACGGAAGTTGGCAGAAGCGGCAACGGGCACTGACTGTAGCAGCCAGGAAGCCAGGAATCCAAAGGACAGGTAAGAACTACTTTAGGGAAGTGGGAAAGAAAAAAATATAACAATAAAAAAAAAAAAAAAACGAATATTCGAAATATCGAATTTATATCACTATATTCGAAATATTCGCGAATTAGCGAAGTGCCGATATTCGTGAAAAAAATTCGATATTCGAATATTCGCGCTCAACACTAGTGGTCACAACAGGAACAGTGGGAAGTTTTAACAAGGACTTAGATGAAGTAAATTACATAAATGCTTATAAAAATGTGTAGAAATCTGAGTCTCACTTCCTTCTCGGATTCAGATCCCCACCTATACCTTGGTTGAACTTGATGGACTTATGTATTTTTTCAACCGTATAATCTATGTGTCACCATGTTTTAAATGTTGACTTGATGGCTGCTATGCTACTTGTGACACTGAACATGAAGCTCCAGATTGTAAAGCGCTGTGGAATATGTTGGTGCTATATAAATAAAGATTATTAGAACTAAGGGGTGGAGCCAGACCACTACTCAGCTACTAACACTAAGAACTGCCAATTAACTATCTCCTTCCCATATGCATAGACTTTTGAAATACAGGGTCCGTAGATCATGGTTAGCATCATACTAAGCATTTTACCAGCTTACTAGTGAACCATAATATTAACTCTTTAGTAGTGAACCATAGCATTAACCCTTTCACTGCAGAACGGTCAAAGAAAATTGATTTTTCAAATCAGTTTAACATGGTGATGCTATAATATTAAACGGTTTTCACTGTTACTTTTTTCTTCTCAGTTTAGTGCACAAAATGTAGAGTTAGTTAAGCTGAAAAAGACATTGTAATATATATTCCATTATAATCCCAGGCTGACACTAAAGAAGCTATATCCAGGAAGAAGATGGAAATATTTCATAGAGGAGAATGCATTACTTTAAATAAGCATTCCACTTCTCTGCATAAATTGAGTTATTATCCAGAAAACAATAGAACAGACCTTTACTTTAACAACACTATGTTCCATCACAAACTAATGAACAATAATGTACAGTATATTTCAAAGTGAAAGATGTCAAACGCTGCCGTTATTCAAATTCTTTGTGTGTTCAAGGATTCTAGATACGCGATCATGAAAGGAGACAGCCCAGCAATACTGGAGTTTAAAAAAAAAGCAACTTGTTTTATTGTCTTCCAAATACTATAGGTTTCAATCTTGAGCAACTCTTTTTGCCCCATGGAAACAGTTATTTTACAGTTTATACATACTGTATAGACATCACAATGGAGACGATGGCTAACCTACGCCACTCCAGCTGTGGTGAAACTATAATTCCCAGCAGGCTCCATTCATTGCTGTGGAGTTCTGAGAACAGCCAAGCAAGTGTGCATCTTGGGAGTTGTAATTTTACCACAACTCAGGTGCCGGAGGTAAGCCATCATGGGGGTAGCAGATTTGTACCCTCCGAGATTTTGATGAACTGATAAAAGGAAAAAGACAGATATAAAAAGTTCTGGTTTTTCTAGTGGAACAATATGCAAAGTCTGAAAGTTTAAACATACAAAAAAAAGATAAATTTTGCTAACCACATTAGGTTGTAAATGCATGTTCATAGGCAATTTCCATACTCGATGTCCAGGAAATGCTGATTTGGCAACAGGTTCAATACTTTCCAAAATATAGGGAAAAAAGTTTGAAAGTTGTTTGTACTAGTTTCCTTACAGTAGGAAAACATGTAGCAAGTTTGTACCGTACTCACCCTTCCAATTCCCCTGCCACCAGTGTCAGTATTTTCTCTAAACGGAGGACTCTGAAAGGAAAGAGTTAACATAGCAATCTAATGAGGTTACCAATCCCAATAGCAGCTGTAAGGTTTGGAATTTTCAATGGTGTTATTTCCGGCTGTACATGGCGCATTCCAGCTATGGTATCTGTATGTGGATTACTGCTAATTGCCACTTTTAGAGGGAACTGTGGACACAATGACATGGAGTCAATAGTCATGTGTCATGGCAACAATTAGCCGTTTTAGCCAGGTCTGAATCAGTGATTTCAAAAAGAAAATTACGGAAAGTACAAAAAGCACAGGGTTTGGAAGTAGAAAGTAAATGTCAATTTCCCATCATCATTACAAAATACTACAGTAATACATATAATATTTGTAATATTTGGAAGAATTGGTACATTATAAAGCTTGATCTCATCATAGGCACAATCCAAAATTATACCAAACAGGGCTTAGGATATAAGAGACAGTACTGTTTGCAGCTATGTAAAACCATATAAGAAGCATAATAAATCTAACATGTGAGCACCGTAGCAAAACCAAATATTTAAAAAAAAGTATAAAAAAGGGCCTTTAAGTCCAATAGCTAAAAGGAGTAATATACTGTACATGTACCCATGTACAACATTTCTCCATTTGTGACACTAGTGGGGAAAATACTCACTGGAATGTCCTTGTGGATGACAATATGTAAGTAGGACAAAACATTGTTATAATATTCAAGGGCGAATTAAATAATAGTAAAATAAAAATCCAAGGGGTACTACTTTCTAGTAGTTAGAGGGGCAAAGATTTCAATAAACAATGTGTCAGCATGTAAGATTTTGGTTTTATAATTATTTTGAATTAAAATATTTTTTTAAACTTGACATTTTATTTTGAAATGCTAGGTTAGTTAAAAAAAAAAATTATATATATATATATATATATATATATATATATATATATATATATATATATATATATACACTGTATTTTTGGACTAGGATTTTGAGGAAAAAAATCTTAATCACACCTCAGATCAGACCCCCATCAGACTCAGATTTAACCCCCATCAGACCTCAGCTCAGACTCCCATTAGCCTGAGATCAGACCCCCATCCTCCCTTGCTCTGGACGGTGCTGCCACTCTCCAGATCCAGTCATTTCAAATCTATTAGACCACAGCACTCATTCTAAATCTGGCAAAATTGGGTGCACGTTCGGGTTGTGTTCTTTAGCTCCACCTCAAGAACTGTAAGTATCACATAGATTTAGACAGCACTCCGTGGTAATGTTCTCTCCAGATCCAGGACTCACTGCTCTCTGCTATTTTTCTGGCCCACATTGCACTGTGACTTGGCATCACATAGGATCAGGTCATCGTGCACTACGTCCTGCCGCTGTACGCCGTCAGGACACAATGCAGCGCGATACCCTGATGAGCGCTTCTCTCACTTCTGTGTTTTATAATCCGTATATATACACAATTTTATTGTAATCTATATGTTGGAATATAAATTGGAATATTTGTAAGCTGGATGACTATTTAATGAATGATGGAACTGATATGCTTTTCTTTGCATGCACTGGAGGTCAAAAAACTTTTTCCAAAGGAGCTCTGAAAAATGAAAGGTGGATTCTAGTTTTCATTTATGCCACTTTTGATATGCAGTATCTGGGCTTTGGTGTTTGATTCATATCACAATACATTAGTAAGGGCGCTTTGAATTAACATAAATTACATTTTATGTACTAGAAACCAGAGAATCTCTTTGAGGATATTAAGAAACCCCTATAACATTTAATTCATTTTTGTGTATCATCAAAATTCTAATTTCCATAGTGTTACATTAAGGTCTCTCAACCCATAATCATTACTATTAATAGTATGATTGATATATAATGATTTGCCCTTGGTTTACTTCTAACACCTGACCCAACACTCTATAGCAATATGATGTAGTTTGAGATTCGGACCTTTCAGTAGAGTTGAGCGAACACCTGGATGTTCGGGTTCGAGAAGTTCGGCCGAACTTCCCGGAAATGTTCGGGATCCGAACCCGATCCGAACTTCGTCCCGAACCCGAACCCCATTGAAATCAATGGGGACCCGAACTTTTGGGCACTAAAAAGGCTGTAAAACAGCCCAGGAAAGATCTAGAAGGCTGCAAAAGGCAGCAACATGTAGGTAAATCCCCTGCAAACAAATGTGGATAGGGAAATGAATTAAAATTAAAATGAAAAAAATAAAAATGAACCAATATCAATTGGACAGAGGTCCCATAGCAGAGAATCTGGCTTCACGTCAGCAGAGAATCAGTCTCTTCATGCCATAGCAAAGAATCTGGCTTCATGTCAGCAGATAATCAGTCTCTTCATGCCATAGCAGAGAATCTGGCTTCATGTCAGCGCAGAATCAGTCTTCATGTCATAGCAGAGAATCAGGCTTCACGTCACCCACCACTGGAACAGGCCACTGTTACACATTTAGGCCCAGGCACCCAGGCAGAGGAGAGGTCCCGTAACAGAGAATCTGGCCTTATGTCAGCGCAGAATCTGTCTTCATGTCATAGCAGAGAATCAGGCTTCACGTCACCCACCACTGGAACAGGCCACTGTCACACATTTAGGCCCCGGCACCCAGACAGAGGAGAGCGGTCCCGTAACAGAGAATCTGGCCTTATGTCAGCGCAGAATCTGTCTTCATGTCATAGCAGAGAATCAGGCTTCACGTCACCCACCACTGGAACAGGCCACTGTCACACATTTAGGCCCAGGCACCCAGGCAGAGGAGAGAGGTCCCGTAACAGAGAATCTGGCCTTATGTCAGCGCAGAATCTGTATTCATGTCATAGCAGAAAATCAGGCTTCACGTCACCCACCACTGGAACAGGCCACTGTCACACATTTAGGCCCAGGCACCCAGGCAGAGGAGAGAGGTCCCGTAACAGAGAATCTGGCCTTATGTCAGCGCAGAATCTGTCTTCATGTCATAGCAGAGAATCAGGCTTCACGTCACCCACCACTGGAACAGGCCACTGTCACACATTTAGGCCCAGGCACCCAGGCAGAGGAGAGAGGTCCCGTAACAGAGAATCTGGCCTTATGTCAGCGCAGAATCTGTATTCATGTCATAGCAGAGAATCAGGCTTCACGTCACCCACCACTGGAACAGGCCACTGTCACACATTTAGGCCCCGACACCCAGACAGAGGAGAGCGGTCCCGTAACAGAGAATCTGGCCTTATGTCAGCGCAGAATCTGTCTTCATGTCATAGCAGAGAATCAGGCTTCACGTCACCCACCACTGGAACAGGCCACTGTCACACATTTAGGCCCCGGCACGAGGACAGAGGAGAGCGGTCCCGTAACAGAGAATCTGGCCTTATGTCAGCGCAGAATCTGTCTTCATGTCATAGCAGAGAATCAGGCTTCACGTCACCCACCACTGGAACAGGCCACTGTCACACATTTAGGCCCAGGCACCCAGGCAGAGGAGAGAGGTCCCGTAACAGAGAATCTGGCCTTATGTCAGCGCAGAATCTGTATTCATGTCATAGCAGAGAATCAGGCTTCACGTCACCCACCACTGGAACAGGCCACTGTCACACATTTAGGCCCAGGCACCCAGGCAGAGGAGAGAGGTCCCGTAACAGAGAATCTGGCCTTATGTCAGCGCAGAATCTGTCTTCATGTCATAGCAGAGAATCAGGCTTCACGTCACCCACCACTGGAACAGGCCACTGTCACACATTTAGGCCCAGGCACCCAGGCAGAGGAGAGAGGTCCCGTAACAGAGAATCTGGCCTTATGTCAGCGCAGAATCTGTATTCATGTCATAGCAGAGAATCAGGCTTCACGTCACCCACCACTGGAACAGGCCACTGTCACACATTTATTCCCCGGCACCCAGACAGAGGAGAGCGGTCCCGTAACAGAGAATCTGGCCTTATGTCAGCGCAGAATCTGTCTTCATGTCATAGCAGAGAATCAGGCTTCACGTCACCCACCACTGGAACAGGCCACTGTCACACATTTAGGCCCAGGCACAAAGGCAGAGGAGAGAGGTCCCGTAACAGAGAATCTGGCCTTATGTCAGCGCAGAATCTGTATTCATGTCATAGCAGAGAATCAGGCTTCACGTCACCCACCACTGGAACAGGCCACTGTCACACATTTAGGCCCAGGCACAAAGGCAGAGGAGAGAGGTCCCGTAACAGAGAATCTGGCCTTATGTCAGCGCAGAATCTGTATTCATGTCATAGCAGAGAATCAGGCTTCACGTCACCCACCACTGGAACAGGCCACTGTCACACATTTAGGCCCCGGCACCCAGACAGAGGAGAGCGGTCCCGTAACAGAGAATCTGGCCTTATGTCAGCGCAGAATCTGTCTTCATGTCATAGCAGAGAATCAGGCTTCACGTCACCCACCACTGGAACAGGCCACTGTCACACATTTAGGACCAGGCACCCAGGCAGAGGAGAGAGGTCCCGTAACAGAGAATCTGGCCTTATGTCAGCGCAGAATCTGTATTCATGTCATAGCAGAGAATCAGGCTTCACGTCACCCACCACTGGAACAGGCCACTGTCACACATTTAGGCCCCGGCACCCAGACAGAGGAGAGGTTCATTCAACTTTGGGTTGCCCCGCAATATAATGGTAAAATGAAATTAAAAATAGTATTGAATGAGGAAGTGCCCTGGAGTAGAATAATATATTGTTAAGGGGAGGTAGTTAATATCTAATCTGCACAAGGGATGGACAGGTCCTGTGGGATCCATGCCTGGTTCATTTTTATGAACGTCAGCTTGTCCACATTGGCTGTAGACAGGTGGCTGCGTTTGTCTGTAATCACGCCCCCTGCCGTGCTGAATACACGTTCAGACAAAACGCTGGCCGCCGGGCAGGCCAGCACCTTCAAGGCATAAAAGGGTAGCTCTGGCCACGTGGACAATTTGGAGACCCAGAAGTTGAATGGGGCCGAACCATCAGTCAGTACGTGGAGGGGTGTGCACAGGTACTGTTCCACCATGTTAGTGAAATGTTGCCTCCTGCTAACACGTTCCGTATCAGGTGGTGGTGCACTTAGCTGTGGCGTGTTGACAAAACTTTTCCACATCTCTGCCATGCTAACCCTGCCCTCAGAGGAGCTGGGCGTGACACAGCTGCGTTGGCGACCTCTTTCTCCTCCTCTGCCTTCGCCTTGGGCTTCCACTGGTTCCCCTGTGACATTTGGGAATGCTCTCAGTAGCGCGTCTACCAACGTGCGCTTGTACTCGCGCATCTTCCTATCACGCTCCAGTGTAGGAAGTAAGGTGGGCACATTGTCTTTGTACCGGGGATCCAGCAGGGTGGCAACCCAGTAGTCCGCACACGTTAAAATGTGGGCAACTCTGCTTTCGTTGCGCAGGCACTGCAGCATGTAGTCGCTCATGTGTGCCAGGCTGCCCAGAGGTAAGGACAAGCTGTCCTCTGTGGGAGGCGTATCGTCATCGTCCTGTGTTTCCCCCCAGCCACGCACCAGTGATGGGCCCGAGCTGCTTTGGGTGCCACCCCGCTGTGAACATGCTTCATCCTCATCCTCCTCCACCTCCTCCTCATCCTCGTCCTCCTCGTCCTCCAGTAGTGGGCCCTGTCTGGCCACATTTGTACCTGGCCTCTGGTGTTGCAAAAAACCTCCCTCTGAGTCACTTCGAAGAGACTGGCCTGAAAGTGCTAAAAATGACCCCTCTTCCTCCTCTTCCTCCTGGGCCACCTCCTCTTCCATCATCGCCCTAAGTGTTTTCTCAAGGAGACATAGAAGTGGTATTGTAACGCTGATAACGGTGTCATCGCCACTGGCCATGTTGGTGGAGTACTCGAAACAGCGCAACAGGGCACACAGGTCTCGCATGGAGGCCCAGTCATTGGTGGTGAAGTGGGTCTGATCCACAGTGCGACTGACCCGTGCGTGCTGCAGCTGAAACTCCACTATGGCCTGCTGCTGCTCGCACAGTCTGTCCAGCATATGCAAGGTGGAGTTCCACCTGGTGGGCACGTCGCATATGAGGCGGTGAGCGGGAAGGCCGAAGTTACGCTGTAGCGCAGACAGGCGAGCAGCGGCAGGGTGTGAACGCCGGAAGCGCGAACAGACGGCCCGCACTTTATGCAGCAGCTCTGACATGTCGGGGTAGTTGCGAATGAACTTCTGCACCATCAAATTCAGCACATGCGCCAGGCAAGGGATGTGCGTCAAACCGGCTAGTCCCAGAGCTGCAACGAGATTTCGCCCATTATCGCACACCACCAGGCCGGGCTTGAGGCTCACCGGCAGCAACCACTCGTCGGTCTGTTGTTCTATACCCCGCCACAACTCCTGTGCGGTGTGGGGCCTGTTCCCCAAACATATGAGTTTCAGAATGGCCTGCTGACGTTTACCCCGTGCTGTGCCTAAATTGGTGGTGAAGGTGTGTGGCTGACTGGATGAGCAGGTGGAAGAAGAGGAGGAGGAAGCTGAGTAGGAGGAGGAGGAGACAGGAGGCAAAGAATGTTGCCCTGCGATCCTTGGCGGCGGAAGGACGTGCGCCAAACAGCTCTCCGCCTGGGGCCCAGCCGCCACTACATTTACCCAGTATGCAGTTAGGGAGATATAGCGTCCCTGGCCGTGCTTACTGGTCCACGTATCTGTGGTTAGGTGGACCTTGCCACAGATGGCGTTGCGCAGTGCACACTTGATTTTATCCGACACTTGGTTGTGCAGGGAAGGCACGGCTCTCTTGGAGAAGTAGTGGCGGCTGGGAACAACATACTGTGGGACAGCAAGTGACATGAGCTGTTTGAAGCTGTGTGTGTCCACCAGCCTAAATGACAGCATTTCATAGGCCAGTAGTTTAGAAATGCTGGCATTCAGGGCCAGGGATCGAGGGTGGCTAGGTGGGAATTTACGCTTTCTCTCAAATGTCTGTGAGATGGAGAGCTGAACGCTGCTGTGTGACATGGTTAAGATGCTTGGTGACGCAGGTGGTGGTGTTGGTGGTACATCCCATGTTTGCTGGGCGGCAGGTGCCAACGTTCCTCCAGAGGCGGAGGAAGAGGCCGAGGCGGCGGCAGCAGCAGCAGCAGAAGAGGCTGAGGCGGCGGCAGCAGCAGAAGAGGCCGAGGCGGCAGCAGCAGAAGAGGTAGCAGGGGGAGCCTGAGTGACTTCCTTGTTTTTAAGGTGTTTACTCCACTGCAGTTCATGCTTTGCATGCAGGTGCCTGGTCATGCAGGTTGTGCTAAGGTTCAGAACGTTAATGCCTCGCTTCAGGCTCTGATGGCACAGCGTTCAAACCACTCGGGTCTTGTCGTCAGCACATTGTTTGAAGAAGTGCCATGCCAGGGAACTCCTTGAAGCTGCCTTTGGGGTGCTCGGTCCCAGATGGCGGCGGTCAGTAGCAGGCGGAGTCTCTTGGCGGCGGGTGTTCTGATTTTGCCCACTGCTCCCTCGTTTGCTACGCTGTTGGCTCGGTCTCACCACTGCCTCTTCCTCCGAACTGTGAAAGTCAGTGGCACGACCTTCATTCCATGTGGGGTCTAGGACCTCATCGTCCCCTGCATCGTCTTCCACCCAGTCTTGATCCCTGACCTCCTGTTCAGTCTGCACACTGCAGAAAGACGCAGCAGTTGGCACCTGTGTTTCGTCATCATCAGAGACGTGCTGAGGTGGTATTCCCATGTCCTCATCATCAGGAAAAATAAGTGGTTGTGCGTTAGTGCATTCTATCTCTTCCACCCATGGGGAAGGGCTAGGTGGATGCCCTTGGGAAACCCTGGCAGCAGAGTCTTCAAACAGCATAAGAGACTGCTGCATAACTTGAGGCTCAGACAGTTTCCCTGATATGCATGGGGGTGATGTGACAGACCGATGGGCTTGGTTTTCATGCGCCATCTGTGCGCTTTCTGCAGAAGACTGGGTGGGAGATAATGTGAACGTGCTGGATCCACTGTCGGCCACCCAATTGACTAATGCCTGTACCTGCTCAGGCCTTACCATCCTTAGAACGGCATTGGGCCCCACCAAATATCGCTGTAAATTCTGCTGGCTACTGGGACCTGAGGTAGTTGGTTCACTAGGACGTGTGGCTGTGGCAGAACGGCCACGTCCTCTCCCAGCACCAGAGGGTCCACTAACACCACCACGACCATGTCTACGTCCGCGTCCGCGTCCCTTATTAGATGTTTTCCTCATTGTTCCCGTTCACCACAATTTTGAGAATGGCAAATTTGGGAATGCTTTTTCAACCCAGAAAAAAAAGTGTGCTTTTACGGTCACTACAAATAACTTGACCAGCTAAAACAGTGCAGATTTGGTTGAATAGAGATGTGAGACCTGTTTTTTTTTGCGCTGTGTGACAGGTATAGGTTTAATCACAGAATCACACTTCTATCAGCACGCTAGCGTGTGTCTTAGGTTTTTCTGAATGACACTATCAATACCTTCAATGTAAGATTTTCTTTTTGGGATAGATTTCAAGTAGGCCTCAAATACCAGAAACTAGTTATTTTGAGAATGGCAAATTTGGGAATGCTTTTTCAACCCAGAACAAAAAGTCTGCTTTTACGGTCACTACAAATAACTTGACCAGCTAAAACAGTGCAGATTTGGTTGAATAGAGATGTGAGACCTGTTTTTTTTTGCGCTGTGTGACAGGTATAGGTTTAATCACAGAATCACACTTCTATCAGCACGCTAGCGTGTGTCTTAGGTTTTTCTGAATGACACTATCAATACCTTCAATGTAAGATTTTCTTTTTGGGATAGATTTCAAGTAGGCCTCAAATACCAGAAACTAGTTATTTTGAGAATGGCAAATTTGGGAATGCTTTTTCAACCCAGAACAAAAAGTCTGCTTTTACGGTCACTACAAATAACTTGACCAGCTAAAAAAGTGCAGATTTGGTTGAATAGAGATGTGAGACCTGTTTTTTTTTTTGCGCTGTGTGACAGGTATAGGTTTAATCACAGAATCACACTTCTATCAGCACGCTAGCGTGTGTCTTAGGTTTTTCTGAATGACACTATCAATACCTTCAATGTAAGATTTTCTTTTTGGGATAGATTTCAAGTAGGCCTCAAATACCAGAAACTAGTTATTTTGAGAATGGCAAATTTGGGAATGCTTTTTCAACCCAGAAAAAAAAGTGTGCTTTTACGGTCAATACAAATAACTTGACCAGCTAAAACAGTACAGATTTGGTTGAATAGAAATGTCAGGTCTATTTTTTAGGCGCTGGGTGACAGGCTCAACTTGCCCCTGATGTAATATATGGCCAAAAAATAACCACACTGTTGATGGTTAAATGCACTTTGGTGACACAGGCTCAGCCTGCACCAGATGTAGTATATGGCCAAAAAATAATCAGACTGTTGATGGTTAAATGCACTTGGGTGACACAGGCTCAGCCTGCACCAGATGTAGTATATGGCCAAAAAATAATCAGACTGTTGATGGTTAAATGCACTTGGGTGACACAGGCTCAGCCTGCAGCTGATGTAGGATATAGCACAAAATAACCACACTATCGATGGTTAAATACACTTGGGTGACACAGGCTCAGCCTGCAGCTGATGTAGTATATGGCCAAAAAATAATCAGACTGTTGATGTTTAAATGCACTTGGGTGACACAGGCTCAGCCTGCAGCTGATGTAGTATATGGCCAAAAAATAACCAGACTGTTGATGGTTAAATGCACTTCGGTGACACAGGCTCAGCCTGCAGCTGATGTAGGATATAGCACAAAATAACCACACTATCGATGGTTAAATACACTTGGTGATAGCTCGTGCTGGCGCACAACAAGTCACAAAATGGCCGCCGATCACCCCAGAAAAAAAGTGATCTAAAAACGCTCTGGGCAGCCTCAAAAAAGTGAGCAAGTCAATAATAGCACTTCAATGATCCACAGCTGCAGATCGATCACAGAATGAAGTCTTTTGGAGGAGTTAATCTGCCTAATCTCGCCCTAACGTCGCAGCTGCAACCTCTCCCTATACTGATCATAGCAGAGTGACGTGCGGCGCTACGTGACTCCAGCTTAAATAGAGGCTGGGTCACATGGTGCACTGGCCAATCACAGCCATACCAATAGTAGGCATGGCTGTGATGGCCTCTTGGGCCAAGTAGTATGACGCTTGTTGATTGGCTGCTTTGCAGCCTTTCAAAAAGCGCCAAGAAAGCGCCGAACACCGAACCCGAACCCGGACTTTTACGAAAATGTTCGGGTTCGGGTCCGTGTCACGGACACCCCAAAATTCGGTACGAACCCGAACTATACAGTTCGGGTTCGCTCATCCCTACCTTTCAGCAGTATTTGTCATTAAAACACAAATCCATTTAATATCTCTGTCAATTTCAATGTCCCAACAAAGCCAGACGTTCACATGAAGCTTAGGGAATAATAGTTTGCCATTTTATTAACCTAAGACATGACCACTGCTGGATGGAGGAGAAAATGTGATACTCTTCTATTTACAGCAACCAGTAATTATGGTTGCTGTACATAAAAGTACTGGAGCAGTCTGTAAGAGAGAGGTTGCTGGTTTTGGTAGGCTGACAGAGAGACTCTCTTCAGTTGTCACAAAGACAATCTGGTGTATAGCGAGTGATAGATGAGTAAGGATTTATTGTGTGGTTATATTTGTTTGCAAACTATCAAATGAACTAGACAAGTGTGGGATTCAAATTTGCATTGTATTTCCCTACTTTACGTGCAGGATGCGCACTGTGTAGTGGACCTCAGAAAATTATTCTTACCCTACTCAACAATTACAGTATTCCAGATACACTATATATATAAAACTAGAATTAGAATGAATATATTTGAATGCAAAAGTGATATTCTGCACATTTTTTAAACTTGTGATCCTTTGCCATCGACTTCATATAGACTTATATGCACATATTTATAGACGTGAACAAATTATTCAGTTGGCTTATGTACTGCAAAAGGGTGAAGAAATGTGTTGCACTAACCCCACGCACAGAAAATCTCCTACTCTTTATTTTTTTTACCCCCTAAATAAAAAAGATTGGTGTTATCTGTAGCAATACAATGTTTAAATATAGCACCTGAACCAAGCTCATAACATACTGAGTAAACTTGGCCCCCCTAAATATAACAGTGCCAAACACAGTGCCCCATAAATCTGCACCACACATTTTGGGCGAAGCTTATCAAAACTGATGTAAAGGAAAACTCGCTTAGCTTCTCATAGCAAACAATCAGGTTCCACGTTTCATTTTTTCAGAGCAACTTTTGCTATGGGCAACTAAGCCAGTCTTCTTGTACACCAATTTTGCTAAATATCCCCCATAGTACCTAAACCAGTGCAACATAAGATGCCCCCCAAAAAATTGTACTGCTGCACATTATGCCCCCCCCCCCCACAAAATGGCAGTGCCCCTTAAATACCCTTGCCTCAAATGCCATAAATGTCTGATAAAGGGGACCTATTTCGCAAAGCTGCGAATGGAAAGATGCATGGCTCTCTCCATTCAGTTCTGTAGGACTTCCGAAATGAACTGCACACACTGGTACAGATGAGACAACCCCTTCTAAATGTGCTTTTACTGAATTAGAGGGGGGGGGGGGATTGGGGTCTTTATCAGGATTTTCCCTGGTTATCCAAACCGGCAATTAATTTTAAAAGTCTCACTTGGTGCCCAGTGAGCATGGAAGAATGTCAGGGACAACAAAACTCTGTCAGTGCTAAGAAGATGTCAGGAACGTGCATGGCAACTTGAGAGGCATTTAGTGAGTGAGGAGGTGATGTCAGGGGCAGTGAAGGGATCTAGTTGGCAATAAGGCAGGACAGGCCCCTTTTTGAATTGAAGGAAAGCGCACCATGGCGATCCAATGTTTACCGCTATGGGTGTTCTGAAAATAGCCAAGTGAGCGAGGGAACACCCATAGCAGTGAATGGGGAGCACGCATACACAATGTGCGCTCTTTCACTTCAGGTGCCCTGTTCTGGAGTGGGTCCAGAGGTGGGACCGATGGCTATCTGACATTGATGCCATCAATGTCTAAGATGGGCCAACCCCTTTAAATAAACTGCTGCTGGGCTGTTTTTAATCTTTCTCACCAATCTGGGCAGTACTGGAACTAAAAGGCAGCACTGGCACACAAACCCCACCAGAAGAAGCACAAGTTGCAAAGTGGGCCCACCATGGATGGGACTTATTATTCCAGCACATCACACAGATGCTCTATTAAATTAAGATCTGGAGAATTTGGAGGCCAAGTTAACATGTCATGTCAAAGTAACATCCATATGCTCCTCTTAGGCTACTTTCACACTAGCGTTTAAGATTTCCGGTATTGAGTTCAGTCATAGGGTCTCAATACCGGAAAAAATTTCTTCAGTTTTGGGGACAAAACTGAACTGAACAGAACAGAATGCTCCAAAATGCATTCCGTTCCATTTAGTTGCGTTCCCAGAAGGGAGAGCAAACCGCAACATGTTGTAGTTTGCTTTCCGTTCTGGGATGTGGAGCAAGACGGATCTGGCATGACCCCAATACAAGTCAATGGGGACGGATCCATTTTCTGTAACACAATCTGACACAATAGAAAACAGATCTTTCCTCTATTGACTTTCAATGGAGTTCATGACGGTTCCCCCTTGGCAATGTTAAAGATAATACAACCGGATCCATTCATAACTAGAGTTGAGCGAACACCTGGATGTTCGGGTTCGAGAAGTTCGGCCGAACTTCCCGTAAATGTTCGGGTTCGGGATCCGAACCCGAACCGAACCTCGTCCCGAACCCGAACCCCATTGAAGTCAATGGGGACCCAAACTTTTGGGCACTAAAAAGGCTGTAAAACAGCCCAGGAAAGAGCTAGAGGGCTGCAAAAGGCAGCAACATGTAGGTAAATCCCCTGTAAACAAATGTGGATAGGGAAATGAATTAAAATTTAAATTAAAAAAATAAAAATGAACCAATATCAATTGGACAGAGGTCCCATAGCAGAGAATCTGGCTTCACGTCAGCAGAGAATCAGTCTCTTCATGCCATAGCAAAGAATCTGGCTTCATGTCAGCAGAGAATCAGTCTCTTCATGCCATAGCAGAGAATCTGGCTTCATGTCAGCGCAGAATCAGTCTTCATGTCATAGCAGAGAATCAGGCTTCACGTCACCCACCACTGGAACAGGCCACTGTCACACATTTAGGCCCCGGCACCCAGACAGAGGAGAGCGGTCCCGCAATGAAATCTGGCCTTATGTCAGCGCAGAATCTGTCTTCATGTCATAGCAGAGAATCAGGCTTCACGTCACCCACCACTGGAACAGGCCACTGTCACACATTTAGGCCCCGGCACCCAGACAGAGGAGAGCGGTCCCGTAACAGAGAATCTGGCCTTATGTCAGCGCAGAATCTGTCTTCATGTCATAGCAGAGAATCAGGCTTCACGTCACCCACCACTGGAACAGGCCACTGTCACACATTTAGGCCCAGGCACCCAGGCAGAGGAGAGAGGTCCCGTAACAGAGAATCTGGCCTTATGTCAGCGCAGAAACTGTCTTCATGTCATAGCAGAGAATCAGGCTTCACGTCACCCACCACTAGAACAGGCCACTGTCACACATTTAGGCCCAGACACCCAGGCAGAGGAGAGAGGTCTTGTAACAGAGAATCTGGCCTTATGTCAGCACAGAATCTGTCTTCATGTCATAGCAGAGAATCAGGCTTCACGTCACCCACCACTGGAACAGGCCACTGTCACACATTTAGGCCCAGGCACCCAGGCAGAGGAGAGAGGTCCCGTAACAGAGAATCTGGCCTTATGTCAGCGCAGAATCTGTCTTCATGTCATAGCAGAGAATCAGGCTTCACGTCACCCACCACTGGAACAGGCCACTGTCACACATTTAGGCCCAGGCACCCAGGCAGAGGAGAGAGGTCCCGTAACAGACAATCTGGCCTTATGTCAGCGCAGAATCTGTATTCATGTCATAGCAGAGAATCAGGCTTCACGTCACCCACCACTGGAACAGGCCACTGTCACACATTTAGGCCCCGGCACCCAGACAGAGGAGAGCGGTCCCGTAACAGAGAATCTGGCCTTATGTCAGCGCAGAATCTGTATTCATGTCATAGCAGAGAATCAGGCTTCACGTCACCCACCACTGGAACAGGCCACTGTCACATATTTAGGCCCAGGCACCCAGGCAGAGGAGAGATGTCCCGTAACAGAGAATCTGGCCTTATGTCAGCGCAGAATCTGAATTCATGTCATAGCAGAGAATCAGGCTTCACGTCACCCACCACTGGAACAGGCCACTGTCACACATTTAGGCCCAGGCACCCAGGCAGAGGAGAGAGGTCCCGTAACAGAGAATCTGGCCTTATGTCAGCGCAGAATCTGTATTCATGTCATAGCAGAGAATCAGGCTTCACGTCACCCACCACTGGAACAGGCCACTGTCACACATTTAGGCCCCGGCACCCAGGCAGAGGAGAGAGGTCCCGTAACAGAGAATCTGGCCTTATGTCAGCGCAGAATCTGTCTTCAGGTCATAGCAGAGAATCAGGCTTCACGTCAGCCACCACTGGAACAGGCCACTGTCACACATTTAGGCCCAGGCACCCAGGCAGAGGAGAGCGGTCCCGTAACAAAGAATCTGGCCTTATGTCAGCGCAGAATCTATATTCATGTCATAGCAGAGAATCAGGCTTCACGTCACCCACCACTGGAACAGGCCACTGTCACACATTTAGGCCCCGGCACCCAGACAGAGGAGAGGTTCATTTAACTTTGGGTTGCCCCGCAATATAATGGTAAAATGAAATTAAAAATAGTATTGAATGAGGAAGTGCCCTGGAGTAGAATAATATATTGTTAAGGGGAGGTAGTTAATATCTAATCTGCACAAGGGATGGACAGGTCCTGTGGGATCCATGCCTGGTTCATTTTTATGAACGTCAGCTTGTCCACATTGGCTGTAGACAGGCGGCTGCGTTTGTCTGTAATGACGCCCCCTGCCGTGCTGAATACACGTTCAGACAAAACGCTGGCCGCCGGGCAGGCCAGCACCTCCAAGGCATAAAAGGCTAGCTCTGGCCACGTGGACAATTTGGAGACCCAGAAGTTGAATGGGGCCGAACCATCATTCAGTACGTGGAGGGGTGTGCACAGGTACTGTTCCACCATGTTAGTGAAATGTTGCCTCCTGCTAACACGTTCCGTATCAGGTGGTGGTGCACTTAGCTGTGGCGTGTTGACAAAACTTTTCCACATCTCTGCCATGCTAACCCTGCCCTCAGAGGAGCTGGGCGTGACACAGCTGCGTTGGCGACCTCTTGCTCCTCCTCTGCCTTCGCCTTGGGCTTCCACTGGTTCCCCTGTGACATTTGGGAATGCTCTCAGTAGCACGTCTACCAACGTGCGCTTGTACTCGCGCATCTTCCTATCACGCTCCAGTGTAGGAAGTAAGGTGGGCACATTGTCTTTGTACCGGGGATCCAGCAGGGTGGCAACCCAGTAGTCCGCACACGTTAAAATGTGGGCAACTCTGCTGTCGTTGCGCAGGCACTGCAGCATGTAGTCGCTCATGTGTGCCAGGCTGCCCAGAGGTAAGGACAAGCTGTCCTCTGTGGGAGGCGTATCGTCATCGTCCTGTGTTTCTCCTCAGCCACGCACCAGTGATGGGCCCGAGCTGCTTTGGGTGCCACCCCGCTGTGAACATGCTTCATCCTCATCCTCCTCCACCTCCTCCTCATCCTCGTCCTCCAGTAGTGGGCCCTGTCTGGCCACATTTGTACCTGGCCTCTGGTGTTGCAAAAAACCTCCCTCTGAGTCACTTCGAAGAGACTGGCCTGAAAGTGCTAAAAATGACCCCTCTTCCTCCTCTTCCTCCTGGGCCACCTCCTCTTCCATCATCGCCCTAAGTGTTTTCTCAAGGAGACATAGAAGTGGTATTGTAACGCTGATAACGGCGTCATCGCCACTGGCCATGTTGGTGGAGTACTCGAAACAGCGCAACAGGGCACACAGGTCTCGCATGGAGGCCCAGTCATTGGTGGTGAAGTGGGTCTGATCCACAGTGCGACTGACCCGTGCGTGCTGCAGCTGAAACTCCACTATGGCCTGCTGCTGCTCGCACAGTCTGTCCAGCATATGCAAGGTGGAGTTCCACCTGGTGGGCACGTCGCATATGAGGCGGTGAGCGGGAAGGCCGAAGTTACGCTGTAGCGCAGACAGGCGAGCAGCGGCAGGGTGTGAACGCCGGAAGCGCGAACAGACGGCCCGCACTTTATGCAGCAGCTCTGACATGTCGGGGTAGTTGCGAATGAACTTCTGCACCACCAAATTCAGCACATGCGCCAGGCAAGGGATGTGCGTCAAACCGGCTAGTCCCAGAGCTGCAACGAGATTTCGCCCATTATCGCACACCACCAGGCCGGGCTTGAGGCTCACCGGCAGCAACCACTCGTCGGTCTGTTGTTCTATACCCCGCCACAACTCCTGTGCGGTGTGGGGCCTGTCCCCCAAACATATGAGTTTCAGAATGGCCTGCTGATGTTTACCCCGTGCTGTGCTGAAGTTGGTGGTGAAGGTTTGTGGCTGACTGGATGAGCAGGTGGAAGAAGAGGAGGAAGCTGAGTAGGAGGAGGAGGAGACAGGAGGCAAAGAATGTTGCCCTGCGATCCTTGGCGGCGGAAGGACGTGCGCCAAATAGCTCTCCGCCTGGGGCCCAGCTGCCACTACATTTACCCAGTGTGCAGTTAGGGAGATATAGCGTCCCTGGCCGTGCTTACTGGTCCACGTATCTGTGGTTAGGTGGACCTTGCCACAGATGGCGTTGCGCAGTGCACACTTGATTTTATCGGACACATGTTTGTGCAGGGAAGGCACGGCTCTCTTGGAGAAGTAGTGGCGGCTGGGAACAACATACTGTGGCACAGCAAGTGACATGAGCTGTTTGAAGCTGTGTGTGTCCACCAGCCTAAATGACAGCATTTCATAGGCCAGTAGTTTAGAAATGCTGGCATTCAGGGCCAGGGATCAAGGGTGGCTAGGTAAGAATTTACGCTTTCTCTAAAATGTTTGTGAGACGGAGAGCTGAACGCTGCCGTGTGACATGGTTGAGATGCTTGGTGACGCAGGTGGTGGTGTTGGTGGTACATCCCATGTTTGCTGGGCGGCAGGTGCCAACGTTCCTCCAGAGGCGGAGGAAGAGGCCGAGGCGGCGGCAGCAGCAGCAGAAGAGGCCGAGGCGGCAGCAGCAGAAGAGGTAGCAGGGGGAGCCTGAGTGACTTCCTTGTTTTTAAGGTGTTTACTCCACTGCAGTTCATGCTTTGCATGCAGGTGCCTGGTCATGCAGGTTGTGCTAAGGTTCAGAACGTTAATGCCTCGCTTCAGGCTCTGATAGCACAGCGTGCAAACCACTCGGGTCTTGTCGTCAGCACATTGTTTGAAGAAGTGCCATGCCAGGGAACTCCTTGAAGCTGCCTTTGGGGTGCTCGGTCCCAGATGGCGGCAGACAGTAGCAGGCGGAGTCTCTTGGCGGCGGGTGTTCTGATTTTGCCCACTGCTCCCTCTTTTGCTACGCTGTTGGCTCGGACTCACCACTGCCTCTTCCTCCGAACTGTGAAAGTCAGTGGCACGACCTTCATTCCATGTGGGGTCTAGGACCTCATCGTCCCCTGCATCGTCTTCCACCCAGTCTTGATCCCTGACCTCCTGTTCAGTCTGCACACTGCAGAAAGACGCAGCAGTTGGCACCTGTGTTTCGTCATCATCAGAGACGTGCTGAGGTGGTATTCCCATGTCCTCATCATCAGGAAAAATAAGTGGTTGTGCGTTAGTGCATTCTATCTCTTCCACCCCTGGGGAAGGGCTAGGTGGATGCCCTTGGGAAACCCTGGCAGCAGAGTCTTCAAACAGCATAAGAGACTGCTGCATAACTTGAGGCTCAGACAGTTTCCCTGATATGCATGGGGGTGATGTGACAGACCGATGGGCTTGGTTTTCATGCGCCATCTGTGCGCTTTCTGCAGAAGACTGGGTGGGAGATGATGTGAACGTGCTGGATCCACTGTCGGCCACCCAATTGACTAATGCCTGTACCTGCTCAGGCCTTACCATCCTTAGAACGGCATTGGGCCCCACCAAATATCGCTGTAAATTCTGCTGGCTACTGGGACCTGAGGTAGTTGGTTCACTAGGACGTGTGGCTGTGGCAGAACGGCCACGTCCTCTCCCAGCACCAGAGGGTCCACTAACACCACCACGACCATGTCCGCGTCCGCGTCCCTTATTAGATGTTTTCCTCATTGTTCCCGTTCACCACAATTTTGAGAATGGCAAATTTGGGAATGCTTTTTCAACCCAGAACAAAAAGTCTGCTTTTACGGTCACTACAAATAACTTGACCAGCTAAAACAGTGCAGATTTGGTTGAATAGAGATGTGAGACCTGTTTTTTTTTTGCGCTGTGTGACAGTTATAGGTTTAATCTTAGAATGACACTTCTATCAGCACGCTAGCGTGTGTCTTAGGTTTTTCTGAATGACACTATCAATACCTTCAATGTAAGATTTTCTTTTTGGGATAGATTTCAAGTAGGCCTCAAATACCACAAACTAGTTATTTTCAGAATGGCAAATTTGGGAATGCTTTTTCAACCCAGAACAAAAAGTCTGCTTTTACGGTCACTACAAATAACTTGACCAGCTAAAACAGTGCAGATTTGGTTGAATAGAGATGTGAGACCTGTTTTTTTTTGCGCTGTGTGACAGTTATAGCTTTAATCACAGAATGACACTTTTATCAGCACGCTAGCGTGTGTCTTAGGTTTTTCTGAATGACACTATCAATACCTTCAATGTAAGATTTTCTTTTTGGGATAGATTTCAAGTAGGCCTCAAATACCACAAACTAGTTATTTTCAGAATGGCAAATTTGGGAATGCTTTTTCAACCCAGAACAAAAAGTCTGCTTTTACGGTCACTACAAATAACTTGACCAACTAAAACTGTGCAGATTTGGTTGAATAGAAATGTCAGGTCTATTTTTTAGGCGCTGGGTGACAGGTTCAACTTGCCCCTAATGTAATATATGGCCAAAAAATAACCACACTGTTGATGGTTAAATGTACTTGGGTGACACAGGCTCAGCCTGCAGCTGATGTAGTATATGGCCAAAAAATAATCAGACTGTTGATGGTTAAATGCACTTGGGTGACACAGGCTCAGCCTGCAGCGGATGTAGTATATGGCCAAAAAATAACCAGACTGTTGATGGTTAAATGCACTTGGGTGACACAGGCTCAGCCTGCAGCTGATGTAGGATATAGCACAAAATAACCACACTATCGATGGTTAAATACACTTGGTGATAGCTCGTGCTGGCGCACCACAAGTCACAAAATGGCCGCCGATCACCCCAGAAAAAAAGTGATCTAAAAACGCTCTGGGCAGCCTCAAAAAAGTGAGCAAGTCAATAATAGCACTTCAATGATCCACAGCTGCAGATCGATCACAGAATGAAGTCTTTTGGAGGAGTTAATCTGCCTAATCTCGCCCTAACGTCGCAGCTGCAACCTCTCCCTATACTGATCATAGCAGAGTGACGTGCGGCGCTACGTGACTCCAGCTTAAATAGAGGCTGGGTCACATGGTGCACTGGCCAATCACAGCCATGCCAATAGTAGGCATGGCTGTGATGGCCTCTTGGGCCAAGTAGTATGACGCTTGTTGATTGGCTGCTTTGCAGCCTTTCAAAAAGCGCCAAGAAAGCGCCGAACACCGAACCCGAACCCGGACTTTTACGAAAATGTTCGGGTTCGGGTCCGTGTCACGGACACCCCAAAATTCGGTACGAACCCGAACTATACAGTTCGGGTTCGCTCATGCCTATTCATAACAGATGCAGATGGTTGTATTATCAGTAACGGAAGAGTTTTTGCTGAACTCTGCCGGATCCAGCAAAAACGCAAGTGTGAAAGTCGCCTTAGCTATTATTTTCTCCACATGTGCACATCTGCCTGCCTTCTAGTACAGATATACCATACATCCAGTGTTGGATTGTGGTGCTAAGGGCTCACCAGTAGAAGAGACTCTGGGGAACCACCCTATAGTTGCATGCAAATATTGCAAATACATTTTTTCAGCCTTCAAAATGCTGTGTTTTTTTTTTACTTTTTCAATCATAGCACTGACATAGCTGTGCTTGAGCTTACTATTTTCAGTGCTACAATATGGGGGTACATGTTATTGATTGAGGGCTTTTTGATTTTGTGGGAAATATTATTGTTCTTTTTAGCATTATTTATATATATATATATATATATATATATATATATATATATATATATATAAAACAATGATTTGAATTTTTTATTCTTATTACTTTTTTTTGGCGGGAATGGGAAAAAAAACTGTAAATCCACTATCTTTTTTACTTTTTTATCTACGCCATGCAGTATAAATGTTGTGTTATCTGGAGATGTCTGTGGCATCTGAGGGGTTAAACATCCAGAATCACATACAGTACCTCCCAACTGTCCCAGGTCTGGCAGGACAGTCCCGGATTTTGATGGCTGTCCTATGGTCCCGGGATGGCTGCAGTATGTCCAACTCTCTGCTGCTTCTGTGTCCTTATGATGTGGAGACCGTTAATTGCAATGTTGAAGCAGGGAGCTGTCCGCTCCTTGCTGCACCGTTCAACTCAACTGCTGGCACTCCCCAGTAGGCACAATGCGGTCTGCTGGGCTGTGCAGAAGGAGCATGCTTGTTAGGGATAGGGCATGTATAGTGTAGGCATTGGGCAGATTTAGAGGAGTGGCTTAGTATTTAAAAAAATTGCCACGCTTAGTGCAGAATGTCATGTATAAAACAACTGTATCATTGCAAAGGTGGTTTGCACTAAGGTAAACTATAGCTGTAGTTCATAGTGGGAAAGAGATAGTCACACAATTGTTACCTGAAAAGTGAAGTTTTTTTCCACAGTAAATACCTAGTTTTGTTTGGAACTAGCCTTGGGGTCACACCTTCACCTCTTGATTGCAGCCTGATAGGCTCCTTATTTTTTCAATCTCCTTTCCTTACTGTGTCACACTGAGTGAGAGAGAAGTGCACACTAAGTGCAAGTGTCTACCTGCCTTTCAGACTGTGGCACACAGATGCCTTCTAATCTTCACTTGCTTCAGACTTCAGTGAAATCACACTTCCGCACTCTGCTGAGCCAGAGGCAGCAGGGAGTATGTAACAAAGCTGTCCAGCAGCCTGAAGCTGCGAGCTAACAGGATTGGGGATGTGTAACACCCCAGAGTTGTGTTACTACACGCCTCTACCCCGCTACTGTCTCCTAAGAGCCTTTACATTTGTCATCTGATATGATTTTGCTCATGTCTTCACAACTGTGCATCTAAACACTGTATTAAATACCATTATTGTTGTAGTTTCCCAGGTTGACCAGCAGGCGGCAGAAATGCATTGGTAAGGTATTAGTTTCAGTTTAGTATATCTAGGCTGGAATGGTTTATTCCAGCTTAGCTCCCCCTCTGTGGAGGTGTGAACTGTTCCCACATCCTGCAGTATGGGTGGAGAAGGAAGTTAGGTCAGTGTGCCAGCCACCCCTGTTGGGGAAGGCTGTGTGATAGCCTTCAGGAGTCCCCCTGTATAGGGAAGAAAGCCAGGATCTTGTCTCGGCTGAGACATTGATCAAATACCCAGACTGAGCCCTGTAGCCTTAGCTGGATGACAAGAAAGCAGACAATCACCAGAGTTCCAGGAGGACAAAAGCATTCCCTGAATGCCTATCTGTGAGTAGACCAGAGACCTAGGAGAAGCCATATCCTCCTCCTCAGCTAGTCAGTCCCCATAAAGCAGAAGATAAAGAGAAGTGCAGAAGATAAATTCCTGCCACAGTTACAGAGCTACTAAGCAGACATCTTATCCTGCAAGCTCCAGATTTATAGTGCAGAAGATTTATTCCTGCCAACCATTGCCAAAACCTGCTGGGACCAAAGACCAAAGCTGTATTTGAACTTCACCTAAAGGTCTGGACATCATTTCTGCTGCAAAATCCCTCTATTACTACACTCAATTTATTGCAAGTGAGTCAGGAGCCAGGAGTCCAGCCATACCCAGGTAGGAGACACCGTTGACATAATTATCACCACCTACAGAGACATTATAGGCCATTACACCACTCTGGCATTCCTAACCTGGGAAGTGCATTATAACACCTTGGAAGGGCCCTGTGATACCTAGTCATGCACATTCAGCAGCCCACCTGCCCACCCGTCAGTCCAGCAGCCCACCTATCCATCCAGCAGCCCGCCTGTGAGCTCGTCAAAATTGCTACCGGGGCCTCTATTCCTGGGGCCTCCTGGGACTCTGTTCACATGAAGGCTTGGAGAAGAAGACTCAGATTCAGTACCAGCAGCCTCCAATTGGTGCACTGGGGAATGGCACATGGTGCAAACTCCCAATGCTGTGGTCGTGTGTATCCTTCTGGCCAGACTGGCAATGTTTGGTGAGTCCTGGGTTGAAGATGCCCCATTATCATACCCTGTACTGTGTCACCTAAGCTGTACTATGCTGCCTTATACCCTGAACTATCCTTTCATACTCCTAAAGTTTACTATTCCCTCTTATACCCTGTGCTGTGTATAGTACAGGGAATAATACAGTTTGAGTAGAAGCACAGTATAGGGTATAAGAGGACACTGTACAGTGTATGATAACGGGGCACACATAGTTTACTATACTATACCCCCTAATTTCTGCTATGCCCCCTTGTGATACCCCTACAGTGCCCTTTTAAACCCTATACTCTGCCCCTAGTCATGCACTGTGCTGTACCCACTTATTATACTCTGTACTGTACCCCTAGTCATATACTTTACTCTGCCTCTAGTTATATTCTGTGCTATCCCCCTTTATACCCTATACTTTGCCATCTTATCCTACCCTGTGCCCCCATATGATACCCTGAATTGTTCCCCCTTATACCCTGTACTGTTCCCCTATCCATATACAGTATTGTGCCCCCTTATACCCTGTAATCCAGTCACTGTATGGCAGTTATCTGGTCACTGTATGACAGCATTATCAAGTCACTGTATAGTGGTGTTATCAAGTCACTGTTTGGTGGTGTTATGCAGTCACAGTATGGCGGTGTTATCTAGTCACTGTATTGAGGTGTTTTCCAAGCACTATATGATGGTGTTATTCAATCATGGTATCAAGCTATTATCCAGTATGGCGGAATTATTTAGCATCTGTATTTGTGTAAAATGTAGTCACTAAATGTATTATTATTGTGGGTAGGGCAAAGCTACGTGCTGTACAGTATATAGATTCCATTATATATACTGTATATAATGAGCCTTGGGGAACACAATCAACACCACTGATTACCAGGACCAGGCTGTGCACTCGGTAACGGAGCTGTGAATACATTTAACAATTGTACCAGCAATAATTATTTTTACGGCATCACCACTGATGTTCTATTTTCTAGTTTTATTTTCTATGTTCTAGTTTTATCATTGATCTTCTCCTTTCTTAACACTGACCATTTTATTATGACACTTGTGGAGCATCCAGTGAATCATGGCGGTAATTGGCAAGGGTAAATGTGCTTTTATTGGGGGCGTATTCAACCACAATGCCTAGGGCAGCATGAACTCTAAATACAGCCCTGGCCGTATTAGTGACCAAAATCAGCTAGTGATTAGCTGAGCAGCCATCTCCTGAAGTTTACATCATGTCAAACAAGGACCAAAAAGTGGACAGCAGCAGGTACCAAAACAGTGTCAGAATGGCAGCAGCGGGGAATCGATGAAGGTGTGTAGAGGTTTTTGTTTGTTTTTTAACCCACTGTGAGCCATATATAAAAAAATTTAATTCTGCTGGGAAACCCTTTTAAACATTTTAGAATAATGGTAACGCAAAAACAATAAACTGACATTCTTAGGGTCATAAGTTAATAATACAGAATGTTATAAATATTTAGAGATTTTAGTTTAACAATAGTAGTGAGTCCATGACAGCGTGCCATTTGTTTTTACGCTCAGCTAAATATTAAGTAAATGCTCGGAGCAGACAGAATCCTGAACGATGTAAAGCTTACCTTCAGGGAGACTTCTGAATGAAATGTATATCTCCAGTCACATTACTTCTGTACACTTAACATTTAAATTTATTGGCTGACAAACATTTTCTTGTACCATCTGCTGCACGGCATTTCACTTCTGGTAACTAAAGATGTCAAAGCCCAGGAGGATATGCATTAACACAAATAAATTAATTTCATATGATTGAATATAATAGAACATGTGATGTTTAACATAATGTTTAGCAGATGTGCAAATAATAAGATGTTTAGTCACAAAAACCCAAGTGTGGTAGATGTCTCCTTGGTCTCAAGCTATGGTTTTAAGACACAGCACCATGGACGAAGAAATTCCCATTTGATTTTTTCTTTTTTCAACTTACCCAAAAGTCACATACAACCAACATTTATTATGGACAAATTTTAAAACCATAACGAATGATACACATAATAAGTAATACATGTCTTTAGGTCAATATACTGATATAAATGCATTTCCAGCAGTTCCTGCTTAAGTACCATCAGCCTCAAAAAATATCACAGACGCAACTATTTATTTTGACAGGCCCTAGAAAAAAGTCCCCTATTTTCACAGACAGTCTGGATGGTTGGAAACCACTGTTCCGATGTGTTCTCTGGAATTGAAAAAGTTAAAAATTACAAACTCTGCAGTAGAGCTGTTATTGGGATCATTAATCCTCATTAGTACTGTATGTTCTTTTAACCATCTTCCTTTTAAAACACTCATCTTAGAGGGAAGACTGTTGGCAACCCTGTATGGAGAAAATGTGCCGTCTGAAGGTTATATAGACTGAGGATATTTATTTGGTCAAATACTTTCTTGCTTTGAATGTGTATTACATCAGCACTTTCAGCAACATAACAGCATATTCATTTTTCTAAGGGCTCATGCACACAGGAAAAAAGTCTGAGTAAAAAGGCAGTATGGCTACTTTAGTAGAGAGCTGTATAGCTACCATGCATTTCTCTGTATAGAGATACTCTGCCCCTGAAAAGATACCTTTTGCTCTGGCTCTCAGTAAGTTCTTTGAGGCTCATTCCAATGCAGAAACCACATGGAAAAATTGCTAAAATATGCCTTCCACTGTCTTCTGAGTAGTGACCAGAGTTGGGGTGGCTGTTGAGGTCAGAGGTTTAACCATATGTTGCTGCTCTCCAGATGGGATGATAAGGTGTGGTGCCTCCCAAAGTGAAATAAGTCCTGAGAGTCAGGTTTGCAGTAAACCAGTGTGCTTCTTTACTGGGGGGAACTCAAATGCAAAATAATACAGGCAAGGCACTGCGCTGGCTTCTCCAGTCTCCTCCCTGGCACAAGAAGGTTTTGTTCTGAGGAAAGTTCTGAGCTAGCAGGGTATCAGAAGGCTGGTATGCTGGCCAAATGGCTGGTCGCCCAGGGTCTGTGGCTCAGCCATCTGGCCGGCCCCCTGGTCAAAGGCCTGGTGGCCCAGGGTCTGTGGCAGAATATCGAAGCCTCATCATCTTTTTCCGGTCTCTCATGCAGTCTGACAGAGTATCTTCTACTAAACCCTGGTCTCCACCTGCAGACAACTAGGGGCTCTAACTTTTCTCCTTACATACAGTTTCTAACTCAAATATAACCTTCTGGTGAGAGCAGTAGAGTGGAGAATCACAGCCTAAACAGAAACAAAGTTGCAATTACAGTCTGTCATAGACTTTTATAGAGTTTCAATACAAGTCTATAGGAATGACTACAGTATTTTTCCAGACATAAACAAGTCTTCATACATAAGAGCCAAACCAGACAGTCAAAAGATCAGAGTGTCAGTTTTTTCCCTCTAAATCTTTGCATAGTCCCATATAGTAACTGTGAAAGATTTCTTACTTCTCAGTGCATTGATAGATAGATGCAAAGTCTCTCAGTATTAGCTGGCTGTGCATTATCTCTTTCCACAGTGCAGTGCAGATATAGTACCATAACAGAGCAATTGAACAGGATATATTACAACATATAAAATGCAGTTCAAAAATAAAAAAAACAGTATGCATGCACACAACAGCAGAAATCACAGTGCAAGTTAACCCTTTCAAGTGCACTAAATACATCAGTTTTGCAGCGCACTGTAAAAATAATTATCTTGGCCTATCTTGCTACAGTTTATGCACCAGAGATATGATGGATGGCTATACTCAGAAATGAATAGAGCTAATCTGTGTGCATATCCAATGCAGAAACCAAATGAGCATGTCTAAACTTTTTTCTATCGATTTGTATGTAATTCAACAGATATAAACACTATGCTATATATCAAGTACTATGTTAAATAGCCCAAAATTTAGTGTTTATTATCTTTAGTTTAAAAATCTAATTGTTAGATTGGGATTAATCATTGACATATTTTGACCATGTGTCTCCACTAGTGATTCTGTATTGCCATTCAGAAACCTATTCTGAAATTTCCCTCGGAATCAATAAAGTGTATCATATTGTATCCTATAGAGGGAAACATTTAAAAAGACTCAAAATTAAGTTGAACACAGTTCAACAGTTCTTGCCTAGTGAGAAATACAATTTAAGACTAGGAGCAAGAAACTAGTGTTTGATAGATTTTCCTTGTGTATTGTTGGCTTGATTCTAGCAAGTTCTCCAACTACAGCAGACAGGGTCTAAATCTAAACACATATTTACTGTTTTCCTTCTTTCTTTACTGTTCATCACTGTGCTCCATGGACAATGCTACTTAGTGTGTGTCCTATGCAATGTATGCATGCCTTGAAGAGCCATTCGAGGGTGAATACATTTGTACTAGATGCAAGCATGTTGCATATTTGGAGGCCCAGATCTTGGATCTAAATAGGCAACTTGAAATACTTAGGGGCATTGCAAACCTGGAGAGAGGCTTAGACCTCACTGTGCAGACACTGACTGTGGTCAGTGAAATGGAGGTGGGAGGAGAAGGGCAAGATCAGGAATATCAGGTCAGCAGTTAGGTTAATATAGGAAGAAGGGTTAGAGGGAAAAGTGCCAGGGAGGCTAGACCTAAGCTGGAACGCCCTAGTAAATATGCCTGTTTGGCTGATATTAGGGATGAAAGCCCAGGGCCAGCAACACTGCAGCAGGGCATTTTTCCTAGCAACCAGGAAAATGACCACTGCAAAGTCAGACAGATGCTGGTAGTAGAGGACTCTGTTATTAGGAAGACAAACAGGGACATCTGCCACCAAGACCATGAATGCCGAACCGTGTGTTGTCTTCCGTGGTGCTCGGGTTTGGCATATTGCGAATCAGATTGACAGATTGCTGGTGGGGCTGGAGAAGACCCAGTGGTCGTGGTACACAGTGCCACCAATGACAAAGTCAGGGGGAATGGAAGGTCCTTAAAAATGATTTAGGGAACTAGGAGAAAAGCTCAATTCCAGGACCTCCAAAGTAGTGTTTTCAGAAATACTACCAGTGCCACGAGACAACGGGAGTTTAGGGAGTGGAATTAAGTGGCTCAGAAGCTGGTGCAGGAAGAAAGGGTTTGGGTTTATGGAGAACTGGGCTGACTTCTATTTCAGCTACAGACTCTACAGTAGGGACAGGCTGCACCTTAATGGGGAGGGTGCAACTGCTCTGGGAAAAAAAAAAAGTTAGATGGCTGGAGGAGTTTTTAAACTAGGATCGGGGGGGAAGGGGTCATACTAAAAAGAGGGCAGATAATGCAGATAGAGTGTAACGGGGTGCCGAAGGCGCACTCGGTCTCCCATCAGCCGCAGACCTGCTGCTTAGCTTCGGGAGCGAGGATCTGTGTTTGACCTTGTTCCCAGGGCAGCTTTGCTAGCTGGGAGGCTCCCTGCTCCTAGGTCTGCCTTGAGCGCTGAGCTGATCACTCGGTGCTCGACTGGTCGGTCTGTCGGTCATGTGATGCTGGCCACGTCACATGACCCTTACTCCCCACTATAAATACAGGCAGCCTGCTGGCCACAGGTTGTGTCACGAGGGTGTCAAGAGCCACGTCTGACTCCGTTATACCTGGGGTCAGGAAGTCGCAGCGGGTGGCTGCGCGTTCGATGTATAAAGACAGTGCTGTTTCGTAATGGTAGCTTTCTGGGTTTGCCTTGCAATCCTTTTTGGCTCACTCAGGGATCCGTAGCTTCTCCTCCTCAGCTGTTTCTTGTCCAGCAATCCCAACCTCTTTATATTCCCATCTCCCACTTCTCTGGTTGCCAGATATAGAGCTTCCTGCCTGGACTTCTATACTGACCCACTGGAGCTGAGAAGCTGAGATCCCTGGTTGTTGTTCCAGAGTGTTACCCTCCGGATCCCTGTTGGGCTTTGGTGGTCTGCTGTTGTCGCCCACCTGGGATTATATGTTTGTCTGTATTGTCTGTCCTCTCCTTGGTGTTTTCCTCTTAGTGTCAGTGGTGCGGACTAGTGATCCCACCGCCCTGTTCACTACACAGGGCTCATCTTAGGGAAAGCGAGGGTTTAGGCACGTGATCGGCGTACGGGTGAGGAACCCGTCTAGGGACGTCAGGGCAGTCAGGTGCCAGCCGCAAGGTGAGTCAGGGGTCACCACCTTTCCCTCTCCCTTGGACAGGGCCTTCCCATTTCCCTACCTTTGCGTGACGCCGGTCATTACATTATATCTGGCCCTTATTTTGTGTAGGTAAAAAAAATAAAATTCTTTCTACCTACTTAGAATCCAGTATGGATCCAATTGCTGCTTTGTCAAGGCAACTTCAAGGCCTGTCTTTGGAGGTGGCAGGATTGAAGGCGTCGGTCCTCCGGCAACAGCAGCAATTGCAACAGACCGCAAGCCCAGCGGTTGCTACAGGTAACCAGGTTGTTGCGGAACCCAAGGCTGTTCTTCCTGATAGATTTTCTGGGGGAAGGGACAAATTTGTGACGTTCCGTGAGGCCTGTAAATTATATTTTAAACTGCGCCCTTACTCCTCTGGTAATGAAGAACAGCGGGTGGGAGTTGTTATTTCCCTGCTGCAGGGGGACCCGCAATCCTGGGCGTTCTCTTTACCCACTGATTCCCAGGCTCTCCGGTCAGTGGATGAATTTTTTGGGGCCTTGGGTCTCATATATGACGACCCTGACGGAGTCGCACTGGCTGAATCAAAATTACAGAGACTCCTACAGGGAGAGCGGCCAGTAGAGGAGTATTGCGCAGAGTTCCGTAGGTGGGCTGCGGATACCCAGTGGAACGACCCGGCTCTCAGGAGTCAGTTCTGCTCTGGGTTATCCGAAAGGATTAAGGATGCGCTTGCGCTGTATGAGACTCCCTTTTCCCTTGATGCGTTGATGTCCCTTTCTATCAGAATAGATAGACGTCTTAGGGACAGATTGAAAAATCCGGAGCAATTGGTAACCCCTCTCAAGCAGCAGTTAGTCTGTACGGACTTAGACGAGCCTATGCAGCTAGGAGGAACTACTCGTCAGGTCCATCCTCCTGAGGCTCGCCGTAGGCGTGGGGTTTGTTTTTTCTGTGGGGAGAGGGGTCATTTTATTAATGTCTGTCCTTCCTTCCTCAAAAACAAAAGACCGTCGGAAAACTACTAACCCCAGGCTGTGTGGAGGATGTCAGCCAGGGGGTATACGTTTCCTCCATACGTACATCGCAATTTGTGTTGCCAGCGGTTGTTGTTTTTGGCGTTAAGACGGAGACTATTTCTTTTTTTCTAGACAGTGGAGCAGGAGTAAATTTGATAGATGCCTATTTTGCCCACACTATGGGTTTGTCTCTCTGTACACTACAGAGACCTATTCCCATATTCGCTATTGATTCTGCTCCTCTGTCTCAGAGAAACCTCACTCACATTGTCCATAACTTACACCTTCGGGTAGGGGACCACCATAACGAGTTGCTTTCATGTTATGTTCTGGAGGGGCTTCCCACTCCGGTGGTGTTGGGTCTTCCCTGGTTGGTAGCGCACAATCCAGTGGTGGATTGGCAGGCCAGGGAGATATTGGAGTGGAGTGAGCAGTGCAGAGAAAATTGCTTAAATAGCAATTGCTTAGTCGCCTCCATAGCTACCCTACCCACATTTGTTTCGGACTTTGAGGACGTTTTTTCTGAAAAGGGTTGTCAGAAGTTACCACCTCACCGTCCTTATGATTGCCCGGTTAACTTGATTCCCGGTGCAAAATTACCCAAGACCAGTTTATATAATCTTTCGGGTCCAGAGAGACAAGCCATGAAAGATTATATCTCCGAGAGCTTGGCTAAGGGACACATCAGACCCTCTTCTTCACCCGTGGCTGCAGGGTTTTTCTTCGTTAAAAAGAAAGATGGGGGCCTGCGTCCTTGCCTAGATTTTCGCAAATTAAACCAGATAACCATCCGAGACCCATACCTTCTTCCTCTCATTCCTGACCTGTTTAATCAGATTGCGGGTGCTAGGTGGTTCTCCAAACTTGATCTTAGGGGGGCCTACAATCTGATTCATATCAAGGAAGGGGATGAGTGGCAGACAGCCTTTAACACCCCTGAGGGGCATTATGAAAATCTAGTCATGCCTTTCGGTCTGACCAATGCTCCTGCTGTCTTCCAACATTTCGTTAATGACATTTTTAGTCATCTTATCGGCACGTTTGTGGTGATATACCTAGATGATATTTTAATTTATTCGTCGGATCTGAAAACACATGAGGTGCATGTCAGACAGGTACTGCAGGTCCTACGGACGAATAAATTATATGCTAAAATTGAAAAGTGTGTTTTCGCCGTTCAGGAAATACAGTTCCTAGGGTATTTATTATCTGCTTCAGGTTTCCGTATGGATCCTAGGAAGGTCCAGGCAATTTTAGATTGGGATCTTACTGAGAACCTCAAAGCACTGCAACGGTTCTTGGGCTTCGCAAATTTCTATATAAAATTCATAAAAAATTATTCGGTGATTGTAAAACCCCTTACTGACATGACTAGGAAGGGGACTGATTTTTCTAAATGGTCTGACGCCGCTAAAATTGCTTTTTCCTCTCTAAAAGAGAGGTTTACCTCGGCACCTGTACTAATCCAACCTGATGTCTCCCAGCCTTTTATTGTTGAAGTAGATGCGTTAGAGGTGGGAGTGGGGGCTGTGCTGTCTCAGGGTCCGTCTCCTGGCAAATGGCGTCCTTGTGCTTTCTTTTCTAAAAAACTATCCGCAGCAGAGAAGAACTATGATATTGGCAATAGGGAACTATTAGCTATTAAACTAGCGTTTGAAGAATGGCGTCACTTTTTAGAGGGGGCAATCCACCCCCTCACTGTGATTACGGACCACAAAAACCTTCTGTACCTCGAATCAGCTAAGCGTCTCACCCCTAGACAAGCTAGGTGGTCGCTATTTTTTACCAGGTTTAACTTTGTTATTACCTATCATCCTGGGGCAAAAAATACCAAGGCAGATGCATTATCGCGTTGTTTCCCTGGAGGGGGTAATGTGAGTGATCCGGTACCCACTCTACAAAGAGGAGTGGTTGTCTCTGCGGTACACTCTGTTCTGGAGGGGAAGGTGTTAGAGGCCCAGGGGGACGCCCCGGTCTCTTGCCCCTCAGAGAAATTGTTTGTACCGTTGAACCTGCGTCTCGAATTATTAAAGGAACATCATAATTCGGCACTTGCTGGGCACCCGGGTAGTAAAGCAACCTTGGAGCTATTGTCTCGTCATTTTTGGCGGCCAAGGTTGCGTCAGGATGTAATGGATTTTGTGTCTTCTTGTTCTACTTGTGCGCGCGCGAAAGTCTCTCATACACGTCCTGCAGGGTCTTTATTGCCACTTGTCATTCCCAATAGGCCTTGGACACATCTGTCAATGGATTTTATCACTGACTTACCTTTGTCTGTGGGTAAAACAGTTATCTTGATAGTAGTGGACAGGTTTAGCAAAATGGTACACTTCATTGCATTACCCGCACTACCTAATGCTAAGACTCTTGCTCAGGTATTTTTCAGTGAAATTGTGAAGCTTCACGGTGTCCCTTCCGATGTTGTTTCGGATCGGGGAACCCAGTTTATTTCTACGTTTTGGAAAGCTTTTTGTTCCCGTTTGGGGGTACACTTGTCCTTTTCCTCAGCTTTTCATCCTCAGTCGAATGGACAGACTGAGCGTACCAACCAAAACCTTGAGACATATCTAAGATGTTTTGTGTCTGAAAACCAAGAGGTGTAGTCATCATATTTACCGTTAGCCGAGTTTGCCATAAATAATCGCAGTCAGGAATCTACTGGCAAGTCACCATTTCTTGGTGCATATGGTTTTCATCCCCAATTCTGTACTTTCAAAGAGGGGGGGTCTTCTGGGGTTCCCGAAGAGGAACGGTTTTTGTCGTCTCTTTCATCTGTATGGCAGAAAGTGCAAGCTAATTTGAAAAATATGGGAGGTAAATATAAATGCATGGCTGATAAGAAACAGTCGCCAGGTCCGGACCTAGGAGTGAATGACTATGTGTGGTTGTCTACTAGGAATATTAAATTAAAGGTTCCCTCTTGGAAACTGGGTCCTAGGTTTATTGGTCCTTACAAAATAGTAGCCATCATTAACCCCGTGGCTTTTCGCCTGGAGCTACCTCAGACTTTTAAAATTCAGAACGTCTTCCATAAATCGTTACTCAAAAAGTATGTTCCACCTCTAGAACCATCACCGCTGCCACCCCCTCCTGTTATTGTGGATAGTAATCTAGAGTTTCAAATATCCAAAATTGTTGATTCTCGTCGGGTCCGCCGTTCTCTTCGATATCTGGTGCATTGGAGGGGTTAAGGTCCCGAGTAAAGAATGTGGGTTCCAGCATCTGAGGTAAACGCCGACAGGTTAGTTCGGGTTTTTCATGCCTCTCATCCTGAGAGACCTAGTCCTGAGTGTCCGGAGGCCCCTCGTGGAAGGGGGGGTACTGTCACGAGGGTGTCATGAGCCACGTCTGACTCCGTTATACCCGGGGTCAGGAAGTTGCAGCGGGTGGCTGCGCGTTTGATGTACAAAGACAGTGCTGTATCGTAATGGTAGCTTTCTGGGTTTGCCTTGCAATCCTTTTTGGCTCACTCAGGGATCCGTAGCTTCTCCTCCTCAGCTGTTTCTTGTCCAGCAATCCCAACCTCCTTATATTCCCATCTCCCACTTCTCTGGTTGCCAGATATAGAGCTTCCTGCCTGGACTTCTATACTGACCCACTGGAGCTGAGTAGCTGAGATCCCTGGTTGTTGTTCCAGAGTGTTACCCTCCGGATCCCCGTTGGGCCTTGGTGGTCTGCTGTTGTCGCCCACCTGGGATTATATGTTTGTCTGTATTGTCTGTCCTCTCCTTGGTGTTTTCCTCTTAGTGTCAGTGGTGCGGACTAGTGATCCCACCGCCCTGTTCACTACACAGGGCTCATCTTAGGGAAAGCCAGGGTTTAGGCACGTGATTGGCGTACGGGTGAGGAACCCGTCTAGGGACGTCAGGGCAGTCAGTTGCCAGCCGCAAGGTGAGTCAGGGGTCACCACCTTTCCCTCTCCCTTGGACAGGGCCTTCCCATTTCCCTCCCTTTGCGTGACGCCGGTCATTACAGGTTGCCTGTTAATTTTAGGTATCTGGTGATTGTTTTGTTCCTGCATACTTACCTGATCCTGTGTTCCCTGACGATTCTCTGCCTGCTCCTCCTGTACTGCGCATCTCTCCTGGTATCCTGACCCCGGCTTCCACCTGACGATTCTTTGCGGACTCCTGTTGTACTTCGTTTCTCTCCTGGTATTTGACCTCGGCTTTTCCTGACTATTCTCTGCTCATTCCTTAGTACTGCGTAGCTCTCTAGGTATTGACCCGGTCCGTTCACGTTCCGTTATTTGTCTTGTCTGTCTTCCAAGCACGTATCCTAAGTTAGGGACTGCCGTCTAGTTGTCCCCTGTCATTAGGACTTGCGAGGCAAGTAGGCAGGGCCAGGGGTGAGGGTGGAGTGCAGTGGTCAGTATCCTCCCCCCTGTGTGCAGTGTACGTTACCGTCACATAGAAAGTGTGATATAGGAGGGGACAGTGGAGATTTAGTGGGGGCTGGGGTTAGTGAGGAAAGTAGGGAGAAGACTGGGCAGAACTGTACACCAAAATAGAGCTGCTTGTAACAAAAACCTGTTGCATACAAACATTAACCAAGGTACCCAAAAAATCCCAGATATTTACTTTATAGATAATAGTAATTTAAAATGTATTTTTTCAAATGCCATAAGTCTAGCAAGCAAAATGGGGGAGCTGTAAGCTATTGTACTAGAAGAACACATAGATGTAGTTGGTGTGGCTGAGACATGGTTGGACTCTTCGCATGACTGGACTGTAAATATTGAGGAGTGATCTGAAGACAAGTGTGAAAGAGGCAATTGTGGGTGTGGATGGTGAAGATGTAGAAACCTTATGGGTGTAAGTTCAAAGGGATATAAATACTGAAAAAATAATACTTGACCCCCTAACATCACAGAGGAGATAGAAGCTCAACTGTATAACCAAATAGAGCGGCTACGCAGGCTGGTACAGTGGTAATAATGGGAGATTTTAACTTCCCAGACATTGACTGGGGTCATGGTTCTGCCACGACTGCAAAGGGGAGAAGATTCCTCAACTTGCTGCAGGACAACTTTATGGGCCAGTTTGTAGAAGCTCCCACTAGGGGCAATGCTCTGTTGGATCTGGTAATTTCTAATGATGCAGAGCTTGTTGGAAATGTTACTGTTTGAGAAACACTAGGTAATAGTGACCACAATATAATTATATTTCCCCTAAATTATAAGAAGCACACTCTGTCAGGTAGAGCAAAGACACAGCATTTTAAAAAGGCTAATTTCCCTGGGTTGAGGGTAGCTACTGTCACATAATAATACTGAGAATAAATGGGAGATATTTAAAGAGGACCTTTCACTAGAATAGAAAATCTAAACTAAGTATACAGACATGGAGAGCCGCGCCCAGGGATCTCCCTGCACTTACTGTTATACCTGGGCGCCGCTCCGTTCTCCCGGTATAGCCTCCGGTATCTTCATATGTTCGGCTCCACCCAGTTGAGCCTGCCGGCGTCTCCTTCTCCCATGCTGTAGCGCTGGCCAATCGCAGCGCTCAGCTCATAGCCTGAAAGTTTTTTTTTCTCTAAGGCTATGAGCTGAGCGCTGCGATTGGCTATTGACCTTGGGGGCCATTCAACTGGCCCACGACGACCAATTCACTTTCCAGGAAACTGTTCATCTAGGAATGCTCGGACCTGACACCCATAATGTGGTGGTGCACCATCTTGCTGGAAAAACTCAGGGAACGTGCCAGCTTCAGTGCATAAAGAGGGAAACACATCATCATGTAGCAATTTCGCATATCCAGTGGCCTTGAGGTTTCCATTGATGAAGAGTGGCCCCACTATCTTTGTACCCCATATACCACACCATACCATAAATTTTTTTGTTCCAACAGTCTTGGAGGGATCTATTCAATGTGGGTTAGTGTCAGACCAATAGCGGTGGTTTTGTTTGTTAACTTTACCATTCACATAAAAGTTTGCCTCATCACTGAACAAAATCTTCTGCGTAAACTGAGGGTCCTGTTCCAATTTTTGTTTTGGCCATTCTGCAAATTCAGTGCGCCGATCTGGGTCATCCTCGTTGAGATGCTGCAGTAGCTGTAGTTTGTAAGGGTGCCATTTGTGAGTAGCTAATATCCGCCAAAGGGATGTTCGACTAATGCCACTCTCCAGTGCCATGCGGTGGGTGCTACGCTGTGGGCTCTTGCTGAATGAAGCTAGGACAGCCACTGATGTTTCTTCATTAGAGACAGATTTCATGCATCCACATTTTGGCAAATCCAACACTGAACCAGTTTCACGAAACTTAGCAAGCAGTTTGCTAACTGTAGCATGGGAGATGGGTGGTCTCGTAGGGTGTCTTGCATTGAAATCTGCTGCAATGACCCGGTTACTGCGTTCACCAGACATCAACACAATTTCTATCCGCTCCTCACGTGTTAACCTCGGCGAATTGTCAATGGCTGTAAACAAAGATAAACTTGTAAATAACTCATGAAAGAATAAAGTTACGTTAAAACCAAGCACACCATTGTTTTTCGTGTGAAATTCCCAATAAGTTTGATGTGTCACATGACCCTCTTGCTATTGAAAAAACAAAAGTTGGATTCAAAATGGCCGACTTCAAAATGGCCGCCATGGTTACCACCCATCTTGAAAAGTTTCCCCCTCACATATACTAATGTGCCACAAACAGGAAGTTAATATCACCAACCATTCCCATTTTATTAAGGTGTATCCATATAAATGGCCAACCCTGTATATTTTTGACTTCATTTTACCAGTGTCATGAAGTACAATATGTGACGAAAAAACAATCTCAGAATGGCCTGGATAAGTCAAAGCGTTTTAAAGTTATCAGCACTTAAAGTGACACTGGTCAGATTTGCAAAAAATGGCCTGGTCCTTAAGGTGAAATAGGGCTGAGTCCTTAAGGGGTTAAAGGGGTTTTCCAAGTGCTTTATACTGATGACTCATCCCCAGGTTAGGTCATCAATAAGTGATCGGTGCAGTCTGAGCCCTGGCAGCACGGCAGATCAGCTACTTGAAAAGGCCACTACCTCCTTGCAGCTTACCAAGCACAGATATTGGCTGTGCTTGGTATTGTAGATCAGCCCCATTCACTTGAATGGGGCCTAGCTGTGCCTAAGCCACGTAACCAATGAATGTGACATTACTGGCCTAGGAAGAGGCTGCAGCTCTCACTGGACCCCCCATGATCAGATACTGATCAGTGATTACCTATTCTAAGGATAAAACACTTGGAAACCCCCATTAAAATAAGAAAAAAACTGTGTAGTGCTCTTACCTCTTCTCTTTCCTCATGAAGCAGTACAAGAAGACATACCCAAGCTAAAAGTTCTTTAACTTCAGATTCCTGTTAAAACACATAATGGGATATGATTTGGAGACATCATAAAGACATTCATATTTTTTTTCTTTTAAATCACTAATAAAGTAGTATTATTTGCATTTGTGTTTATCAGATTCATCTACAGTAAAGACATTTAGGGTGGAATTGCTCCTCCAATCATTACTTTAATGGATACTTGCTGTAGACTGACATTTATTTCTGCAGCAAAATCACATATATTAGTAAATGAAGGAATGAAACCTCAGTGACCAGACTTAATTACATTTCTTATCTTAGCGTCCTTTATAAAAGCTATTTCTTCACGATGAAGGAGTTGAGGAGTTTTATTATGGCTGGTTTACCTATTGCAGACAGCTAATGCAAAAAGCAGAGTAATGGTTTACCTGTTATTTGATTGCAGACAGCTAATACAAAAAGCAGAAAAAAACATTTTAAAGCCCTGAAAGTAACAATGATATTACAACACACTTGGAAAACCAAGCTGAGAAATAACACTTTATGAGTAGATGTAGGTGGAGTGGGAAAAAATCTCAGCAACGGTCACTTTGACATTTACAACTTAATAGATATTCACTTATGGTGCTGAAGATACACCAGACACAAGTACATTGTGCATCATATTGTATCATAGCAAACTATGGCCTCCACTACCTTTACCAAGCTAAGTCTCAAGGCCCTTTAACACAAGCTGATGATTGGGGCAATTACCGGCAAGGAATTCCTAGGAACAATCAGTCTCGATAACTGTCCTATGTAAAGGTGCCACTGTACATTGGGTGAAAGCATCACTGCTGCGGTCACTTAAGGCTACTTTCACATTTGCGTTGTTTTTTTTCCGGAATTCCGCAAAAAAAAAAAAAACATTTCCGTTTAGTCCTCATGCATTCTGAATGGAAAGATATCCGTTCAGGATGCATCAGGATATCTTCCGTTCCGGCAGCATTCTATATTGTGACCGGACATAAAACCGCTGCAAGCTGCGTTATACACAGTCAGGACAGTACAGCACCCTGAGAAGATCAGGGAGGAGGGGTGAGTAGATAGATTCACTCAACTCTCCCCACGCCTCCTGGATACTAGTGAGTGCTTCTATAATGGTAAGAGCCACTGGTCCTTGTTGGTCTCAAGGCTTGGGTTGAAAAAAGTGTGCAGGATTCTGTTGTACAGAGAAAATGCAAACATGGGTCTGGGCTACTGGTCCAAGGGTGGCAAAATCTAGTATGACTTTTGCTATGTGGGACCCCTCTCTTCTATATACACCACTATCACAGTAACAAAATCCATAACTAATACAATTGGCAACAGGTACTATATCCAATTTTGTTTCACTAAATTAGCAAATTTATACAAAAAATCCCAGCCCTGTTGCCATTGTGGATAAAAACATATTTTAGTATTTCAAAATCATTACAAAAAAGTGCAACAGGGAACACAGCAATCACAGTTTATGATTTTTGGCGTCTTTCATGAATAAGGCCATATGCAAAACGGCTGTTTTTTGGATTAAAGGGCTTCTGTCACCCCACTAAAGTCTTTTTTTTTTTGGGCTAGTTAAATCCCTTATACTGCGATATATGAAAATATAATGGTCTTACTTACTTTGCTTCAGCAGTTTCTTATAAAAACAAACTTTTATAATATGTAAATTAGGTCTCTACCAGCAAGTAGGGCGTCTACTTGCTGGTAGCTGCCGCAAAAAACCGCCCCCTCGTCGTGTTGATTGACAGGGCCAGCCGCGATCTCCTCCTCCGGCCGGCCCTGTCAGCATTTCAAAAATCGCGCTCCTGTGTTGATTCGGCGCAGGCGCTCTGAGATGATGCGCCTGCGCCGATGACGTCTTCTATTTCGGTGATGTCATCGGCGCAGGCGCACTGACGGAGTTCTGAGGAGGCGAGCCTCCTCATCTCAGAGCGCCTGCGCCGAATCAACACAGGCGCGCGATTTTTGAAATGCTGACAGGGCCGGCCGGAGGAGGAGATCGCGGCTGGCCCTGTCAATCAACACGACGAGGGGGGCGGTTTTTTGCGGCGGCTACCATCAAGTAGACGCCCTACTTGCTGGTAGAGACCTAATTTACATATTATAAAAGTTCGTTTTTATAAGAAACTGCTGAAGCAAAGTAAGTAAGACCATTATATTTTCATATATCGCAGTATAAGGAATTGAACTAGCCCAAAAAAAAAAAAATTACTTTAGTGGGGTGACAGAAGCCCTTTAATAATGGAAGATGTTTTTTTCCATTGGCAACGATGGTGGGACTTTTTCAGTTTTTACTTTCTGAGCAGAGCCTGCGTGGAGCATGTAGGAGAGTTGAGCTGGATACTTTGTTTATTCCACTAAAATTGCACGAGCTAAAATATAGTTCATATGACATCTAATATTCCTGTTCTTCCAAGCATCCTAAGAATAGACTCCAGCCATAAATGAAAAATCGGTTATTACACAGAGTAGTGTGTATGTGTTTTCATTATCTTTATGTATGTATGTTCCTTACTTTGACATAATAAAAGCTTTGTGCTTCGCTGTCCCTTCATATTTTCAACTAGATTGCAAGCAACAGAGAATTGTCTTCCAGCTTAAAATAATAGAAAGGTACATTCCTGTATTTCTGGTGAAAATCTGAAAGGGGAATGAATGCATGAATACAGATAATGTATCTGCTGCATTTTAAGGGCGGCAGGTTTGTTATGCAATTAAAACAAATATCTATTCCTTATTCTTTGTTTGTATGTAGTACATCACATCAGAACCTTCCTCATACTGTATTTCTTAAGAATCTCCTTCAGAAATTTCCTTCCTGGCTTCCTCCGTTGGCAGTATCTTAGATGGTACACTATTTGCAAAATAATTTTACTATGCTCAGAAATCAAATCGAAATTAGTAAGTAAAAAGAAAAGGTTTATCACAGACTTTTAATACTTATTATATTTAGACCAGGCGGCCACAGGGACATTTCCACTTGCTTGATGAAAATATATATCTCTTTCTTTTATCTCCTTATTCACTTTTTTTTAAGAAGAATGATAGATTTAATCAGTCCCCAAGTCTGAAGATGAAAAAAAATATATATCTAATTACAATATTATGAGATGATGCATAGGCCAAATTCATGAAAAGGCTGTTCAGCATTGTCCCTCAGAGTCAAATTTGTATCAATAAGATTTAAATGTCGTGGACTTGGGCCCAGTTAATACAATTTTTTCATCTTTAGGAGGATATTCCTTTGACAACTTGACTGTAATTATTATAAGAGTCAGCCGGAAAACACTTAATATGGACCAAAATACTGAAATATGAAAAGGTGTTTAATAAATAAGATTTCTAATCATTTTCAAGAACGGTATGAAGCAACCTGTTTCCCACCTAGTAGCTGGGATATGTGCATAAAAAAAAAAACACTAGCATAACATCAGGCATTTTTAGGTGGACCACCTGCTGTTTTTGAGGTATTTTTTTCTGGCATTTTTTGCACACAGTGAGGAGATTTATCAAAATTAGCGCAAAGGAAAACTTAGTTGACAATCAGTTTGATCCTTTTCCAAGGGAATGAAAGCTGGAATCTGGTTGCTATGGGTAACTAAGTTTTTCTTTGCCCCAATGTTGATAAATTTCCCCTACTATGTCTTACTACTAGTGTTTTCTTCATGGAGTTTTTCCTACCTACCGTAATTAACAAGAACACCAGCAGCCCAAAAAAATGATTTTGTGACCTGCGCTTAATGTCACCGGACTGAGCATCACTGGACTTATATCATATATTACTAAGAATCAGGACAATTTTTCAGGTGCTTCTAAATATTTTGTTGAACTACATCAGGATAAACTAGACAGTTTCAGATTCTATAGCATTGAGAGAGTTAACGAATCTGTGAGGGTGGAGACTGGCAACACCTTCTAGCAAGAGAGGCATTTTAGATTTTTAATCTTAATACTCGTTTTCCTATGGGTTTTACTTGTAAATATGATCTTTTATATTCATATTAAGGTATTAGATTGTTTGCTATTTTGAATGATATATATATACAGTCAGGTCCATAAATATCGGGACATCGACACAATTGTAACATTTTTGGCTCTATACACCACCACAATGGATTTGAAATGAAACGAACAAGATGTGCTTTAACTACAAACTGTCAGCTTTAATTTGAGGGTATTTACATCCAAATCAGGTGAACGGTGTAGGAATTACAACAGTTTGCATATGTGCCTCCCACTTGTTAAGGGACCAAAAGTAATGGAACAGAATAATAATCATAAATCAAACTTTTACTTTTTAATACTTGGTTGCAAATCCTTTGCAGTCAATTACAGCCTGAAGTCTGGAACGCATAGACATGTCCAGACGCTGGGTTTTATCCCTGGTGATGCTCTGCCAGGCCTCTACTGCAACTGTCTTCAGTTCCGGCTTGTTCTTGGGGCATTTTCCCTTCAGTTTTGTCTTCAGCAAGTGAAATGCATTGTCAATCAGATTCAGGTCAGGTGATTGACTTGGCCATTGCATAACATTCTACTTCTTTCCCTTAAAAAACTCTTTGGTTGCATTTCCAGTATGCTTTGGGTCATTGTCCATCTGCACTGTGAAGCGTCGTCCAATGAGTTCTGAAGCATTTGGCTGAATATGAGCAGATAATATTGCCCGAAACACTTCAGAATTCATCCTGCTGCTTTTGTCAGTAGTCACATCATCAATAAATACAAGAGAACCAGTTCCATTGGCAGCCATACATGTCCACGCCATGACACTACCACCACCATGCTTCACTGATGAGGTGGTATGCTTAGGATCATGAGCAGTTCCTTTCCTTCTCCATACTCTTCTCTTCCCATCACTCTGGTACAAGTTGATCTTGTCCATAGGATATTGTTCCAGAACTGTGAAGGCTTTTTTAGATGTCGTTTGGCAAACTCTAATCTGGCCTTCCTGTTTTTGAGGCTCCCCAATGGTTTACATATTATGGTCAACCCTCTGTATTCACTCTGGTGAAGTCTTCTCTTGATTGTTGACTTTGACACACATATATCTACCTCCTGGAGAGTGTTCTTGATCTGGCCAACTGTTGTGGAGGGTGTTTTCTTCACCAGGGAAAGAATTCTTTGGTCATCCACCACAGTTGTAGAGGGAGTATGTAGAGGGAGTATCTCACACGGTCTGAACCACTGTAGGCCTGAAGTAAATATTTATTTGCACAAAATGGCTCTATTTCAAATGGCTGTATTTCAAATGCCTGATTCAAACCCTTGTATGTAGAGGGGGTATCTCACACGGTCTGAACCACTGTAGGCCTGAAGTAAATATATCTTTGCACAAAATGGCTGCATTTCAAATGCCTAATTTAAACCCCTGTATGTAGAGGGGGTATCTCACAGGGCCTGAACCACTGTAGGCCTGAAGTAAATATATCTTTGCACAAAATGGCTGTATTTCAAATGGCTGCATTTTAAATGCCTGATTCAAACCCCTGTATGTAGAGGGGGTATCTCACAGGGCCTGAACCACTGTAGGCCTGAAGTAAATATATCTTTGCACAAAATGGCTGTATTTCAAATGGTTGCATTTCAAATGGCTGATTCAAACCCTTGTATGTAAAGGGGGTATCTCACAGAGCCTGAACCACTGTAGGCCTGAAGTAAATATGTATTTGCCCAAAATGGCTGTATTTCAAATGCCTGATTCAAACCCCTGTATGTAGAGGGAGTATCTCACACGGCCTGAACCAGTGTAGGCCTGAATTCAATATTGGTGCACCAAATGGCGGTATTTAAAATCTCTGAATGTAACCCAAATGTATTAAGGGTGTATCTCACAATGACATCTGCATCAAAGGCTGCCAACTAAATTTTTTTGTGCCCAAACGGGTGTTTGTTTAACAACTGAATTTGACAGCAGTATATAAGCCTGTAATTTCACACGTGCTGATGCTGCAAGGCCTGAAAATAGTGTTTTTTGTCAAAAAAGTGTGTTTTTAAAACCCCAGAAAATAATGGGTGTATTTCTACCTTAAATTGCACACTGACTAATACAGATGCTGTAGATTAGCAAAAAAAGACTTTTTTGGCAAACAGAATATGAAAGCTGTATATATCAAACTTGAATTTAACACTTGCAGATCTGAAAAATACTGTTTTTTGGGGGAAAAAAGTGTGTTTTTAAAACCCCAGAAAATGATGGGTGTATTTCAACCTTAAATTGCACACTGACTAATCCAGATGTTGTAGTTTGCCCAAAAAATTGTGATTTGCAATGTCCCAAAAGCTCAGATGCAGTGCACTGAGCTTGCATAAATTGGCCACTGCTGCCACCCACCTAACAGAATTATAAGTTTTGTTTTTTTTTGGTAAATGGCCTCAGGGCAGGGTAAAACGATTGTGTCCTGCACTCACACAACTATTTCTAGGTAGATCGCTGAGTTAGATTCTCTCCTATTTTATCCCTGAAATCACAAGTCCAGCAGCATCCTCTCCCTACACTTGTAACAGCAGAGTGACGTGCAGCGCTACGTGACTCAAGCTTATATAGGGCCTGGGTCACATGCTGCTCTGGCCAATCACAGCCATGCCATTAGTAGGCATGGCTGTGATGGCCTCTTGGGGCAAGTAGTATGACGCTTGTTGATTGGCTGCTGTGCAGCCTTTGGGTCCATTCACACGTCCGTTTTGTTGTTCCGCATCCGTTCCGATTAAAAACGGAACGTTATGCGGAACCATTCATTTTCAATGGAATCCGCAAAAAAACGGAGAGCACTCATGGTGCTCTCCGTTTCCGTGATTCCGTTCCGTTCCGTGGGTTCCGTTATTCGGATCCTGGAAAAAAAATATACCTGTCCTACTATTTGTCCATTTTTGCGTTCCGTCATCCCATTATAGTCAATGGATCCGTCAAAAAATCTGATGACATGCTAAAAGCATCCTTATGTCATCCTGATTTTCGGATCCGTTTACAGGAAATAAAAAAAATAGGCCAGCCCCCTGTGCCATGTGCTTTCAGCACCAGGGAAAGCTGTATCCTGTATCCTGTCTGCTGTGCAGAGTGTCTGCTTCCAGGATCCAGTGATATTTTAAAGTATTTGCAAAAATGGCCTATGAAGTAGAGCGTCTGATAATTATGATCCAGGAGCGGCCATCCTTGTGGGATTCCCGAACGGACCAGTATCAGGACCGGGCATTAAAGGACCGCTGTTGGGAGGAGATAGCGACCGAATTGATGTCTGCAGCCTGGGAGTCGGCTAATATTGCCAAGCGTGACAAAATTAGTGAGTATATTTGCATTGTGTAATTTTGTTGTGTACAGAGTCGATATTCGGTCCGTTTTTTGCGTCCTATCTGTCCTGGAAGAGCATAGAAAGTGTACTTTTGAGTGTCAGTGATATTTGGGTGCTCATTAGAACATTTTCTATGCTGTTTCTGGACATGGACAATCACAGCGATTTGTAGTTCAGAGATGTTCAACCTGCGGACCTCTAGTTGTTGTAATACTACTACTCCCAGCATGGCCTTCAGTAGGCTGATAGCTGTGGGGTATGCGGCAATGATGGGAGTAGTAGTTTTGCAAAAGCTGGAGGAACACAGGTTGTGCATGCATGGTTTAGATTTTATTGTACAAGGCCTAGTCTTTTTTGCTTTGCAAACTTTGGTGTTTCCTTTTGTGCAATGCCACCTGCGGTTGCCTAGCAACTGTGGTTTAAACTATTTGCAAAGCCATTAACTCCTTCATATTGCATAGATCTTTTTTGTTTTTTGCAAAAAATTTAAGGTTAATATAGTCACTTTTCTGGATTTATATAGAACATGCAGCTATCCCGCAGATGGAAAACTACTACTCCCAGCATGGCCTTCGGTAGGCTGATAGCTGTGGGCTATGCGGCAATGATGGGAGTAGTAGTTTTGCAAAAGCAGGAGGAACACAGGTTGTGCATGCATGGTTTAGATTTTATTGTACAAGGCCTAGTCTTTTTTGCTTTGCAAACTTTGGTGTTTCCTTTTGTGCAATGCCACCTGCGGTTGCCTAGCAACTGTGGTTTAAACTATTTGCAAAGCCATTAACTCCTTCATATTGCATAGATCTTTTTTGTTTTTTGCAAAAAATTTAAGGTTAATATAGTCACTTTTCTGGATTTATATAGAACATGCAGCTATCCCGCAGATGGAAAACTACTACTCCCAGCATGGCCTTCGGTAGGCTGATAGCTGTGGGCTATGCGGCAATGATGGGAGTAGTAGGTTCTTACCATCAGGATAGCCACAGGCTGGACATATGTAGTGTAGGCGCTGATAGGGTCATATGGATTTTGTTATTTATTCTGATGGCTCATGGATGCATTTGTCCAAAATTGGTTTTTAATTGATTGTGTTAGCTGCAAGGATTATGCTAGTTTCTTTTTTAAAAAATAAAAAATTTTTTTGCTTGTTTTTTTAAAAACAGTAAAAGACTTAAAAAAACGCTGGTACTCATGCCGGGACCAGTACCGCCGCGAACAAAACTTGAAAGCACGTAGTGGCGATGGATCCTTAAAAAAAAAAACATATCTGTATACTCGGCAGCTGGAATTTCTAAAACCGCTTATGGAAGTAAGGAGGTAAGATTTCTAAATTTAAATTATATATCCCATGTAATCAAATTTCTGTGTGATAGCGCTGTGTCCGTGTGTGTGTACCCAGTTTGGCACTGGTCATGCATGACCGACGACCTAGACGGACATAGCGCTTCAGACAGGACTTGTTCCTACATTTTTGAATATTTTTTTTTACTTTATAGAACTGTTGATAATCTGTCTACGGAATCAACACAAAATCCGGAAGAAACAGGGAATATTTCCCAAGAGGCCTCCCAGGCACCACGTGAAGAAAGAACAGAAGAAAATTCCGAAATTCCTTCAGAGCCAATTGCTACTTCTTCACCAGAAATGAATGCTAACGTGGATACTGCTCCTGTGCAAGAGCAACCGGTTCGCCCTTCCTCAGGTAGACGACGGCGCAGACACGCGGCCGATTCGGATTTGGAAGTTCGGAACCTGATTGATTCTCGGGTTCTCCAATTTCTAAATCAGAATCGGTCGAACAGTTTAGAGGAACAGACTATAAGAAGTATGGCCTCCAGTCTTTCTCGTGTGCCTGAGGAACGGCAAACCCGTTGTCTCTCCTCACTGTGTTTATTAATAGATTTATACCAACACAGTGAACCATTCGAAATTGTCCATCGGATGGAGCTGCTGCGAGATCAGCAACAAAATATTGAAACGCCAGTTTACAGGCTAAATAGACCACAACCTCCTGTGATCCATACCCCGGGCCCCTTTTCCAGGGATTTATTTGATATTTAAATTTTTTGGTTATACAAAAATTTTTTTTATTTCATGTTAATTTTATTACATTAAAATAAAATATGGTTCAAAAGTTAACTGTTAAATAAAAAAATTTATAACAATGATATTGCACATCATTTATTAAGATAAACAAAAAAATAAAAATTCACAATGGAGTGTGCTGGACCCGTGTTCCTGCATGGGATCTGTCTTTACAATCCATTTATGTAGATCAATCTGATGTTATATTTCTGCACTGGCCCCATTCACTTGTGCACAATTACATTATACAATGAATGGGGCTGGAGCAGAAAAGTAGCAGAAGAGTTGTATAGATTCTGCACGGAATTGGCCGGCTGTTCCATAAACGGAACATGCAGATTTTTATAAGCAAAATACCATTTTATATTAATGAACTACTATTAGTGTAGGTCAATAACATAAAATAATTAATTGTGTATCTAAAAAAAACTCTGCGAAAAAAAATCTGGTTTCAATTAAACAGTACATGATGGCTTGCATTGTTTAAAGGGAACCTGTCCCCAGGATTTTGGGTATAGAGCAGAGGACATGGGTTGGTAGATGGCCGTTAGCACATCCGCAATATCCAGTCCCCATAGCTCTGTGTGCTTTTATTGTGTATAAAAACCAATTTGATACATATGCAAATTAACCTAAGATGAGTCAGAGCTTGAAAATATGACTCTTCTCTGGTCACGCAAGTAAGATATGACTCTTTTATGTTAATTTGCATATGTATCAAATCGGTTTTTTTACACAATAAAAGCACACAGAGCTATGGGGACTGGGTATTGCGGATGTGCTAGCGGACATCTAGCAACCCATAACCTCAGTTCTATACCCAAAATCCTGGTGACAGGTTCCCTTTAAAACTCTAGAATGCATGTACAGTATGTAGCTTACTACAAACCATAAAAAAACATGTGCTGTCCCCTTTAAATTCTGATGTTCTATACTTACCTAGTATGCATAGAAGTTCATTCTTTGTGGATTGTGGGTCTGATTACATCATGTGTTGTTCAAATTCAGATATGAACCCAGACATATTCCATTTATAAATTAGTACATATGGGACATATTAGAGTTCAGATCTGAACCTGGACAACTTGAAATTTATGAAATGAGTCGTAATTTAAAATGAGATATTAGAAGGTATTTTCACCAAAAATTGGGTTTTTACAAAATACCTCAGCCCGCAAGCCCACGTCAAGGGTCCTCAATCTCTTGCGAGTCCCTAATCTAAACTAACAACAGGGGATCTAACTAAACTAATATTTTTTAAATGTTGGAATAATTTTAACCAGATTCCAGCTGAAATCAACGTCTGCCACGGATGGCATCCACCTGCCACGATAATGCCCCCTCAGGGCTGCAGAAGTAGTCGGCATAGAGTTCCCGAACAGCTAGTCCAGCTGTTCCAGGTCGTCCAGGCCGGCTCAGGTCTAAACTGACAGGAGAAGTCATATTTAGGCCCAATTCTGCATCTGTGGAGGCATCATGGATCCTGGTGAAGTTGTGTAGCAGTACACAAGCCTGTATCACCAGGGTGGCATTCTCCGGATTCATCTGTATAGATGACAAGAATACTCTCCACTTACTGGACAGTATTCCAAAAGCGCACTCCACATATCGACGGGCGCGAGTCAAGCGATAGTTGAAGATGCGCTTCCTGTCATCTAGATCGCGTCTAGGGAAGGGCCGCATCATGTGGGGTGACAATGCGAATCCTTCGTCTGCCACGATCACAAATGGAGCCGGCGGACCTGCAGATCCGGGCAGTCTACTGGGCTCTGGCAGGGCAAGCTGGTTTGTCTGAAGCCGTTCACCCATTCTGGAAGAACTAAAGATGCGGGCGTCTGCAGTGCTCCCATAGGCCCCGATATCCACAATTACAAACCTGTAGTTACTGTCTGCAAGGGCCATCAGAACTACAGAAAAATATTGCTTGTAATTGAAGTACCGGGACCCTGAGTGAGGCGGCTTCTTCACACGGATATGCTTACCGTCCAGTGCCCCAATGCAGTTAGGAAACTGCGCTGATTGGTAAAATCCCTCGGCGATCCGTAGCCAATCTTCCGCCTTGGGGGTGGGCATCACCGCTTCTCTGAGACGCTGCCATATAACTTTACAGGTATGACAGACAATCCCAGAGATTGTAGAGATTCCTAGTAGAAACTCAAAGTGCAGAGAAGCAAATGAGTTACCAGTAGCAAGGAATCTGAAAGAAAAAAAAAAAAAAAAAAAATTTGTTTGCTAACAATCATTTGTAAAAATTATTATATTAGATATTAGATATATTAATTTTAATAAGAAAAATACACTTACCTCAAGGTGACTATCAACCTTTGCTCTGGAGATATACAGCGCCGCATACTTGTGTCCTGGAAACTGAGGTCAGGGTGGAGAGAGACCAGAAGATGGTCAAAAGCCTCCATGGACATACGGCAGTAAGATTTGAACTTATAGGGGTCCTGTCGCAGGTCATTAAATAATGTGTGGAATTGACCTTTCTGAAGTCTCTGAGCAATAATCGGATGGACCCAGTGTCGTCTCCTCTTTGTCCCCGGCTCTTCGTCCAACATAGCTGATTGCCGTCCGAATCGCCGAGAAATAAGCCAGTGAAGGAGTACATTATTCAAGTCTTCAGACATGACGATCGGTGAGATAACTGTAGAAAACTAAGCGAGCAAGGCAGAGATTTCTAACACAGCTCCTACTACACCAATAGCACAATAAAATGGCACCTGTTCTAGAAGATGTCCTCTGTTTTCACCACTTTTTTTTTTTGGGTACCCTAGCAACATCTTTTCCTCCTCCTCTTTTTTGTTTTGAGAAAAAAAAAAAAAAAACGGAATCACGGAAACACGGAACGGATTCGGAAGCACTTTATTAAAAAAACGGAAGGTTGTACTGAAAAACGGATCCGCAAAAAACAGGAACGTTTATCTGGAAAGGTAAAAATACTGACGTGTGAATGGACCCTTTAAAAAAGTGCCCAACACCGAACCCGAACCCGAATTTTTACAGAAATGTTCGGGTCCGGGGTCCAAAAAACCTAAAGTTCGGTACGAACCCGAACTTTACAGTTCGGGTTCGCTCAACCCTATTCATAAGCCTTTAAATGGTCTCCCTGTGTAGTTCAGTAGGCTACACCATCATGGTGAAAACAGCTGAATTGACAGTTGTTAAGTCAGAGTGTTGTATCCAAGGATATTAAAAGTTGAGTGGTCGAAAAAGTTTGGTAGAAAAGGGTGCACAAGAAACGGGGATAACTGAAGCCATGAAAGGATTGTCAAGAAAAGGCATTCAAGAATTTGGGGGAGATTCAAAAATCTGGAGTCAGTGCTTCAAGACCACCACCTCACAGACGTATCCAGGACATGGGCTATAACTGTCATATTCCTTGTGTCAAGCCACTCCTGACCAAGAGACAACATCAGAAGCATCTTACCTGGGCTAAGGAGAAAAAGGACTGGACTTTTGCTCAGTGGTCCAAAGTTCTGTTTTCAGATAAAAGTAAATTTTGCATTTCATTTGGAAATCCAGATCCCAGAGTCTGAAGGAACACTGGAGAAGCACACAATCCAAGTTGCTTGAGGTCCAGTCTGAAGTTTGAGTAAGTGATGATTTTGGGGGCAATGTCATCTGCTGGTGTTGGTCCACTGTGTTAAATCAAGTCAAAAGTCAGCACAACCGTCTATCAGGAAATTTTAGAGCACTTCACGCTTCCCTCTGCTGACAAGCTTAACGGAGATGCTGATTTAATTTTCCAACAGGACTAGACACCTGCTCACACTGCCAAACGTACCAATACCTGGTTTAATAACCATGGTATCACTGTGCTTGATTGACCAGAAAACTCGCCTGATCTAAACCCCATAGAGAAACTATGGGGTATTGTTAAGAGGAAGATGGGAGACACCAGACCCAACAATGCAGATGAGCTGAAGGGTGCTATCAAAGCAACCTGGGCTTCCATAACACCTCAGCAGTACCACAGGCTGATCGCCTCCATGCCACGTCCCAACCAAGTATTGAGTGCATATACTGTACATGCTTTTCATTAGGTCATTTCTGTAATAAAAAACATTTTTTTATTGGTCTTATATAATATTCTAATTTTCTAAGATAAAAAAGAGAAGAAAAAGGAGACAGGAGGCTGCGCCTCGTGTGTGTGGCTGTATGACAGTTTTACGGCACTATATACAAGAAGCGCTTACCATTTATTGTTGTGTGAAGCCACAACAACTGTATGATGCTTTTTCTGGTATTCTCCTGTACTGCTGCCAAGGTTCCTTTTCTCTGCCCCAGATGCGGCAAGAGAGATAAAGTTTTGGAGATAAAAAATAGTAATTTTTCTGAACCTTTTTTAGCGGCGCTGAAAACAGGAGGCAATGTTCCGTGTAATTTTGTATAAAAGAAATGCGATTTTTATTCTTTAGTCAACGCGTTTCAAGGGCGCACAGCCCTCTTCATCAGGACAATAATGGCATATACAGAATAATGTCAAAGGATCGTCTTTTAACCAGTATTTTATTTAAAAGACGATCCTTTGACATTATTCTGTATATGCCCTTGAAACGCGTTGACAAAAGAATAAAAATCTACTTTCTTTTATACAAAATTACGCAGAACATTGCCTCCTGTTTTCAGCGCCGCTAAAAAAGGTTCAGAAAAATTACTATTTTCTATTTCCAATTTTCTAAGATACTGACTTTTGGGTTTTCATTAGCCGTAAGTAATAATCATCAATGTTAAAAGCAATAAGCACTTGAAATATATCATTCTGAGTTAGGAATCTATATAATATGTGAGTTTCACAAATAAAATTACTGAAATAAATGAACTTTTTGATAATATTCTAATTTATTGAGATACACTGATATACGGTATGCTATGACGAATCACGAAAATGTGCAAAATGTGTAAGCGTTTTGGACCTTTTATTACTACAAATGTGCAGATTTGTTTTCTAACAATTTGGAATCAATATATACTTTTTAGCAGCTAGATCCAGATGGCGATTATACAGTGTAAGGAGCTATGGTGTCTAGCTCCATACACGGTTTAATTCCAGGACCTGTGGCTGTAGGTAACAGGTGATCAGTGACAATTTCGCGTGTTGGACCCCCACCAATCAGATATTGATATACTGTATCTTCATTCTGGAAAACCGCTTTAATGGATTTGCATGTCATTATGTTTCTAAAAGGACAAAAATGATTCCATCTTTTATTTTTTGTGAAAATTAAAGAATAAAAGAATTGATGTTATTAGTTGAATTGGGAAATGTCTGCCTGCACCGCTTTTATACTGGAGGCTCTTTTGGAGCTTCATGCCTAGCTTTCCACAAATAAACATAGAAACATAGAAACATAGAATGTGTCGGCAGATAAGAACCATTTGGCCCATCTAGTCTGCCCAATATACTGAATACTATGGATAGCCCCCGGCCCTATCTTATATGAAGGATGGCCTTATGCCTATCCCATGCATGCTTAAACCCCTTCACTGTATTTGCAGCTACCACTTCTGCAGGAAGGCTATTCCATGCATCCACTACTCTCTCAGTAAAGTAATACTTCCTTATATTACTTTTAAACCTTTGCCCCTCTAATTTAAAACTGTGTCCTCTTGTGGTAGTTTTTCTTCTTTTAAATATGCTCTCTTCCTTTACCGAGTTGATTCCCTTTATGTATTTAAAAGTTTCTATCATATCCCCTCTGTCTCTTCTTTCTTCCAAGCTATACATATTAAGGTCCTTTAACCTTTCCTGGTAAGTTTCATCCTGCAATCCATGTACTAGTTTAGTAGCTCTTCTCTGAACTCTCTCTAGAGTATCTATATCCTTCTGGAGATATGGCCTCCAGTACTGCGCACAATACTCCAAGTGAGGTCTCACCAGTGTTCTGTACAGCGGCATAAGCACTTCACTCTTTCTACTGCTTATACCTCTCCCTATACATCCAAGCATTCTGCTGGCATTTCGTGCTGCTCTATTACATTGTCTTCCCACCTTTAAGTCTTCTGAAATAATTACTCCTAAATCCCTTTCCTCAGATACTGAGGTCAGGACTGTGTCAAATATTCTATATTCTGCCCTTGGGTTTTTACGCCCCAGGTGCATTATCTTGCACTTATCCACATTAAATTTCAGTTTCCACATTAAATTTCAGTGACATCTGGAGAGCAGAAAAATTAGCACTCAAAGTCAATTGTTAATTTTGCCAATGTGTAAAAAGAACATTATATTGAGATAAAAGAAGTACTTCCAGTTGCTTGGTTTGCCCAAGGTCAGTTGACCAGTTGAACAAATCTGACATAATCTGAGAGCTGTCAGGTATGTACTGTATAGCAGGACAATGTTCAGCTGTGACTATGCTTATAGAAACACTCGCACAAAAATGCTTTTCTTTGGTCTGTTACTGTTACATTATGTAAATGGTAGGGTAGGTAGTCTGCTTACTGGAGAATTTATTCAGAATATAGAAGGTCAATTTCTGTGCTTCACTGAATCACGCGATTGGCACTCTTGACTCACCAACATTTAAAGTCCCTTGTGTCTAGACTAGAAGTCACTATTCCTATTCACTTTTATGAGACCCTGAATCTTAGGTCTCAATTAGCACTGGTGCTGCTTAACCCCCTCGAACACCTTAACACAACTGTACGTCAGAGGTGCACAAGTGGTGTATGCAGCAGGCACCCGCTCCCAGTGACCAGGATTGATGATAATTCTGATCCTGGTCATTTAAGCCCTGATGCTGCATCAGGGCTTAATAGGGAGTACTGAGAATCTCCATAAACTGCAATAGTATACTATTGAAGTCTATGGTATTAGCAATCAAACGATTGCATGCTCAAGTCCCTAAAGGAACTAAAAATAAATGTAAAAAAAAAGTACAAATAATGGTAAAAAATAGAGGTGGGACGAATCCAATTTTTTTCGAATCCGAAAAGGTTCTCTAATATATTGAATCTTTCGAATCTCGAATCCTACGAATCCTGTACATAATTGTGTGAACGCACGGTGTAAGAAACAAAGTCAGACCGCGTCAGTTTGTCTGAACCTCCACCTCCCAGTCACGGTCGCACCCTATATGACCGCGATGACTCCTGCTATGACCCCTGCTCCTATCACTACAGAACATACAGGGTAATACAGCGCCACATACCTCTTACATCCAGTGACGTCTCCTTTGATGTAGATGTTCTCTTTCCTCATCTTCTCCTTTCAGACCTTCAGACCAGACACCATTTTTCGGCCATTTTTCGTCTCTGCAGTTTGACAAAAAAAAAATCTTAGTTTACTACTTTTCCATCATCCTCCCATCTTCTGGACAAATCATCCTAACACCCCCAATACTGTTCCACTGTGCTCTCCAATACTATACTGCAGAAACAGATAATACCCCTGATAATACTAGTACCACACAGAGCCCCCCATATAAAATACCCCTTCTTTGTGGCCTCAGTAGATGCCCCCATAGTGCCCCCCAATAATGTGCCAATAAGAAGTGGCCCCACAGTGCCACCCAATAATGTGCCAGTAAGTGTCCCCATAGATGCCCCCCTAATCATGTGCCAGTATCAAGTGCGGAGTGCCTCTCTCCTCCCCCCTATGTGCCGGTATCATAGTGCCATCTCCCCCCATAATGTGCCAGTATCATAGTGCCATCTCCCCCCATAATGTGCCAGTATCATAGTGCCATCTCCCCCCATAATGTGCCAGTATCATAGTGCCATCTCCCCCATAATGTGCCAGTATTATAGTGCCACCTCCCCCCATAATGTGCCAGTATCATAGTGCCCTCTCCCCCCATAATGTGCCAGTATTATAGTGCCACCTCCCCACATAATGTGCCAGTATCATAGTGCCCTCTCCCCTCATAATGTGCCAGTATCATAGTGCCTCCCCCCCAATGTGCCAGTAGTATCATAGTGCCTCTCACCTCTCCCCCTGGCATCCACAGATCCCCCACCCCATAACAGTGCCATCCACAGACCTCCCCCTCCACCCCTTAACAGTGTAATCCACAGACCCCCCATTGCCGCTCCAGTACAGTTACGGCCGGCCTTCATTACGATATCAGTAGCCCTGTAAGTAGGATATATTGAATGTTATACTACAGAGGGGGCAGCATGAATCATTATTAATAGAATTACACATTTTATAACTGTACTGGAGCGGAGGGGCCGGAGCACAGTGAACGCACCGGCCCCCAGCTCCTCCTCCCAGTCCCTCCCACCGGGATTCGTCGGATTCGTATTAGGTAAATTACGTCGGGATTCGAGTCCACGAATCCCACGAATCCAGCAAGATTCGAGGGATTTGTGGATTTGACGAATCCCCCGTCCCATCTCTAGTAAAAAATAAACTCATATTAATCCCTTTTCCAATTTTACATGTAAAAACGTAATTTAAAAGATAAATATAATTGGTATTGCCACATAAAATCCTAAAGATGGCTGTCTAGACCTGCACCAGATTTATCACAGTGGCTCAGGCTGGACGATAAATCTGGTGCATAGACACTTTTCTCAGACTCTATTCCAACTATTGGTTGGCTTACTTTGAGACAGATTTTTGTGCCAGTATGTAACACAATTTTGGCACATCCTAGGCCCTTTCTGAAAAGCCCCATACCCTTGTCATGCATATCGGAAAAAAGTGTAGAAACCCTATATGTACAAAATTGCTTCAATTTGCACCACTGCTTAACCCCTTTAGCGTTTTTCTTCCTTTTTTCATCGTCGCGTTCCAAGAGCTATAACTTTTTTTTTCTTCTATATAGCTTTATGAGGGCTTGTTTTTTGGGGGACAAGTTGTAGTTTTTAATGTCGCCATTTTGGGGTACACATAACTTTCTGATTAACTTTTATTAACTCTTTCTGGGAGGGAGATGGGAAAAACAGCAATACTGTCTCTGCGTTTCTACCTTATAAATGTTATGGCGTTCATTTTCGGTATAAATAACATAATATCTTTATTCTCTGGGTCAGTACGATTATAGTGATACCGAATACATATAGTTTTTTTTACAACTTTTTTGCAATAAAACCCCCTTTTTTAAAAGAAATAAATGTTTTTGCATTGCTGCTTCCCAAGACCCATAACTTTTTTCTTTCTATGGAGTTGTGTGAGGGCTTAAATTTTGCGGGACGACTTGTAAGCTTCTGCCCTTTAGACAAAACATCATCAATGACCTTGAGTGGGGTTGTGCTCATTCTCCTGGACCCTGCCATTGTCAACAATGTTACTGTGTCTAAGGGCTCATACACACGAACGTATTTTCTTTCCGCTTCCGTTAAGTTTTTTTACGAAAAAACAAAGGATGGTACTCCGTGTGCATTCCGTTTCCATATTTCCATTCCGCAAAAAAGTAGTGCATGTCCTATTATTGTCTGCAAATCACGGTCCGAGGCCCCATTCAAGTCAACAGGTCCGCAAAAAATATGGAATGCACACGGAACACATCCGTATTTCATCCGTATTTTGCGGATCCATACTGTAGAAATGCTATGCCCAGCCCATATTGCTCATGTGTTTGGTGATTAATAAGTTACTGTTTCCGTTTCCGATCCGCAAAAAACTTATTGCATACAGAAACCATACGGATATGTTTTGTGGAATAACAGAACAGAAGAGGACTTAAATCCGAGAAAAAAACTCAGATACGGAACAACTGATCCATGAAAAACGGACCGCAAAACAACAACGGTCGTGTGCATGAGCCCTAAGGGCGAGGTTTTTCTAGCAGGACTTCAATCAGGCTTGATCTGTGATGTTGGGAGGAGAAGGAGAAGCAGAGACCAGAGGCTACAGACACTCCTGGTGAATCTTATGTCGGGATGACAGGGTGTCGGTCATAGATTGCAATTACCATGGAGTTGTCAAAATGCCCTGATAGTTCCATCATCTGACATATAATGCAGGTTGAATGCGGGTATTATTTTGATGTTGTATATGTAACCAAAAACCCTTGTACCTTGTCAAAACAAGCCTTCATGTGACTATGTTGGCTATGTGAATGGAAAGTAAAAAAAAAAAAGTTATGGCTTTTGGAAGGCACGGAGGAAAAAATGAAAACAAAAAGAAAGAAAATTGGCCTTGTGCCAAGAGAGTTAATAGTGATTTCAAGAAAATTACTGGGTCAAAACAAGTAAGTGACCCATTGTTTTAACCAGATTATGTTGGCTCAGATAGGTCAACAACAAACTGGTGTCTGATTCCTTTTGATAATGTAAAATATTGTGTGCTTCAATGTCTTGTTACATGTTTGGACTATGGGTATGCATGGCAGTACGTTTTGGGCACAGTGTGGCAATATTATTTGGTCATTGTATTATAGTATTACAGCACTTGGGTTATATGTGATGATATTTCCGCACTGTTTAACACTATTATTTTGGAACTATTTGAGGGCATTTTTAGTTGTGAAGTATGGTGAAATGTTAAGGTGTACAGCATGTCAGAATTGCATAGGGTACGTTCTTATATGGGCAAGAACTCTGGTAGTCTGTTCTGGCAGAGGAACAGACTACTGGAGTTGACCATATAAAGCATAGCTAGAAACTGCAGCACACTGCTGGATCCCCTTTGACTATAATGGGATCAGACAGGGATCCAGACGGTTTCTGGCATAAATGAGGGCTTTCAGCCAGACCAAAAATATTGCATGCAGCGGTATTTGTCTTGCCAAAAACCCGCATTTGTGTTGGATCCAATAATAGTCAATGGGGGTCCAACAGGGTGTGGCAGTATCTGGCTAGGTAGACTCCAGTAGTCTGCTGCTCTACTGCAACAGACTACCAGAGTTTATGCCTCATATGTGAACCTAGACTTAGGTGTTTATTAATGCACTGACTGTATATACAGTACAGACCAAAAGTTTGGACACACCTTCTCATTCAAAGAGTTTTCTTTATTTTCATGACTATGAAAATTGTAGATTCACACTGAAGGCATCAAAACTATGAATTAACACATGTGGAATTATATACATAACAAACAGGTGTGCAACAACTGAAAATATGTCATATTCTAGGTTCTTCAAAGTAGCCACCTTTTGCTTTGATTTCTGCTTTGCACACTCTTGACATTCTCTTGATGAGCTTCAAGAGGTAGTCCCCTGAAATGGTTTTCACTTCACAGGTGTGCCCTGTCAGGTTTAATAAGTGGGATTTCTTGCCTTATAAATGGGGTCGGGACCATCAGTTGCGTTGAGGAGAAGTCAGGTGGATACACAGTTGATAGTTCTACTGAATAGACTGTTAGAATTTGTATTATGGCAAGAAAAAAGCAGTTAAGTAAACAAAAACGAGTGGCCATCATTACTTTAAGAAATTAAGGTCAGTCAGTCAGCCGAAAAATTGGGAAAAGTTTGAAAGTAAGGGCTATTTGACCATGAAGGAGAGTGATGGGGTGCTGCGCCAGATGACCTGGCCTCCACAGTCACCGGACCTGAACCCAATCGAGATGGTTTGGGGTGAGCTGGACCACAGAGTGAAGGCAAAAGGGCCAACAAATGCTAAGCATCTCTGGGAACTCCTTCAAGACTGTTGGAAGACCATTTCAGGGGACTACCTCTTGAAGCTGGTTCGGCAAATTTTCCGAAAAAATCCGGTTCGATCTCAATATATTTGTGGTGAATCGCATTAAAAAACGGCTATTTCCTGATGGCAGAGAGCCTATATAGTGGTGTAGAACACTGTGCCTTGCAATAACACGCATAGGGAGTCTGCTGTGGTAGTGAAACAATACTGTGAGTCAGTATGACATGTAGATGACAGGTGTCGCTCTTAGGCCTCTGGTCCACGACCGTATGCCCTCCGAGATATACGGTCCATGAGCGGGCCATATGTCCCGGAGCGGCATTGATCGCGTGCACGGGAGCGCACAGCATCATAGATTATAATGATGCTGTGCCCGTCGGGCTGCCCGTGAGACTATTGTCCCGCACTCATATGATCATATGAGTGTGAGACAATAGCCCCACTGGCGGCCGAAGTCCACAGCATCATTGTAATCTATGATGCTGTGTGCTCCCGTATGCACGATCGATGCCGCCCCGGGACATATGGCCCGCTCACAGATCGTATATCTCGGAGGGCATACGGTCATGGGCAAGAGGCCTTAGAATCACTGCACACTTAACTTCTTTGGGCACTTACGGGGCAAAAACTGACCAAATAACTCAAGTGTGAACTCAGCCTTACAGGTCAATGTTAGCGCCAGGTATAAAGAACCATGCAGAGGCCCCAAGATCCTCCTATAGCAAGAAAGAGCGCACTCCTTTTACACCAATTCACTGATTCCACATAGATTTGTACAGAACCTGTTCTATTAAATGCTTATACAAGTAGAGTCCCGCCGACAGAGTGGAGTGGTTGTCAGCAGTAAGTTTGTGTTGATGTCACTGATTATTTTGCCCTTCCTCTTATCTGTCAGAACAACAACCCCCAAAAAACGGATCATGTCTGTGGAGCATCCGCCTTCACTCGGTCAGCATTTGGTCAGTAATCCATCAGTATTGCTAAAGCCCAAAAAAACAGGAGTGGATCCAAAACAGAGATGACACGTGAATGGAATATTTGCATGTCTTCTGTGTTATGTACCCACTCCTGCTTTTGGCTACCAAATCATAAGCCAATTCTGATGCAAAATAGGGACCATGTCATGCAGGCCTTACAGCTGTTACATAGACAGGATCCGTTGTGCGTCAGATTTTTCCTTCCTTCTGGCAGATGAGAAGGGTCAAATAAATGATGATGTCAGCCAGGCCAAAAGGCAAAATAGTGGCCCAGTCATGAAGTGGGGAGGGTGCTAACAGCATGAGAAGTCCACACAGTGGCCCTATGACATATTGGTGAGGTGGAAGCAGCATGAGGAGACCACAGAGTGGCCCAATGACAGAGTCTGGAGGTGGCAGAAGCATCAGGAGGAGGCCACAGGGTGGCACAAGGACAGTATGGAGGTGGCAGCAGCATCAGGAGGCCACAGAGTGGCACAACGACAGAGTGTGGAGGTGGCGGCAGCAGTATCAGGAGGCCACAAGGTGGTGCAATGACAGTGTGGAGGTGGCAGCAGCAGCATCAGCAGATCTGAGTGGTGAGGTGGCAGCAGCATCAAGAGACCACAGAGTGACTCGTTGACAGAGTGGGGAGGTGGGTGGCAATACCAGTACCAGATGAAGATGGTGGATGAAAGAAGGAGCACTTGGCATCAGATGTGTGGCATCAGGCGGGTGACAGCATCAGAATAGTAGCTGAGGCAGGTAGCCAGAAGAAACCGGTCTCTTTTGTCAAAGTGTTGGTGTGGCACCATGGATGATCTAGTCTGATGCATCAGGCATTGGTGGGTGGAAATCCGGGCTGATCCACGCCTGATTCATCTTGACAAAGGTCAGTCTCTCCACATTTTGGTGGACAGGTGAGTTCTTCTTGGGGTAACTATGGCCCCCGCCGCACTAAACACCCGCTCTGGTGCCACACTACTGGCTTTTCCAGGACAAACTCTGCCAGTTGCGGCCACAAATCCAGTTTGGCTGTCCAGTAGTCCAGCGGATCTTCAATGTGGGGTGGCAGGGTGCTGTCCAAGTATGCCATCACCTGCTGGTTCAGGTCCTGCTCCAGGTCTAGCTGCTGCTGCTGCTGGTGAGTAGTTTCTTCACTAGGAGGGTGAAAAAAAACTGCTCATCAGCGACTCTAGACTTAAGTTGCTGCTGATGGAACTGGAACTGCTCCTGCCCTCCATCCTACCACAGCAGCCAAGGCAGAGAAATGTGAGCGCAGAGGGCCCCTCCGACCTGCGAGAGGATGGACGCTGGGGCAGCAGCCAACTGACTACATAGGATGTCTCTATAGTACTTCAGTTTGTCCTCTCTATCAGCGGGTGTAAAAAAGGCCCCCATCTTGGACCAGTAATGAGGGTCCAACAAGGTGTAGAGCCAGAAGACATCCCTCTGTCGAATGCTGACAATATGGCTGTCACTACCCAAGCAAGTGAGCATGCAGTGGGCCATTTGCACAAGTGACTTAGAGGAACTCCCTGCCTCTATCTCCACTGCATACTGCCACGGTGTGTCTGGGTACTCTGCCTCATCATCCTCATCACCCTGTAGCTCCTCTGGCTGCTCCTGCTCCTCCTCTCCTGTCACCTGTGTATAAAAACCACCTATTTCGTTACACATTGCTTGTGCTCCAATGTCCTCTTTCTCCTTCTACAGTTCAGCCCCCACAGGGCTCATGTGGTTTTGAGATCTAGGCACCACGTCTCTAGTCCCCTGACCAGTTAGATTTACCAGCATTTGTTCCAGAACATGAAGCAGTGGAATTACGTTCTGCATCCCGTAGTCCTGGCGACTGACAAATAACGTGGCCACCTCAAAGGGCTTGAGCAAACGGCAGGTGTCACGCATGAGGTGCCACTGGCTGACATCGATGTTACACAGGGGAGTACTCCTGTCCGCTTGGATCATCAAGAAATCGTTTATATGGCCTTTCTCTGTATATATATAGTTGGTCCAACATATGGAGGGTTGAATACCAACGGATGGAAATGTCGCATATAAGCCTATGTTGGGGGATGCCGTTCTGCCCCTGCAGCTCAAGCGGGGTGGGCTTTGCAGTGTACGAGTGGCTGAAGTGCATGCAAAGTTTGCCCATTTTTAGGATGTCTTGCAGATGGGTGGAAGACTTAAGGAGCCGCTTGACAACCAGATTGAACACGTGTGCCATGCATGGCGCATGGGTCAGCCCTCCTTGACGCAGCGCCGACACAATTTTCTTCCCATTGTCGGTCACCATTGTTCCGATTTTGAGTTGTCGAGGAGAAAGCCAGGATTCGATTTCTTGATGAAGGACACGGAGCAGTTCCTCTCCTGTGTGATTCCGTTCGCCCAGCAAACGAGGTGCAGAACAGCGTGACACCGCCGTGCCCTGCACATGTGGTATGCTGGAGGGGCACTGTGAATTGTCTCTGCAGTGGAGGCTGAGGACACAGTGGAGGATGAGGAGGCAGAGGTGGACATTATCGCAGGACCAACGGCGGGAGAACGCGGAGGCAGAAGCTGCGTCACCTGGCCAAGTTGCTGGTGTGGCTGTGCAGGAACAGCATACACCCAGTGGGCCGTAAAGGACATGTATTGTCCCTGACCATAGTTATAACTCCACATGTCGGCGGTGCCGTGCACTTTGGCAGACACCGTCAGGCTCAAGGACTGGCCCACCTTCTGTTCTACATAAGTGTGCAGGGCTGGTACTTTTTTCTCAAAAAATTACGGCTTGGGACTCTCCACCTCGGCTCGGCACAAGCCATCCATTCTCTGAAAGGTACTGAGTCCACCACTTGGAAAGGGAGGGACTGCAGCGCCGGACCAGCAACTTGGACAGGAGCACATTCAGCTTCTGCAACGTTGAATGAGTGCACGCATACTGTTGTCTCCTGGCAATCGCTTCGTGATCGATTGCTGACGGAATAACTGACGAGGAGTAGGAGGAGGAGCAGAAGCATCAGGACCAACAGATGATGGGAAGGACAGACAGCTCCCTTCGGCTGTGGTGGTGGAGCCTTGACTGCCTGAAATCGAGTGCATACCACTGGGTGATGCAGCGGTTGCTGCGGCAGGCTGGACCACCACATCGGAGCCACGGTTCTCCCAGGCCACTTTATGGTGACGCTGCATATGTTTATACTAATACACGCCAAAAAGGGCTGCAATTTTCTCACTTCACCACACAACAGCTAATAAGCCCTTTTTTTCTCACTAATACAAGCCAAAAAATGCTTTAGAACATATAACTGCACCGCACAAGGGCAAAAAAGACGTAGAAATATTTCCTTGTAATAAACCCTGTTAATGACTGTATCAAACAGCACTTGCACCCCAATAACAAGAACAGTTTGCTGGAATTACAGAGCTGTATAATGGCATTTGGATCCCCAGTCAGTGCAGCAAGGTCTAATAAGATTGTTCCTATTACCCAGGCTGTAAACTTCCCTACTGAACCCTGTTCTACCTCAATACTGTGGAATGATTCCTCCCTATCCTTTCCCTGAACTTCTATACAGCATAATAAAAGTTTTAAAGTATTTTCTACCACTGTTCCTAGCACCTGCTGACGTCTCTCCCTGCACTAAGTACACTGGAAAATGGCTGAATCCAAGATGGCTGAGGCTATTTATAGGGCTGTGACATTGTGGGTGATCCCTCATTCCCAGAGTTCCTTGCTCCATGTCCTAACACGTGCAGCAGCCATTTTAGGAAAAAATTTGATTTGTTACCACGAAGCGTAAGTAAATTTGGATTCGGTGTGAATCAAATTTTTCCTGAAATTCGGATTGAATTCCACTTTGTCACCTTCGATTCGCTCATCTCTAGTTTCAAGCAATTTTCCAACTTTATTATCAAAACATACAGTCTTATAGGTTAGCAGGACAAAGAAGGCACACAGCCAAAGGGGTGGAAATCAAAACTAGTTCTTTGATTAGTTATTCATATAAGGCAATACTTCCTGACCATACTAACAGCATCTTAGTAGTTAAAAAACGTGTGCAGCATCTTATCTCAAGGTTAGCATTCTTTAGGAGCATCATATGAAAAACAGACAGAACAGAACCTGTCCAGCCTTAAGGCTACGTCTACACGACGACAATAAGTTGCGCGACAGATAGGGCACAACTACACTGCAACATTTGTAGCGCAACATTTTGTTGCACTAATGTCGCCGCGACAATTTTTGCAATGGCAGTCTATGGTGTCGCACTGCAACATGCAACATGCTGCGACTGCAACGCAACAGTCGCAGAAAAATCCATCTCGAATGGATTTTCTGCAACTGTTGCGTCGCAGTCGCAGCATGTTGCAGTGCGACACCATAGACTGCCATTATAAAAATTGTTGTGCGACATTAGTGCAACAAAATGTCGCGTGACAAATGTCGTTGTGTAGACGTAGCCTCAAGCTACAGGGCATACACACCTTGACCAAAGGTTACTACAGTTCAGGCTATTTCCATCATAGTGATAAAATTTTAAATTTCTTGTGCAGATAGATATGTTTTCTTATTTCCTTGGAAATTATATTTTTTCCAAAAATAAAAAAGAATCCATTTGTTATTTTGACTTGCAACAGTGCTGAAGCTATTTTGCTTTACTTGCAGAGTCCAGCTCCTGAATTATAGACAGTATTAGGAATATAATTACCTGGCCTTTACAAACGTTCTTTAGAGAAAATATAACCATTTGTTAAAGTATCCTATATTTCTTTACTATGCAACTAATGGCTGAGCTCTGAGTTCTGTCCTCCGCAGTAAAGCACCAGTATTAATAGACAATGTTTTCATAAAAATAAATCATCACAATAAAAGAAAATATCCTGCAAAGGAGGTCTACTGCGAAAATATTTTAAAGCCACGTGTGTCAGAGACTAGGACGTGCGCACTAAAGTGGTTCTGTAATATTTTCTGTAAGGTGGTATAACAGATGGAATAAAATGTCTTCCCTCTTTGTAATATATTTCTGACTTCTTACAGTATACAGATGTAGCAGAACAGATTTTTTTCTTTTACCTATTTATTGCATGTAATGCAGTAGTCAATACTTTTTTTTAATGCCCACCCACTGCTCGTTTCTCGGCTCTCAGAGAAACCAGCTTGTTGTTCAGATGTGCAGGTCCAAGGGTGGACTTGGCCCAGTGTGTTTAGAGAGGTGGACGAACTCTGTAGGTCTTGCCCGACCTGCCAGGCAACTAGCCCCCAGCACCTTTTCCTCAGTCTCTTGGTACCTCCCCCGATCATCGAGGTACCGTTTGAGCGCATCGCGATGGACCTCATAGGCCCAGTACCGAAGTCTGCTAGAGGACACCAACACATCCTGGTCGTCCTAGATTACGCCACTCGGTACCCGGAGCAGTGCTCCAGATGGCGACCTAAATGATCGCCAATGGGACTTAGAATGCTCCAGATGGCGACTAAAATGGTCGCCAATGCGACTTAGAATTACAAAATGGCGACAAGACTTTGTAGTCTTGTCGCCATTTGCGCCTAGACCCTCTGCTGCTCTGTCTCTTTGGGCTGTTTCACACGAGCGGATGCCGTGCGTGACATCCGCTCCGTGAATGACAGCCAAGACCCGATGCAGACTGCAGAGGCACGGAGCATTAACATGATTGATAATGCTCCGTGCCTCTCTGTGACCTCTTTACTACGAAATCACAGTGAGATAAAGTTGTCACTGTGATTTCGTAGTAAAGAGATCACAGAGAGGCACGGAGCATTATCAGTCATGTTAATGCTCCGTGCCTCTGCAGTCTGCATCGGGTCTTGGCACTCTTTCACGGAGCGGATACCACGCACGGCATCCGCTCGTGTGAAACAGCCCTTTAAGAAAAAAAAGGCTTTCAAGGCGTCTGCTGCACTCCAGCTTTTTCTTGTGGTTCCTTTTACACTTAGCCGACGCCCCCTGGTGTCTGTAGAAAGCCCCATCTACACACTTCGCCATTGGCTGCCAGGTCTAACCCGCGAACTACAATCTGCTGGTCTGGTAGGTGAGGGTGAGGAAAGCTCCTCCCACTGATTCGGCAGAGCCGCCCGTACACTGCAGACATGTTGGGGAGCTTCGGGGTCCTGTGTCCACTCTGCGCTGTGTATTTTTATTTATTCATGTATAGTGTAATGCTCCCCCTAACACGACCTGATACATTGCCTTACGACTGTGCCTCTGCCGAGCACGATGCGGCCTCCACATACCTGGTAACGAGACTGACGAGCAGAGGCTGGGCTCTTTTTAATGGAATCTCTGTCTCCTCTACCCTGAAATATGTCATGAAGCCGCTGGCTTAGATTTCACGCTGGCTCTGAACTCCAATGACACGGGGGTTTTAAAATAGAGTTTAACACCTTCAGCGCTGAGGTTACATAACAAGTCTGCCTTGTAGCCGAAGATGAATGGATCCTGTGAAACTTCCCACATGACAGAGGTGTGATCTCCAGGTTGCGATCCTGTACTTCAGAGGCTGCTCGGGGGAGGAGGGGGCTTTTTTATGTATGGAATTCTGCTCTCCTGGTGATTGAACTTTTTTTTTATTTGCATTTTACTATATCTTATAAAGTGTATTTTTATTTTATAGTACCCCTTTACAATCCTGGGTGCCTGCATCATAACTGCCATGTGTTACAGCAAAGAAGGGGTTTTCTCACACTGGGTCCCCCACCAGTCCATAGACCCAAGGGGCCACAGTGCTAGGTAAAGTGTCCCACTGGAGTTTTCTCTGAACTATGCCTCTGAAAATCTCTATTGTGCTGGATACGGGCAGTGGGGTGGAGGTGACGTTCCGTCAGGAGTGTTCGCTGTGTTTGGGAACCTGGTGACAATTCCTACAGTCAGCCCCCTGATAGTCCGGTGACAGCCACAGCCACCCTCTGCCATATCTGATAGTCCGGTGACAGCCATAGCCACCCTCTGCCGGATCTGATAGTCCGGTCACAGCCATAGCCGCCTCTGCTGTATCTGATAGTCCGGCCACAGCCATAGCCGCCCTGTGCCGTATCTGATAGTCCGGTCACAGCCATAGGTGCCCTCTGCCCTGTCTGATAATCCGGTCACAGCCGAAGCCGCTCTCTGCCCTGTCTGATAGTCCATAGATAGCAAAAAAGGTTCACAGCAGCATGTCCGGTATGACTGTTTAATGGGAGCCAAGAGTGCACACACTAAAGATACAACGTTTCGGCTACGCAGTAGCCTTTATCATCATACTTGATAAAGGCTACTGCGTAGCCGAAACATTGTATCTTTTGTGTGTGCACTCTTGGCTCCTATTAAACAGTCACACCGGACATGCTGCTGTGAACCTTTTTTGCCATCTACCACTATTCCTGGGACTACTTTGGGTCTGTGGTCCTATTGCGGCTGGTGCATTCCGGATTGGTCAAGAGGTCTGTTTGTGCTGCTCTGCAACTTTCTTTTATCACTGTCTGATAGTCCGGTCACAGCCGAAGCCGCCCTCTGCCATGTCTGATAGTTTGGTCACCGCCGGAGCCACCCTCTGCCCTATCTTTTAGTCCGATCACTGCCATAGCTGCCTCTGCCGTGTCTGATAGTCCGGTCACAGTCGCTGTATCGGGTGACGCCCCTCTTCAGGACTAAGTTCCTCATACATATTAGATGCCAGTGGCTGCACCCATGAACTTCTGTTTGCTTTCTTTGCATTATGTTAAATGGTCATGTGATGCAAGGGGATCAGATCTCCACTGTGGCGCGTGATTGTCTTGATGGCACTGCAGCCAAATGTTTTCATGGAGAAACCCAAGATAAGCAGTGGAGGCCGGGAAGCGAATGAGCCAGGACCCAGCACCTAGGGCTTACCAATGCGAATCTGGCTAATCTGACAGGTCATGGAAATGAGTGCACAACCCCTTTAACTGCGTGGGCTGTAGCTTAGAAAACCGCATGCTCCTAAGCATCCCAGTTATATTATATGTATTTTAACTTTGGCGACAAAAAAATTCATTTGGCTCCTAAAATTTTCTGATTAGGAGTAAATAGCTCCTTGATATTTTTTCTAGTCTGGAGCACTGCGGAGGCGTTGCCACTGCGACATACATCGGCTAAACTGATAGCTAAGGAGCTAATGGAAATGTTCTCCCGAGTAGGGCTACCTAAAGAGGTTCTGACTGATCATGGGACCCCTTTTATGTCTAAGTTCATGATGGAGCTCTGTAAGTTGCTGCATATCAAATAGTTACGGACGTCCATTTACCATCCGCAAACGGATGGTCTGGTTGAAAGGTTTAATAAAACATTAAAAACCATTTTAAAAAGGGTGGTGTCTAAAGATGGAAAGGACTGGGAACTTCTTATGCCCTATTTCATGTTCGCTGTGCGAGAGGTGCCCCAGGCCTTTACTGGGTTCTCGCACTTTGAATTGCTATATGGCAGACATCTTCGCGGTTTGTTGGACGTAGCCAAAGAGGTGTGGGAACAGCAACCCACTCCGCATAGAAGTGTCCTTGAGTATGTTACCAAGATGCAACAGCGGATAGAGACCGTTTTGCCTCTTGTCATGGAGCATATGGAGGCCACTCAGCAAGCCCAGAGTCGGATCTATAATCGGCAGGCTCGGGTCCAGGTCTTTAGCCTGGGTGATCGGGTTTTGGTTCTGGTGCCGACCGTGAACAGTAAGTTCCTGGCCAGGTGGCAGGGGCCCTACGAGGTACTTGAAAAAATTACATTGAAGAGGTAAATTACAAGGTACACCAGCCAGGGAGGCGAAAGCCGGAGCAGGTACACCATGTGAATCTACTCAAACCGTGGAAAGATAGGGAAACCTGTACTGAAGACAGCCCGCGGCCATGTTTTCTAGGGGAAGCATTGTTGGCCCCTCTGTCTAAAGCAAGGGAAGCGGCTGCCACAGTAAGAATTGCTGACAGCCTCTCCTTTAAGCAGGCTCAGGAGGCCAGGGAGTTTATTAGCCGGAACATGGATGTGTTTTCGGATCTCCCTAGATGCACTTCCAGAATTCGGCATGACATTGTCACTGAGCCTCAGGCGAAAGTCCGGCTAAAACCATACCAAGTACCCGAGGCTCGGCAATAAGCCATCTCAGTGGAAGTGCAGATGATGCTGAGGCTAGACGTCATCGAGGAGTCTAAAAGTGAGTGGGCTAGTCCTATAGTGCTAATACCCAAGCTGGACGGAACACTCCTGTTCTGTAATGATTTTCATAAACTGAATGAGATTTCCAAATTCTATGCGTATCCCATGCCCCGGGTGGATGAGCTTATCGAGAGGTTAGGACAAGCCCGATATTTTTCGTTTTAGACCTCACGAAAGGTTACTGGAGGCTGCAAAAGAGAAAACTGCCTTTATCACACCTGAAGGGCTGTATCAGTACAAGGTGCTACCCTTTGGTCTGAATGGTGCCCCCGTCACTTTTCAATGGCTTATGGACATTGTGCTGCATCCACATAGTCGGTATGCTTCGGCTTACAAGGACGATATTGTCATCCACAGTACCGATTGGGAAAGTCACCTACCCAAAGTGTAGGCTGTAGTGGACTCCCTTCGGAAGGCTGAACTAACCACTAACCCCCAAAAAATGTGCGATAGGGTTAGAGGAGACTAAATACCTGGGGTATGTCATTGGGCGCGGAGTGATTAAACCCCAAGTAAACAAAATAGAGGTGATAAGAAATTGGACCCGACCTGTCACCACTAAACAAGTAAAGTCATTCCTAGGTATGATTAGTGTTGAGCGCGAATATTCGAATAACAAATTTTTATCTCGAATATCGCAACTTCGAGATTTCGTGAATATTTCGAATATAGTTCCATATATTCGCGAAATCGAATATTCGTTTTATTGTTTGTTTTTTTTTTCCATCTGAAAATATGATTCCTCCCTGCTTCTTGCTTGTGGGTCAATGAGCCATTGGCCCACAAGCAACTGAATTGAAGCTGGAAGGAATCACGTTTTCAGATGGACCAAATATGACGAATATTCTAAATAAAGAATATATTGCTGTATATTTGATTTTAGAATATTCGTCCTATTCTAATCTAAACCAATAATCTCGGTTATAATATTCGAGTTCACGAATATTACAACAGAAAAATCGTAATGGTTAATACGTGTGCCCGAGCGCATGACAAAATCATTATTTAATCAACTTCAGCATACACCTCCCCGACAAGCGTCCCCGTCACCATGGGAACGCCTGTGGGTTAGAAAATACCATCGGATCTGAGTTTTCCCTGAGATCGTAAAACCTCAGATCCGATGGTATATTCTAACCCACAGGCGTTCCCATGGTGACGGGGACGCTTGTCGGGGAGCAGTATGCCAAAGTGGAATATTATTGCTCTAACTTCGTCTTTTCGAATATTCGTAATATTGCTCTAACTTCGTCTTTTCGAATATTACGAATATTCTAAAAGACGAAGTTAGAGCAATATTAAGAATATTCGTAAAATACACATATACATAGATTGTAATTTAGCTAATATACTGCTATAGTAATTTTTTTAATAGTGTACATATTTTCCAAAACTGAAGTTCAGAAGAGGCAAAAAAAAATTGAGAAAAAAAAAGGATTATAGCACTATATTAGCTAAATTACAATCTATATGTGTATTTTACGAAAATTAGTAATATTGCTCTAACTTCGTCTTTTAGAATATTACGAATATTCTAAAAGACGAAGTTAGAGCAATATTAAGAATATTCGTAAAATACACATAGTCAATTAGTCATAGGAACGTTGCCTTATACTGTCAAAAAAAAAATCGCAATACGCGATTAATTAAATCGCATATTCGCGATAAATGGAATAATTACGAATATTCAATTTCGACGAATATAACACGAATATTCAATCGAATATTCGCAAAATATCGTGAAATCGAATATGGCACCTCCCGCTCATCACTAGGTATGATAGGCTGTTACATGAGATTTTTTTCCCCACTTTGCTACTGTAGGCACGCCATTGACAGGGTTATTGAAGGGACGCAAGTTAGGGATGATTCACTGGAATGACCGGGCGGAAGAGACTTTCTCCGCTTTGAAGTTGGCCCTATGTGGGTCCCCGGTTTTGGTGACGCCCCGACTTCAAGCGGGAATTCATAGTACAGACAGATGCCTCCGAAGTAGGCCTTGGTGCTGTACTGTCTCAGGAAGTCAACGGGGAGGAGCATCCTGTTGTCTTCCTAAGCCGCAAGCTCACCCCAGCCGAGACCAGGTACAGCATAGTGGAGAGTGTGTGCCTGGCTATCAAGTGGGCACTCGAGTCTCTCTGCTATCATTTGTTGGGGAGAACATTCCGCCTGGTGACTGTCTACTCCCCTCTCAAGTGGATGAGCCAGGCCAAAGAGAGAAATGCCTGAGTCACCAGGTGGTTCCTGTCCTTACAAAACTTTAAGCTCTCCGTAGAACACAGGGCAGGCCAGTTGCATGGAAACTGGGATTCCCTGTCTGGAGAATACTGTATGGCATGTGTTCACCCCCTCAGGGTTAAACAAAGGGGGGAGATATGTAAGAAGGTACAAGGAATCATCGTGGATGATAGGTACGTGTCACCGAGGTTCCTGGCCTCGGTGGAGTAAGAGACTGTTGCTGTTTGACACCTTAATACTTAGTATGATTGTATAGCTGATCCGGGATGGCTCTTACTGGGAGTAGTTGAAGTGCTGGGTGGGTGACTACTCCCCATGTTCCAGGCCGGGTTTTCCAGGCCTAAAAACCAGCCAGCACTGCCAGGTGAGGAGGATTACCTCAGTCTGACAGTGGAGCTCAGGAAGTGTGTGTGCTGGGATCTGAGGCTTGTGCAGTGCTGGAGAGCTGAGACCCGTCTGTAAGGGAAACGGGCCCCCTAAAGGCCTGCTATAGACTGCTGGAGGCAGAACTGCCAACAAGGTGATTTTTGCTATGTGGACTTTTCATTGTGTGTGAACCAACACCAAGACTGCAAAGTGACGTTTTGTTTTTGCTTTATGTGTGAATAAACACGGAAGTTTGATTTAAGAACTGGTAATTTGCCTCTGCACTGCGTCCGAACACCCTGTCTACGAGAGCGAATCCCCACAAGATACATAAGAGTTACATCTAGTGACTCACAGGTTATGTCTTCTCTGATTAGAGTCATTCTCTTTCTTTTTTCTCTTCCATCCTGCTCATACTTCCATGATGGCTTTAACTGGTAAATGCAAAGTTTACTTGCCAAACAGCTTTGCCCCCTCACTTCTGCATCACCACCCACTATAACTGTGATGGCTAGCCTCCGGCACTCCAGCTGTGATAAAACTACAACTGCCAAGATGCACACTTGCTTGGCTGTTCTCAGAACTCCATAGAATTTAATGGAGCATGCTGGGAGTCGTAGTTTCACCACAGCTGGAGTGCCAGAGGTTAGCCATCACTGCTCTATAAGAACCCAAATGAATTCAGATTCCAAACCAGACTCTTAAATTAAAGGGGTTGTCTGACTGAAAAGTAAAAAGAAGTAGAGACACTAGATGTGCAAAAAGATACAATCACTCACCTTAATTAGGGTGTGGCTGTCTAATTAGGAGAAGTTAAATAGCCAGCCTTGAGGGCAGCTCAGTCCTTTGTATCCAGAGGGGAAAAAAAACAGGCTGTTTTGAGAGCTCCATTTATACAAGCAGGCAAATAACGTGAGTTTGTGAGCGATCGCGTGTTTGATTTTTAAGTGTGTGTTTGTATTAAGTGTGTGACTTTAGATTAAGTGACTTTAGTCGGGGACTGCAGTAAATCAGTTTCTTATCACTGCATTATATTGTATTTTTCTCTTTTCTTGCGTAATCCCCATTTAGTATGTGTTCCATTATTGACAGCGCAGTCCAGTGCACATCTTGTCTAATGTATAAAGTCTTGGAATAGCCGTTTGAGGGTGCATATCTTTGTTCAAAATGTGAGCAAATTACTCGTTTGGAATCGCACATCGAGTATCTAAACGGGCAAGTTTCAACACTGACAATTTGGAAAAGAGTTTGCTGCTCACTGAGCAAGCACTCTTTGGGGTGGATGTGAGGGAGGGTGGTAGCGAGGAGGCTGAGGAAAGTGAGGTAGCTAGCTGGATAACAGTTAGAAAGCGGGGTAGAGGGAAGAGTGCCAGGGAGGCTCGCCCTGATCTGACACACCCCCACAAGTTTGTAAGGGTGGCAGATGAGGGGGATGTCAGTTCAGGGAGAGCACTGCTGCAGCCGGACACTTCCTCTGCCAGTCAGCGGAATGTCGGCTCCAATAAGCAGGGGACCAGGAGAGCAGGGCAGGCCAGACAGGTGCTGGTAGTGGGAGACTCAATTTTTAGGGGTACAGATAGGGTGATCTGTCACAAAGACCGGGATCGTGGTGCGGTGTGTTGTCTTCCTGGCGCTCAAATTCAACACATCGCGGATCGGGTTGACAGGTTACTGGGAGGGGAGGTCATGGTCCATATCGGAACCAATGACAAAGTTAGAGGTAGGTAGAGCGTCCTTAAAAATTATTTTAGGGATTTAGGTCAAAAGCTTAGGGCAAGGACCTCAAAGGTAGTATTTTCCGAAATACTGCCTGTACCACGAGCCACACAAGAAAGGCAGCGGGAGATTAGGGAGGTTAACAAGTGGCTCAATAACTAGTGTAGGAAGAAGAGGTTTGGGTTCCTGGAGAACTGGGCCGACTTCTCTCTTGGCTACAGGCTCTATCGTAGGGGTGGGCTGCACCTTAATGACGAAGGGGCAGCTGTGTTGGGGGAGAAGATGGCTAGAAGTTTGGAGGAGTGTTTAAACTAGGGACTGGGGAGGGTAATTACGCAATAGGAGGGGGAGATTAGTGATGTGTGAGGAGGACTATGACATAGTGGGAATAACTGAGACATGGCTGGATGATAGTTATGACTGGGCAGTTAATGTACAGGGTTACAGTCTGTTTAGAAAGGATCGCCAAAACCGGAGAGGGGGAGGGGTCTAACTTTATATAAAGTTCTGTCTAAAGCCCACAGTCTGAGAAGAAATAAGTGACATGAACATGTGGAGTCACTGTGGGTAGAAATACATGGAGGAAAAAACAATAATAAATTACTAATAGGAGTTTATTATAAACCACCAAATATACCAGAGTTCACAGAAAATCTACTACTAAACGAGATAGACGTGGCGGCAAATCATAATAAGGTCGTTATTATGGGGGACTTTAACTACCCAGATATAGACTGGGAAACTAAAACCTGTACATCTCATAAAGGAAACAGGTTCTTGGCAATAACCAAAGACAATTACCTTTCTCCACTGGTTCAGGACCCGACTAGATGGACGGCCATACTAGACTTATTATTAACCAATAGACCTGACAGAACAACAGATGTGCAGGTTGGAGGAAACCTGGGAAATGGTGACCATAAAGTAATAACCTTCCAATTATCATTCAAAAGAGTGTTTCTTCAGGGAGGAACAAAAATACCATACCTCAAAAAAGCTAAATTTAGCCAACTAAGAGAGGCCATCGGCCTAACTAACTGGGACAAAGTCCTAAAAAAATAAAAATATAGCCACAAAATGGGATATTTTTAAAAGCATCCTAAAATCTAATTGTGAGAGGTACATACCTTATGGGAATAAAAGGTTAAGGAACAAGAAGAAACCAATGTGGATACATAGAACTGTAAAGAAAGCAATAAATGACAAAAAGAAAGCATTTAAATCACTAAAACAGGAGGGTGGCGAGGAAGCACTGAAAAACTATAAGGAAAAAAATAGAATATGTAAAAAAACAAATAAAAGCAGCCAAACTAGAGACTGAGAGATCAATTGCCAAAGAGAGCAAAACTAACCCTAAAATGTTCTTCAATTATATAAATGTTAAAAAGTATAAATCTGAAGGTGTCGGCCCTTTACAGAGTGATGAGGGGGGAGTTGCAGAGAGCGATGAGGAGAAAGCAAAGCTATTAAATATTTTTTTCTCCACTGTATTCACTGAAGAAAATAAACTGTCAGATGAAATGCAGAATGTAAAAGTAAATTCCCCATTAAATGTTCCCTGTCTGACCCAGGAAGAAGTACAGCAGTGTTTTAAAAAGATTAAAATAGACAAATCACCAAAACCAGATGGCATACACCCCCCTATCCTAAAAAAATTAAGTAATGTCATAGCCAGACCCTTTTTTCTGACATTTAAGCACTCTATACTGACAGGGAGTGTTCCACAGGATTGGCGCATAAGCAAATGTGGTGCCAATATTTAAAAAGGGTCCAACAACAGAGCCCGGAAACTATAGGCCCATAAGTTTAACATCCATCATGGGTAAACTGTTTGAAGGTTTTCTAAGAGATGCTATCTTGGAGCGCATCAATGAAAATAAGCAAATAATGCCATATCAGCATGGCTTCACGAGGGATCGGTCATGTCAAACTAATTTAATCAGTTTCTATGAGGAGGTAAGTTCTAGACTTGAAAGCAGCGAATCAATGGATGTCGTATATCTGAACTTCTTTAAAGCATTTGACACTGTACCACATAAAATGTTAGTATACCTGTATAAAATGAGAATGCTCGGACTGGGAGAAAATGTCTGTATGTGGGTAAGTAACTGTCTCAGTAATAGAAAACAGGGTGGTTATTAATGGCACACACTCAGATTGGGTCACTG